>NC_088996.1:6804847-7107409 GCF_963932015.1 Anas acuta | reverse complement strand
GGAAGGTTTCACAAAAACAACTGGAGGACTTTATCCTGTGTGCTCTGACTTTGCCTAGCAGAGCACCTGAAAACAATCGTGATGGGTGTCCCAGGCCCATTCTATGCCTAACATCAATTGTATGGTTTGCTGGGGCTGACAGCAGAATGGTGTGCCTCCTTTGGCATTTGGAGAGCAAAGTTGTTTTTTTAGATTTTCTTCCTGGCCCTGAAATGGAGCCAAACACCCATTTCCCTCCACTGGCTTCCCTGCCACAGGTTTACTTAACCCTCACGCTGAGAAATGATGGCAAGTGGGCTTACGCATCTTGGCCTCTGCAGAATGATGTTGCTTTTTTGTTGTTTGCACTGGGGAGGAAAATGAAAGTGTTTGTTGTGGTTCTTTCCTCTGAACTGCTGCCTCTTCTCACAGCTACTCCCTCTTGGCTGCTAACAGAGGAGCTGCTTTTGCACGCGGTCTTGTTAGGACTGGAGTTATGTCTCTGGGTTCTCCTCCCCATTAGCAGGGAGGCACAAACGTTTTTCCTTCACATGTCCTGTAACAGCAGTATTTATTTTTTTGAGAAATGTTTGGCTTGCATTTATTGGTGCGTTTAGGCAGTCCCCTTGGGGAGATGATGCTCCTGTTGCTGCTGTGTGAGCTGTGCCTGGAGACCATGGCTGAAGGGATAACTTCCTTCCAGCCTCAGTGCTGTGTCTGAGGAATCTTTATTGACTTGTGTGTTTGCTTCGTCACACTTTTGACTTGCGACCCCTGGGAATTATCTGGGAATGTCTCAGTGTCTATGAGTATGTGTGTAGGGTTGCTTGCATAGCTACAGCATGTCCTGGTGTTGTCTCTTCTAAAACTCTATAAATTACCGTGTACTTTGGCTTCTCCAGAGGATTTTGCAGTGCTGGGCATCCCTACCATAGTTGGTTTTTGTCTGGAGGGTGACTATTGCACTGCTGTCCAGTCAGTCTGGATCCCAGAGGCTGTACTGTACTGTGCTGGCTTCCTTGTGTCTTTTTCACCTCTTGGAACCGCCAGTCTGCATTCAGTGTCTGCTATAGCCCTGGGAGAGGCCGAAGGCACATCTAGTTACGAACGAGGACTGTGGCCAGTTTATCTACCTGTCAGGCTAGATAGGAAACAGCTTCTGTGGCAGGGACAGCAGCACCTTCATGGGTATAGGTGGGAGCTGAAGCTGGTGGTGGTGTAGATGCTGCAGTCAGGATCTGCAGTGAAACAGGTGCCTAGGGTGACTTCTCCCAGGGTGTTGATAGCTGGAAAGTCTCTCAAAGAGTTGTCATGTGTGTCTGAAACAGATCTTGCCGCCTTATTCCCTCTGGCCTCAGAGCTGAGAGCTGCCCTTGCTGCATTGATTTATGGGATCGTTTAGGACTGGTGCTGGTGGCCAAGAAGAGCTGGAGCAGGAAGTCATTTGCTAGATGCTGATTTATGTTTATAGCAAACAGTCCTGAAAAGCACAGTGAGAATTTTCTGGACCTTGCACAGTTCCAACTGGCTGTTAGCTCCAGGCTGTTATTTGACCATGTGGAGTAATAAAACCAGGAAAACTAATTAACTTTTGGGGCTACCACAAAACAAACTACTTCATGCAAAAAAATTACTCTGCACTTGCAAGCAACAGTGACTTTATGGGCTCATAAGCCTGTATTTAATGACCAAGCATGTAGTACGATGCATTCCTTTTGCTGGCTTCTAAGGCCAAACAGCATATGATGGGCTCTGCCACTGCTGAGGATCTGAATACCAGCTTGGGGTAATGTTCTCTTTCATCCTTATTAATTATGTAGTTGATGTGTGGGTGGAGGTTTGACACAAAGCTGCATTAGATGGTTTCTTGTAGTCTGAACCAACCTGAATTACACACAGGCAGCCTGAGCCAAAGCAGTTCATTCAAGGAAGGATGCTTTCCGCAGTGCGAGTTCTGGAGGCTTTCTGAGGTCGCTGTGCTTGCTGTTCCCAGCGAAGCTGTAGCTGAATGAGCTCTCTCCCAGTGGGGACACTGAGGTGTTTTTCTGATGTTAGCAGGGAAGCAGTCAGCCCTGATCAGGGCCTGCCTTCTCTGGTAAGGATTCTGTGTTTGTGCCAGTTGTGATGATTACATCAGAGAAGGGATATTTGAATGTTCCTGTATTGTTCCTTCTCATTGATGAGACATCTATCAGCATTATATAGCTGATCCAGCCTCTCTTATCCCGTACCGGTAGGGAGGGAGAGAATGGCTGGCCATGCTTCCACTCAGATTGCTAAAGTAGCCCTACTCCTGTCCCACCACTCCTGCGTTACTCAGTACCCCCTAGTTACTGGATATTTATGTGCCTGCATTTTTAGCGTCAGAGTTGTGTGTGCTGATTCCTCTTTTTCCTTTCCAGCGTCTATCAGTTTAGCTGGCAGCAGAGCTTTGGGCAGAGCCTTTGTTCACCAGTACACGTGATGCAGCTTTGCCATTCTCTTCTGATCAATAACTCTTCACCTCAGAGATCAGAGCTGGCTCTTTTTCAAAATATAAGGTGCTTTGGAGTAAACAGTGCAGTTGTTTGCTATATTTGAGATGGGCAGGCTTGAGCTCTGGTTCCTCAGAAAGTTAGATGTGATGTGTGGCCTGTCCTCCTCCCCTGGTGGAGAAGAGAGGGAGGAAGGCTGCATATTGTACCAGGTCTGCCTGCTGCCCCACTGCGTGGCTGTGGAATGAGGGAGCTTGTCTGGATCTATGTGCTGTGGGGGAAAGGTTGTGTTCTGGCCTGGTCTGTGCCCAGCTCTCAGCCAACCAGTGTCTTTTTCTCATATCTTAGTAAGACAGACATCATGGTGGCTGATAGAGGAGATGATACTTGGAATTTGAAAGAGAAAAGAACTCAAAGACAGAACTGAGATGTGATGGGACTTCTAAAGTATATATTTAAAAGTTTTCCCCTCTTTTTCTGGTGGATGCACTTGGATTGTCATGGTGCTCAGTTCCAGATACCATAGGTCTAGTCCAAGCTTTGGTTTTCTCCTCCAAGCTAAGTATTATTGCAGAGCTATTATTTGACCTAAAATAAGTGTGTGCATACTCGCTGCTACAGAATTCTGCTTTTTCACACATCAAATGAAGTCCCTGTAGATTTTCACCTCCCTCCCAGATCTGGCAGACAGCGAAAAAGGGAGCTATTTTTACTCTGAAATGTTCTGTTTCCAGTCCAGAGTATTAAATGTAGTTTTCTCCTGACAGGCTTCACGGCTGATTGCTATAAAACTCCATACCTTTAAAGAACGGATAAAGTTTCCTATAGGAAGGGCAAAAGTTCTGATTTTGGACGGTATTGATCACGGTCCCTTTGGGGAACTGAGAAACAGTGACAATTTCTGTCCTTGGACTGAAGAATTTACGGAGAAGAGGGAAGAATTTACTGTGAAGGAGGAAGAACTTAACAGAGGAGTGTAGCAGGACGCTTCAGAAAGCCCAGTGAGGTAGAGTGGTATTGGAGACCCAGTTCTCCTCCAGGAGATGACAGTCACTTGGTTAGGGATTGTTTTCTTAAAACGTTTCTGGCAACGAGAAGGATCAGCATCACTGGTAGAATGGCACTTGTGTACCTTTCATCTTTCTCTCGTTCTCACCACAGTTCTGTAATTGTATTGGAGTTACTGCTCCATCTGTCCTCTTGAAAGGCTGGCATATATCGCCCAGGAGAGAAGGTGATTTTCTGATCCACACGTTCTCCCCATCCAGAAGAAATGGGTATAGAAAAAATTTCTTCCTCTCCCTGCTGTTCTGTGCCTCACCTCACTATGATGGGTCAAAGGTGAGGTTACCTTCTAGAATTGGTTTGTCCTTCTGTGCTGACTGTCCTGCACCCACAGGTGTGATGAAGGGAATAGCAAGTCATCACTGTCAGGTGTAGACACTTGTCTAAGCAATAAGGACCAAGAACACTGGCTTCTTTTTGCCCTAAAGGGAGGAAGAGGGGCTGAGCAGATGTAGCGGTACAGGCAGGTTTAAGTCAGGCAAACGGCATGCTCAGTTTTGAAATGCAACTTGAGATCAGGACTTGAAGCTGGGCAATGGGCTGGATGCCTTTTATTTGGTGGGCATAAATCCCTAGTCAGGGACAATGTGCCCTGGTCAGTGCTGAACCCTGCTGTGTCTGTCCCCATCCCTCAGACACTGCAGGAGCTGATTCAGTGCAAAGCCCAGCCCAGCCCAGCTCTCTTCTGGCTCCTAGTTCTGAAGGTGTCATGTATGACAGCCCGGATGGTCTTTGTGCTGGTGGCCCTGTAAGTCCTTACCTGCCCTGCTGTGGCCTTCATTAGCAGAGTTACAGCTAATGAAACACAAGGTAAGGAGATCCTGCTTGCAGCTTTATGGGCAGAATTTTTCCTTGCTGAATAATTTTTCAGCACCCTGCACACACAGCCTTGGCTTTTGCTGTAAGGTTTACTTAATGTAGCCCATCAGTCACAGCATCCTTGCACCTGATGAGGTTTAATGGGGCTGCCAAGCTCTGGGCCCAGCTGACCACCTGCCCTGCGATGTGCTCCTCTCCTCTTCTGCCTTATGCAGCAGGGAAGCAACACCTCTTTCCTGGGGCTGGTTAGATCAAATTGATGTTTCTGACTGGCCTTCATCTCGATGGTGTTGCTTACCAGATGTGTCACTAAGCAGCAGCAGAGAGACCTAATGGCTCAGATCTGATTAACCTCTGTGACTTTATCCTGTGTCTTAATTGGATTATCTGGAGGGGTTTCACTGTTGCTGTTTTTTTTTTTTTTTTTTTTTTTTTTTTTTCTTAAACAGGTACTTATTGCTGTGACATGGGATGCAGGCAACCCTTCAGTCTTGGGATTGCCCCTCATTCCCCAAGGTGCTGCCTACCTGCATGGTGCTCAGTTAAGAGAAAGGAGAACATTTTTACAGGACACCTTCTCCTGTGTCCATCCTTCTGCCTGCAGCACCCAGTGAACTCTTCAACAGGCTTGAAATAGAAACTTTTCTCCTTGCCATAGCTGTAATTGGCTGTGGGTTGAGCACCGGCAAGGGTCATTCACCTATCCGAGATGACAGAAGCTGTACACACTGCTGAGAATATTTCTCTTACATCTGTTTCTAGATAGCAGTACACAGAGTGAAATGTAGGTGTGATATCAGATCACAGCTCTGTTCCATGAGGAATAATAGATGTACCAGTGCCAGTCGAGCTGTTACAAGATCAAAGGAGCACTTATATTAAGGCTGGTAATACTGCCTGGTTTGGCAAAAGGGCTGAGAATTTGTCTAGGGTTGTGGTGTATGTCCAGATAAACTGTCTTCCATTGTGAGGATCAGGCCTTTGAATTTAGTTGATGTGCAGTAGCATGGGTGTCAGTGACTTGGTGAATACGTAACTCAAAGGATGTTCCCTCCTTGCATGGGGCTTGAATGTGGTTCAGGTGTGAATGGTGCCATGCATGTAACTGGAGAGAGTTACAGTCTCTAAGTAGGGGGTTCAGTGTCTCATCGCATCTGGGTACCTTTATGGGGCATGTGTTTGTCAGACATGGACTTTGTGCTGCTTCTGTAAAGCAAATGTGATCATTAAGTTGAATTACGATGGACATTACTTTCCTTTTTTGGATTTAATGTATTCATGAATTTCTTGTCCAGTGGCCCCTCAGCAGCTTGCAGGCTGGATATGTAAATCGGTAGCTGCAGAGGATGACTGATCCTTTAATAGGTGGAATTTGATGCTCATAAAAATGAATGCTTTTAATGTCGCATGGCGATTTGCTTGAATTTTTAAGTTGCCTGAGGATCTTTTACTTGGAATTCAGTGGCTCAGGCTGCATTTGTTACAAAAACAATACAAATGGACAGGCTCTATGGTTTTAAAGGGGTGGCTGTTCTTTTGTCTGTGAGTATTGCTTACATTGTTTTTGTAACAAAAATTATTCCAAAGAAGCTGTGAAAATGTGAAATGCAATGATACTTGAAAACAAAGCACTGCAGTTCAAATTCACTGTGTCCACAGAAATATGTGTTCAGATACTGTTCTTCAGGAAAAGCCAAGTTTTCTTGGATACGTTTTCATTATTAGGCTTCTATGGAGGGATGTACAGGACTAAAAGGATGCAGTAGGTCCTTAAAGTAGGTACAGATCTGCCACTGTGTGGTTTTAAACACAGTGAAATCCTGGCCCCTCTGAAGGGGCCCCCTTTGCTTCCTTTGGGCCCCATGCTAATTTCATTACTGATTTCAGCAGGGTAAGGACTTCTCCTGATTTGGATTTTACAGTGGTTCTTCAGGCATGCAGACCTTAGAATATTTGATTTATTTTGCTGAGGATTTTATTAAAACAAACCCAGGCAGCATGCACCCCTTCCCAAGAAAGTGTTTATGTGATAAATCTTGTTTTTCAAGCACATGAGGTTGTGATGATGATAAGAGGCTGCAATCTGAAATCATTGTTGCTTGTTGCTTTTCCCTTGAGCACTAGGACACAAATACTTCAGCTCTTCATCATTTATTACAAACCTGGGCTGAGGAAGGACAGAAGCAAATACACAGAGAGAATGTTGTGTTACGCACTGTAAAACTGTGCCAAGGAGAAAGGAATATCCAGGCTCAAATTATCTCTTTCCCTGAGGCTTCAATGACTTATTTATTTATTTTTTCTAGGGTGGAATCCAGGCTTCAAGCCTAGCTAAGAGCCAGCATCTTTCTTGTCAGAAAAAATACTTTGCTAGCAAGTGTCTTCTCTGGTTACAGCCTCTCTAAATGATAATGATTTCAACTGAGTGGAGTTTGGCTGTGGGAAGTCTATCATTATTGTACTGATGTACGACTCTGTGAGTACCGTATCCACGAGGATGTGTGCCAGGGTTAGACCAAGCCGTGTTTCTATCTGGCAGTGTGAAGAAATGACCGTGGGTTGGCACGATTCTGGGAAGGCAGTGAAGGAACCCGATTTGCTGGGTGGGGGCAGCAGGAACAGAACTAAGGTGAAGGATCCGTGTCAGGTGGCTTGGGGTGCAGGTGGAACCTTTGTGGTGCTTCTGTTCAATACCATGGTGTTTGAAAAATCCCTAGAGGCAAGTAGAGGTGCTTGGTGATGATGTCCTGCCTCTTAAGTCAGCTAGTTGTGATGGCAGGGCTTTGCAGGCTGCTGCGCATTGGTATTAGCCTGTATTTTACCTTGTAAAAATCTGCTGTGTTTGCTTGAAGGGCATCAGACAAGTATGCAGGCAAAACTCAGCTGCTTTGTGAAAAGAGCTGAGTCAAAAGCAGAGTTTCCCTTCTGTGAGGGGGAAATACCCAGACTCATGGTGCAAATACTCAAACCAGCAGCAGGTTTGTGCCTCTCCTACATGGGACAGAAATAATGCAGATCCCAAAGCAGCTTTCGCAGCTGGGTCACAGCTCCTTCCTTTCTCATCAGAACGAGTTGCGACACTGACTGTCACTGGCTTACAGCTGACACTGTAGGCGCACTGCCCTGTGAATGCTCATATGTAGAGTTACTGCAGGGCTCAGCAAGGCTAGAAGTCTTGTTTATGTGGCTTCTGTCCTGGTCCTCCTCACATCCTTAGTGTGATGAGCAGCACCCGGTTGAATTTGTTTTCTGTCTGTTCCTCCCTTGTCTTCGCTATCGTTAATTGTTAGCATCTGGATTGAAAGATTGCCTCTGAGTGTGGTGCTGATGGGATGTTTCCACAGGGGATTAGGGCTGGAGTGGATTGACAGGAGGCAATATCCTTGCCTATCACAGCTGGAAGTTTGCCAGCTGTGTGTCTGCTCATTGCTGCTGCTCTTCCAGTTACTCCAGTTCATGTCAGGGCACGGGCAAGAGTCGGTCACAGCTCTGCCCCCCCTTGCTGGGGCCAGCTGCTCAGGTGTGGCCCCATGCATGCAGCAGCTGTGTATGGCCTTCTGTAAGACTTTCAGCCTCTTTGCGTTGTCTGAACCATCCTGTGAAAGTGTTTCCCATACCTGGATCATCAGGTGGTTTTGTACTGTGCAGCACTTTGATCAAGGATGTGGGTAATAACAGCCTTGTGTGGCACTCTGGCAGCAGCTGAGAGGTTGTTTCTTACTGTAATGTGCTCCCCAGGTGGCTAACTTGTCTGTAAATCATGCAAGTGCTTCCTGGAGCTTTGCTTGCTTTCTGTTACCATCTTGGCTGCCAGGATTTCCAAAAGCACAGCCTCCTGCTCTTGTAAAGGCATTAAGTCTGTATTTCCAGTGCCCTGAAGCATAGCCAAGGGTCCCGCTAACCTCACTGAGAGGTTAACTAGGCCCTGAGAGATTGTGTTTGGCTTTTGCTTTGGTTCAGGTTCTTGTGGAGTCTGGTCTTTTCCTGTACATGCACAAGGAGCTGGGGAGAATCCCTGGGCATTTCGAAAGGCAGGAGTTTCCCCTGACTGTGGTAGTCTCCTGATCTGCCTCTAACAAGGTCTCGGAGACCCATGTTGCTCTTTCCCAAAGGTGGCACGTCCTGCAGTAACCAAAGGGTATCTTTTACCTTGCGAGGACAAGGTGTGGTCTGGAGGCATGTTTGCTACTTGCTGCAAGTAGTACAAGTGATGATTTTTTTTCCCCATAGTTAAGACAAACTGGCAGAAGTTTTCTGTGCTTTCAAGCTGTTATATTAGGGAAGGTTTCCATGTATGTTGATGCTGTCTACAGCTAGAGTTGTTGCAAAAATAAATAAATAAATAAATGAAAATGTTATCAGTTTGAAGGAGAACCTTGTATCTGACCTGTCTCTGACTCTGAATCTCAAAGATAGCCAAGTAAAAACAGCAGAGTTTGCACCAAGGGGCTCAATTTTTTTAGGACTTCTTGGAGGAAATGTTAAAAGATATTCACAGGGGTTAGGAACATTGTTGGATTTAATTTTATTTTTTTTAAATGAAAATCCCAGAAGCTGGGATTCCCCAGTCAATTTAAGCTCTTTGAGATAGCTCAAAGATTCTTTTATTTCTTTCATTAAAACCTTTCTTTTTCTGGCTTATGGAACCATGCAAGTAGGAATTACAACACTGCTTGTTATTTTGTTGCCCATCCCATCCGTTCTTCATCCCCAAATCCTTTCAGCTCTCCCTCCCTTCCCTTCCCATCTTGCCTTGAAGGGCTGGGAAAGCAGGCGCCGGCACATTATGCTGCCTGCCTGATTGTTGTGGGGTTGTGTTTGTGCGGGGAAGGTCACGAGACAAAAAGACCACCAGGCAGGGGCCTGCGGGGGGGAGGGTTCAGACCCTCTCCATTCTGTCCTTGTGGCGCTGGGTGGGAAGAGGCTTGTTTGCATGGCAGGATTTTGGGGGGTGGCTTTTTGTGGAGGTTTCTTCCACGGCTGCTGCATGGGCCCTGGAGGGCTACAACAAAAATAGAGCCCATGCATGAGATTCATGAAGTGAGAGAACCACGAGGCAGAGCAGTCGGTGCGGGACTGTCAGTGCCTGCTCTGGATGTTTTGTTTGTGTTACATCCGGACCTGGCTCTGGTGGGAGCTCTCCTGGGATACCTGAGTCCTGTGGACTGAGGTCCTTAGCTGGAGGAAGGCTGGGGGATTTCCTCTGGCGTGGCTGTGATGTGGGGGACAGCTCTGTGGATCTGCCACAGTGGCTTTGTTTCCCTGAGTATTTGTGAGACTTGCAGTCAGTGACTTTTATTTGCAGCATCTGCCTCCTTCCTCACCTGTCAGCTCCATGCTTCTGAGAGCATCGCTCTGTTTAGGCAGGACTTGTGTCCTTATCGTCCCTATCCCCCAGCCCAGCTCCCTCTCACCCCCACCCTTAGGAAGCATCTCAGTCTGTATTTGGCGGGGGCTTGCACAAAGGCAAACATTGTCAGGGACTCGTTGCAACTGTCCCAATTACCCTGAGTTCATTTGCATAAGAAGATTGCCCAGCCTGTGGTAGTGGCTTTGCCTTGGCTGCCTGATACGGGACGCTTAGATCTGGGGAGCAGGAAAGAACTAGAGTTCCCAGGCTGGGTGTGGGATGGGGATGGGGTGACAGGTTGGTCCCTTCCAGTGTGGATGCTGCAGCAGCCCTTCCTGGAAGCAGCTGACTTGTCAGCTGCTGGCACCACAAGTCTGTCTGATTCAGTGGCAAGAGCTGCCAGTTTCCCAAAGATGTGGAAACAAGCACGCTGAAGCATACCCGAACTCCTGGCTGTCCCATCTAAGAAATCCTTCTCCTGAATAGTGTTTATCTATGTATTTATGTATTTATTTTTTAGATGTTGACCCTGCTTGAATGCTTCTAGACTAAGCAGTGAACTGCCTTGTGCTGTCACTTCCCTCAGGCACACATAACCTCTTCTCCTTGTGTTTGGATTTCTTCCAGAGAGCTAGCTGTTCCTGCAGGCAGGCACTAAAGGGAGAGGAGAGCAGCTGGGATGAAGCACAAATCAGGAAGCAGGCTGAAATGGTATGATCCCTTGACCCAAAGCAATGGCTGGTGCTGTTAGGGCTTGCTTGAACTGCAGCAGCTGCACAGCTCGCGCTCCTCTCATTGAATTGAGAATTATTCATATTCTCTCACCCTTCCCCCTAGTGCCATATGTAATGTGATCTGCCAGTACCCAGGCTGGCAGATGGAAAACTAAGACGCTCTTCTACTGGCAATTACAGTTCTCCATGGGCTCAACTGGCCTGTGAAGCTGCGATGCTCAAGCTTGTCAGCTTTGGCAGAGCAGCCTTTCTGGAGATCCTTACAGCCCCTTTGGCACTGCCGCATGTTTGTGTATGCCTGTGCAAACACATCAGTCCCATGTCCTTGCTGTTCCCAGGACAGACTCATTCACAAACAAGATGAGATGTCCAGATGAGAACTGTCAACCTTAGCATACTTGCTGGAGGTACTTTGACCTTTACTCTGTATTAATCCTTCCTTAACTCCCCACCCCCTTTTGTATTTGGCAATTTCCAAATTTTTACTAGTCAGTTATTAGGTGGCAATGTAGGAGTGCTTCATGGAGGTGGCTGGAGCACAGGCAGCCCATCTCAGCTCAGCTACAGTAGTCTTGGAAGTCTCCTGCTCCCTGGGTGAATGAAGCCTCTCTGCCTTGGGTTCCCAGTATGTAAAGTTGAATTCTGTCTGCTGAGCAGACAGTAGCACCACAGGTTATCATTTCAAAACACAGTATGTGCTAGAGACCTGACTGTTAACAGCCAGTTTCCAATTCTCTATCTGACATTTTTTTGTCCCTCTCTGAGAGGGATTGATGATCCAGCCAAGGTTTCTCAGGAATTTCTTTCGTATTTTATTACGAGAGAAAAATAGCTTCATGTCTCTTCCCAGATGAGTTGCTGTTTGTGCTCTGACTTCAGGATGCTCGCATTTTTTGCTTGAAAGTAACTGCATTGATATTCTTATGCTTATTTGGTGTGAGAAACATTTTTAAAAAAAAGAGGTGGGGGGGGCAAAGGGCAGAACCCAAAGTCTCACTGAGGCAGAGATGGACCCCTCATCATTCCTCTAATAACACTTTAAAAGTCAATCTGTATGTTTGATTTCCATGATGTGCTGAAAAGGCAGAATAGGGTCAACTCTTAGATTTACATTTGTTTTCCTTTCCACTGTGTTTGTTTTCGAGAGTTGTGTCCTACCTTCAGCTGTGTTTCTATGACCTCTCATTTTAGCTTGTGTGACAGTGAAGTCTATTTATGAGCAGCAAAACATGAGCTCCAGACACTGAATTAGCTTTCAAATGGTCGCTCCTGACAAACATGAAAGATTATATAAGCATTAAATAAAGGCCTATAAGTTAAGGCCTTATGCTATCCCTCGCCAAGTTCTTGACCATATCTTTTATTTTGCATTTGGGAAAACAAGATTTGGTATAGGATTGTGTAGAGGGTGACTGCCAGACCTAGGAGGATTAGTGACACCTTGGTATATCTTAACCTACACACCCAAAAGGGATGGGATTGGATCCAGTTTTCAGCTCTGCCAGTGAGCTTCAAGTAATAGACTGTTTCTTTTCTAACTGCCTCAGTTTCCCCAGCTGTGAAAAGGGTGGAGGTAGGTGAATCATAACACTTAGTTTTGTCTGCAGTTACCTAAAAGATTGGGAAAAGGCTTTTTGTTTCCCTTTGAGCAAAATACTTAGTTTGACTTGAGCCATTTATGTTGATACTCTCCACATAAAAAATAAATGACAATTTTCTCATGGAACATTTTGAAAACGCTGCTGCCCGGTATTTTGGCCTTGAATTTGAGAAGATTTCTTCTAAATGGTCAGCGTTCAAAGCTAAGACAAATTCACAGGGAAGTCCTGGCAATACTGAAATCTCCAAGCTTTACTTGGAAAAGTTTTGTTTTGGAAAAATTATCCTTGCTTTAGAAATGGGAGGAATGTTCTGCAAACAACACTGGTGATAAGCAGTGTTTCTGTTACACGTATAAACTGCATGGTGTCCCGCCTTTAGGGTAGTGTTACACTTGCATCTGTTGGGTTGCTGCTTGTAATTGTCTTTGTGCTTTATCCCATCAGCTATTTCCATGTCACTGGCTCAGTTTTGCTACAACCCTTTTTAATAGAGGCTGTCTGGCTGTTGGTGGCTGCTGTTTGAGTTGGGCTGGGTTCATGAGAATTCGTTGGCTGGGAGCAAAGGAGGTGTCTGATGGTGTAGGGATTATACGGGGACAGATGATGGTAACACTGTCTGCTCCAGGCAGCTTTTCTGCTCCTGGATTAAAGTTCATGCTGTGTTACTTGTCTCTCTCTCTCTAAGGCCTTGTCAAGCCTGTGTGGGAAGCTATTCTGTTTGCACTGTTTCGCTGTGTGCTACTCTGCTCTCTCTCTGCCTCATTTCTCCTCCCTCTTCCCCCTTCCATTCAAGCAGCATCTTTCACTCTTCCCTATTCAGTGTCTTTGAGCGTCTTTGCTCTCTGCCCTGTGTAAAACTTCCATGCCCTCCCTACCATTCATCACCTTTTTGCTCATTCACATCCCTGCTTGCCTTTCTCCATTCATCCGGGCTTCCTCTCAGCCAGTCTGGGCTGCCCTCTCCTCCTGCCCCTTCTGCAGTTCTCCTTTTGTGTCTTTGCACTCCCTTCTCTGACCGTCCGATGTGCAGCAGTCTGCAGCATGCTCCATGAGGATGCTCTGCTAGAAGTTGATCCCCCTTGGTGGGCTAATTAATCCCCAGTGAAGCCAGTGGGATTGTTTGAGGAGGATTTGTCTCTCTAATTATACTCACAGGTGAGAAAACTTTTTTCTCCACTCTCTTCCTGCTTCCCAGAGACACAAGAACGATGCGTGACTAAGAGAAGTGTTGCCACTTCCTAGACTTCCTTTTCAGTCCGGTCTTCCTGTCTCTCCCTCCTGCCTTGTTTTCCTCTTTGTTTTCAGTTGTTTCAGTTCAGGTGATTCTATGGGGGGGGGGGGGTGTGCTTTGAATTTCTTATTCCTGAGGAATGTGACTCCCGTTCTCTTAATTATGCTAGTGCTCTAATTATGGCTGTTGCCTGTGCCTTCTCTGCTTCCTTCTTCTGATCACCTGCATTTCTGATCGCTTATATCACCCAGTTTGACACTGGGACCATATGAGTTGTGGAAAGCCATCTCGGCACTTGAATGTGTGACTGAAGTGTTGTCCAGGAAATAGAGCCTGTGACATGCGCTGGGCAGGGCTTGTTGTTTCTAAGATTCAGTGCAGCCACAGCTCCGTGCTCCTGATGCGGGCACAACAAATGTAGATCATGGGCTTCTGCTAAAGATCCCTGAACCTGCTGTGTACCTGGTCCCCTACAGCTCGCACCTGTGCTGGCAGTGTGCAGCTCTCACCTGAGCCTACTGGAGGAGCACGTCTCTGCTGCCATGTGGCTGGAAAACTAAGTGGGAGGTCTGCTCGCCTGTGGATGCCCATGGGGACTTAAGCTTTGAATGGTTAAAGGGCATTCGAGCCAGACTGTTCAAGTGAAAAGGGGAGTATGAGAGCTTGGGAAGAGTGCACAGGCTTGTCAGAGGAAGCAAATGCTCTTCAAAGTGGCTGTGAGCCCTGTACACTGCAAAGTCTGTGTAGTTCAGTAACAGAGGCAGAAATGAGGTGGAGGCAGGCAAAGAGTGCGGCTGTCTGAAGGAGGGAGGGTTTGACAGGACAAGCACTTTGTTGTGTGGGAGGCTGCGAAGGGAATATCTGCTGTCATCTCCCCAGACAATAAAAAGTTCCTGATACGGCTCAGGTAGGGCCAGGCTCTGTGGGGACTTGAGAGTGCTGTGGGAAGGAGCCTTCCCCCTGGAAACTGTTTAAAAGATGGATTTCAAGCCGTGCTGTGGTACAGTTTATTGCCAGGCAGGCAAGTTGTGTAAAAGGGATTCCCTGCTCACCGTGTTTGGGCCCTGCAGTGATGTTACACCTGCAGGGTACAGCTCACCCCAGGCCAGCCCTGCGTTTTGGTGCCTGCAGGAAGAAATGCTCTGCTCAGGCTGTGAGGCTGGGGCTGGGAACCTGCACAGACTGCACTTCTTTCTGTGAAGTTAGTTACAACCCTGTTCCACAGTTGTTATTATATCATGATTCATTTTAAAACTTCTGCTAAGTTTTGTGTCTACGTGACAAACTGAGGCAAAGAACTCTGGAAATGCTCTGCCTTGCCTTGTGTTTGTCCCTCTCATTTCATAAGGGCATATAAGAGGCCAAAAATGTAGCTTGATTTTTCTGATCAATGGTTGTGCAGCTTTGGCACTCAGACAGATTTCTCTTACCCTTAAGCCAAAGTATATTTGACATAGCAAATATTATATTGACATAGCAAATATATATGTGCTGGAAAGGTACAGACACTGCAGGGCTGTCCCTCACAGCCCTCCATGCAAGGAACATATAGCCTGGATGCCATCCAGGGCTTATTTGGATGTAACTCCTAAGAAAAAATGTGAGCCACTGAAGTTTTCAGAAACCTGTTTTCTTACTGCAGTTGTAACCCTTGTGATTACCCTGGAAAGATGTAAGCCAGGATTGCTTGCTCTCAAATGTTAACTATTACTCTAACTTGTACCATTGAATGCTTCCAGCTCTGAGCTCCATTTAGAACCAGCCTGTCTGGTGTACTTGTGCTCTGTTGCAGCAGAATCATACCAGGTACATGCAAGGCATCGCGGGGAATTCTGCAATACCTCTATCTCCTCTTCACAAGGCTAACACTTGCATCCACTCCAGTTCAGCTCGGAAAGCAGAGGAGCGTCTTTGTGACTGAGCAAAACCAGATGTAAAATCCGTACAAGTTTCATGTGCTTGCCAGTCTGTTTAGTAGGAGTCTTGCTCAGTGGTGATCAGTCTAACCAGAAGCTTGCTCTGAATTCTACTGTGGCTGGGTCATTCATGTTCTAAGTGTTAAAGCAGCTGTTAGCTGGGGCTTAAGACCCATCTGTTTGGTTCAGGTTTTTCTGAACCTGGTTAATGTCTTGCAGTCAGGTCAGAAGTGAACTGTTAGGATTGTCTGGTCTCTTGTAATGAAGGCCAGAAGAGCTCAGCTACACCTCATCTCCTAGGAAGGTTTGCAATTCAATGGTAAAAATTCCGGTGAAGTTAGTGAGCCATTTCACCTGTTAACGGTAAAAACAACCAACTCCTTTTACTCTAAGGCTGTCCAGCTTCAACGTTTAGCCCCTAGACATGATTATACCTTTGTTGTAGTGGGGAATCCCCTACTGCCAAATTTCTGTTTCCTTTGTGGGTTCTTTTGGACAGTGATCAAGTCATTGCTTAAACTTCCCTTTCATAAGCTTATGAACTGAGCCTATCAGTGGAGCCAGGCAGACTGTACTAGTGACACAGTGCCAAATGCAGAGGTAATGTCACCTCATTTACAAGCCTACAGGTCACATTCCTTTTTTTTTTTTTTTTTTTTTTTTTTTTTTTTTTTTTTGAAGGCAGCGATACCTTGAGAGCACTCAGTGTAACAGCAGACAAGGCTTTCCCCCTGCCAGTGGCTGCTTCTGAAGATGGCACTCCCTGTTCTGTAAGCTGTCTGGCATTCTTGGCTCCTGGCCATGTGGTTTTCTGTTTGTTTTTACAGGAATATGTATTGTTTGCAAGCATCTAACTTTACCAAAAAGACCCAGCTCATGCTTAGTAACTTGCTATTTTAACTCATCTGTGAGCATTATGCAGAGTTGTCTTATTATTTCTCCTAAGTCACTAATGGTAATTCTGTTGGGATGAGAAAAAATTGTCATGGGACCCCATTAGCAGCATCTCAGTGTGACGGTAGCTCTCCAGTTTTATTTTAAGACCTATCAAATAGCTGGACTTTAGCATGTTGAATGTGTGACAGCCTGAATTTGTGTCACAGTTCCGTCCTCAAACACAGCGTTGTCTGGTGCTGTCAGATACCTTGCAGAAATTGTTTATACAAGGGACCTTGCACCAAGCTTGTGTTCTCATCTAGGTGACACCAGTTCAATGTAGTCTAATTTCTGTAGCCATTCTAACCAGTATTAGACCGTTTCTCCTTCAATTGTGTGTTACTGCATGTCAGTCATCTGTTTGTTTGCTCTGGGTTGCTCTCAGGCCGACAGACCTGCTCATTCTATTAAATTCTTGTCACAGCCTTGCAGTTTTGGGAGTGGTGGGGGTGTCTGTCACTGTGCGTGGGCAGCAGTTTTAGAGCATGATTGGAAGGGTTTCATTGTTGATTCAAAGGTGGAAGACAGGTAAATAGCAGATCCTGATGTTCCTCCAGTGTTCCCGGACTTGCAGAAAGTCGGTATCATTACTGTCTTTTTAAATCTGCTGGATGCAAGTTATCTAGACCTGCTGATTCAAAACTATCTAACTTTAGCAACTGCTGTGTAACGTTCTCGAGGGTTACTGCTGGGACAGAAAGTACATCGTCATTGTATGGCAGAGATAAGTCGTTGGGCTTCTGCCCAGATACGGAACAGAAACACTGCAACTACTCCTGAATTTTGTGCACTTCTCAGGCTAATGTTGGACCAAACCCTGGTTGGAATGAGAAGACTTCTCTGCCTCATCTCTACCAGCGGGGACTCTGCTGTGACAGGAGGCGTTGTCGATTGCAGTGCATTTTAAGGAAATGCTTGTGTATGTTTAGGTAACCTGGGAGTAAGCAGGGATCTGACTGCAAGAGCTTGGCCTGAAATACAGCCCCAGCTGAACAGCCATTATACCTTTTTTTCTTCTTAAATTTCCTTGTAGAACCGGTGATTGGAGCCTGCCTGTCTCCAGACTGTGAGGTTGAGTGTGCATGCTATGCTTTATGCTAAGCTACATAGTCCAAATAAATGCAGCATCCTGCCCAGAATGTATTGCATTTCAGCTCTAAATGGAGGGGGTTTCCCACTATGTCCCATCACAAAGTAGAAGTCCTGTGAGATTTAAAAAATATTTATATAGGATTTTGAGATTCTCCAATAAAACACTGCTAGAAAGACATAAACAATAATTATGTGGTGGTAACAAATGAGTATATCAAGTGTCAGGACACTACATGTATTGCTGCTTTCAACTTTTGATATTTAATACTTTACATCAACCAAATGAAATGTGGGTTTTATTTTAATCAGGCTGGAATTTGAGCCCTAAAAGCTAGAGGAATTTAAAAGGGAGAAGAGATTGGGCATTTGCACGTATGAAAATGTTTGGGCCAGTGCTGACAAGCAGATCTGAAAAGATTTGGTGAAAGGATTTAAGAAAATGTTTTAACTGTTAGGTTGGATTTGGTCATGGCAGTCACTAAGTGATATTTTCATGGACAAGATGAGCTTCCATCTCAAATGTGGCACAAGTTCAGGAAGTTGCAGAGTCAGTTCTGGCTTTCAGTGCACTCGAGTTTTCATACATTGCTGCTACTTGGTATTTTAGTAACACGTACAAATCCCTACCAGTGTTAAGGTCTCTCTTTTTCTCCTGCCACCCCCTTTCCAGTGAACAGAATGCCAGACTGTGACCAGCACGCAAAGAGACCTGGCTGTATGCAGGTTTGGCCTGAGGTTGCCCAGTGAGTCAGCACCAGAGCTGGGCTGGTGATTTAAGATTTAGGACTTGCAAGACTGGGCCATAACCTGCCCTGCTTGTCTGGCCTGTTGCTACAGCTGAGGATGTCTATCCAGCAAAATGTGCCTTGTGGCTAGTGCTGGAACAAAATTAAAAATCATGTTTCCACTTAAAAACAAAATAAAAATAATAATAATTCTAGAGTGCCTCAGCTTCTTCCATTAGTCTTAATGCATTGACATAAATAATAGAAGAGGAAGAAGCAGTAGTGGAGAAGGCTCAGTCTATAAACATGTCTTTCTGCATTAAGCCTTGTGGCAAAATGGAGGGCATCTCCTGCCATCCATGCTGTCTCATTAATCATGTAATTATCTCCCTCACTTTCAGTGCTGCATCTCCTTCCTCATCAGTGTTGCTGATAATGGAGCTTCTATTTACCCTGGCTTCTTTCTGGGGTGTGGCTTTGGCTTCAAAGCCAGCACAGTGGCACATTTTGAATAATTTAGTTCCGGGTGGCTTGAACACTGTGTAATTTCCCAGCTGAGACTGGAGGCTGATTCCTGCGAGCGTTCTGCCAGGAGGCTGATCTGGAGAGTGGCAGTGGGATTGCTCAGAGTGGTGGGTCATCGAATCAGCAGAAGACTGAAAGCTGATTCAACAGGTCCTGTGAGTGCATCTTGGCTCTCTCTTAGTGTCTTAGGAAGGACTTGCAGCAAGAAGCCCACAAATGGAGGAAGGAGAGGGGAGAGAGGTGTATTTAAAAATGCGCTTGGAGGCAGAAACATGGATTTGGCTACCTGGCTGAGAATGAAAGACTTCCCAGCAAACTGTGGGTCAGAATTTCCTGGGATCTCTGAACGCAGGTTTTGCTTGGCCTGTTTTATGTCTATGGGGGCTTGATCTGGGATCTAAACTTCTACAGAGCCAAGGAGGCAAGGGCAGGAGTTCAGTGAGGTCTAGCTGATGAGTCCCTGACCAAGCTGTCATTGACTTTGGTTTTGGAAAGGCTGATTAGTTTCTGTATGGGAAACCTTGGCAGAAGACCAGTTATGTTCATGTTCTCCCTGTGCTGCTTGGCCTTGTGGCTTGCTAATAGCCCTTTGGTGGTGTCTTACCTTACAGTCATGCTCTGTAAGTACTCCACAGCACTCACTGTGCTGGGTCATGCAGGCACAGGTCCATCGCTCCTGCCTTGTAGGTGGGGAAGTCAGGGCACTGTGAGAGGCTTCTGGACTGAGAAAAGAATCTCTCTCTCAAGAGATTTTCACTCCATAAATCTTTGCAATACCAAGAATCAAACCTGGTCCCAAAGCCTTCTTTTCCATCTGCCAAACAACTGAGCAGCATTGCATTCCTGAATCATTTTATTCTCCTGTTCATATCAAATGAGTGCTTCCATTGTCTGCCTAGATAAAATTGCTTTTGCAGAAGGTAACAGCAGATGGTAGTACGCTAGGACCCATACTTGTCTCTGTGCTTGAGACAGTAAAAGAAATAAATTAGAGCAGAAATGCCTCTACAGATGGGCCAGCTGGCTGATGGACTTGAGTCCTGCAGGCTATTCTGGTCTTCAAGGAAAAGGGAATCTTAGACCAGCTCCCGCCATCTCCACTTTGCCATGTGCTGTGTGCGGTGAAACAGCTACCCAAATCTAGGTGATGGGCCATCTGCTCTGCAAACGTCTCTCATCCCAAGCAAATGCTGAGCTGGGTAATATTGTGCTCTCTTGCACTGGTTTTCCTGTGGAGCAGGTGCTGTCTCAGGGCCCTGTCTGGTGAGTTAGGGTATTTGCTCTGTGCTTAAATGCAATCTAGATCCTGAGAGATGGGTGATGTTTCCAGCCCTCAAGTTCACCTCAGGTCAAAGCAATCTAGCATGTGTTAAAAATACAGCTGGACAGCCTTTAATCACTATATATTGCCTGGGCGGTGTTGGGTAAATTCATTATTAACAGGGAGGCAGCACTAATGTTTTGCCAACATGCTCATGGGACTCAGATTAGGTGACTCTAAGTGGTGAGAAGCTGGATTTTGAGGTGGAGGGGTATTCACTGACCTGCCACTCTTCTGGATAAGGGTTCCTCCTTGTGTGTGCACTTCCCACTTTCGGAAGAGAGCTCAGGATCATCAGGTTGTTGGGAAGGTCACCGCCACCAGGCAGTGATGAAAATCCTATTAGAACGACCCTTGCTTTTTGCCCTTGTATGTATTACGAGACCAACTTTAACCTTCTTCCTTGTTGTTCCTTTAATCCTCATCAAAGCAGCATATGCTACGTATCCTTCTGCCATGTTAAAAAAAAAAAAAAAAAAAAAAAGGCTCCCAGCATGACCACAGAGGCTGTGAAAAGACAGAGAATAAGCTCTGTCTGGTAAGACATCTAATAGGACATTTCCAGTGCCTGTTGTAGATACTTTTTCACAGCTTGGACTTGGAGTCTGTCAGTTCCACATATTGACTTGGACACTCTGATTTAACTGCAGCATGGCCCTTGAGGCTGGAGGTAGTCTGGGAGCATTTAATACATGCTGACATCCCTAGATTGCAGAGTCTGGGCCATCTAACAGTCTGGGTTCAAAGCCAGCAACGCTGAGAGTTGTTTCTGAAACCCTTGGAGACAAAAAGATTTTTCAAGCAATTGACTCTCCCTTTCCAGTGCCAGCCATGGAAAGGGGCTAAATATGACCAAGGAGCAGGCCTTCTATTGGCAGCTCTTCTGTGGTGGGAGATAAAGCAGCAGTTGTCACTTCCGTATATCAGGAAGAGAAGCTAAAACTCAGGGCAATTCATTTTCAGAACCTACCTCCTAGCCCAGAGCAGAGCTGGGGTCAGTGCCAGGAGGCCTGACTGCCAGGCTAGTCTCCCCAGGAGCCGAAGGCACCGCTGAACCATGGAACGACTCAGGCTGGAAGGGAATGATCCAACCCAGAGCCAACAACCAAATTGGATAAATTTGCTTGGAGCCTTGCCCATCGTGAAGACAACTTATGGTTTGAGTGATATATTCGCTTCGTGCCAAGACAATGTGGGAAACCATGGGTGGCAGCAAATTCTCTGTTCCTGGGGCAGATCCGCAATCCCAAAGCCAGCCAAAGGTCCTCGTATTGTGCCCAGTTCAGCTGTTGAGTCTCCAGCTGCTCTTGTGCCCCCGAGGGCTGTTTGCCATGGGGGGAGAGGAGCAGCTGGCTGCGCTATGTGAAGTGTCTGCCTTTTCCCAAGATACCCATTGTCTGTCTGTAGCATCAGCCTCCACCCTACTTGTTCACTCAGCCGTGGCTGATGCCTCTTTAATTAAAGAGGAGAAACAATTTGAGTTTTCATTTTCTTTTCTCAATCCCATTTCCAATTTCCATCAGAGTTTTTAGCCCTCTCTCCTTAATTTTTTCTTGAAGTTTTGATGTGGTGTCTTTGCTTTATGGGGTATTTGCCCTTAAATAAGGAAGAAATAGAACAGAAAGGGGGACGAAGGGCGAAAAAAGCTTGTTTTGGGCCAGGGAATTAAGATCTTGAGTCAGATGGCTGCTGCAGTCATTAACATATTTACATTTTTGCTTAAGAGCCTGGTTGAGGATCAAGGGAGTTAAGGGTGATTGTCACTGAGATGCAGAGGAAACCTTGCATGAAATCACCGTTAGTTTCCCATTGTTTGGGGACAGGGGGGCAATCAGCCGTCCTCATCCCTGCGCTGGTTGGGTTGCACTTGTCTGCCCAAGGAGAGGGGCAGAGGACGAAGTAACCAAGCTGAAGGAAGCCTCCACGCTGATTTAACCCAGGGAGCGCTTCCTCTGGGGCAGGACCCGGGGCTTGCTGCTGGCTGCCCGTCAGCTCTGGCCTCTCTGTGACACAGAGGTGCTTGCCTGGGCTCGTGGGACAGCCAGTCCTTACCGAGATCGTCATGGATAAATACATGAGGCGTCTAGTGAAGGTCAGTTGCTTTTATAATTGATGGACCCAAGTGTCTTGTGTGTGCCATCACAGGCTGCTTTTGTGGTGCATGGAGGCTCTTCTTCTGCAGGACTGGCGCAGGGATTGAGGCAGATTGAAGTGTTGGGTGGATTTGGGGTGCTGTGGTGTCATGGTGACAGATGAGTTTAATGTTCCTTTATTTTGTTTGAATAAGTTTAAGTATAAATAAGAGAATTCCCTTACAGCTGGGGTTTACAGTAAAACATTCTGCTCTAGCTCGTGGAAACTGCGTTCTAGTCCTGTTCTGAGGCAGGCATTTTTGGTTCAGATGCCAGTTGTTTATTGTTCACCTATTGCTCTTTCATGCTGTTCAGACCCACAGTTCCAATTCAAACTTATTTCTAACTGGAATCAATGTCATAGTGCCTAAAAGAAAATTATACATGGTAACGTGGCAGAGGAAAATGGGCTGCCGAATACACTGACGGTACTGAAAATACCAGCTACCTTCTAATGCTGCTTTGGTGGGAAAAGCAGGAAGACAGTGCCCTGGAGGGGGAATGCTCGTGCCTAGTGGTGTAAAAGAAGCATCCTCAGAGCTGTCTTGTTTGTGGGTGCTGAACAGGCTTCAGCTGTCTGTCTGGAAAGCCAGCATCCAGCAACAGATGCGGACAGTACCGGCCTGAGTAGCAGGATCCTACCTGCTCCAGTGCTAGGGAGTCTGGAGTCATTATTGTGTCCTCATGGGCTGGTTTGAAGTTCTGCAGTGCTTGTGTAATCCCTGTTCTTGGTTACAAAATGTTTCTTTTTGGAATGCTTTAAAACAGAACAAAGTCTGGGAAAAGTGGTTCGTGATCTGAGTAGCGTTTTTGTACTTGGGGAGCCTGCAGGCTTTGGCTCTTGTATCTCTTCTGGCCTTTGAAGGATCATCGACGTTGCCCACTGCTGTGGTGGTTGGTCTTTCTACAAAGTCAAACAGTGGGCACACAGCATGGGGGGAGATTCCTGTGCTTCAGTTGCTGACCCTGGCCCTCAAACTGGGAGGCATTCAAGCCTTCAAGGAGCAAATGGTTTTGCTCTAGATAAGATAAATTCTGACATCTTAAATGTCCAGACATACTTGAAGTGGTACAGTTAAGTAAGGTGTTGGTTGGGTCAAATGTTTTCAGGAAATGAGGATGAACACAGCAGTGTCTGTGGGATTGCAGGTGTTAGATCCATTCATTGAATGACTCATCTCTCTGCTTCTGCAAATTCCCCTTGAGAAAGGTCGCCTCAGGTATTATGCTAGTAATACTTTATTTCCTGGGTATCTGTGCTCTGGGACTGGGCACTGCAAAATTCAGATTTCTTGGGCATCCCAGCAAGAGCCCAAAAGCACCAGAGCTGAGCCTTTTGGAGAACCCCTATCTTTTGGGTTGGTTTTAGGATTCAGTTTGTTAAAGCATTAGAGCAGGGTGACTGGAGTAGGGGGAGCTGAACTTGTTCAGGGATTAATATTAAGCCCTTGTTTAACAGTAAACAGCTGATGAAATCCACCTTTGGCTCGAGGTGCCAGCTGTCAGGAAGGGTACATCCAGGCCACCTCACAAGGACAGAGCAACCTTTGGCAGGTGGTGGGGGTGAGCACCCAGCTCTGTCTTGGTTTGTGTTGTTCTGTGTAATCCACTTTTCCCAGCAGCTTCTACATGAAGAAGCTGCTGCTTTGACAAAATAGTACGCCAGCCCTGCTCCAGCATGGGACAGCGATCTCCCCTGCTCAGGTTAGGCAGCTCTTCCTCAGCAAAGCAGCCAGTGATAACAGAGTCCCCAGGAGCAGTGGGAGAAATGTACTCAACTCAGGCCAGAAGGAGCTGGAGCCAGGTCCTCGCACGCGGCAATGCATCCTCTAAACAAGCTGCCATGCCTGAAGCCGCTCTGTGTTGTAGCAGCTCTGCTTACAGCTGAGCAGTGCCAGCCCTGTTGGCAGGCGGCATCCTCTGCCACATCCCTCTTCTCACCCGCTCCCTTGCCAAGGCAGCCTTTACTCTGCTGCGTCTGATTGAAGCTTTTTTTCTGTTAGGAAAGAGTGAGAGGATTGTCAGGACCTTTTTGGCTCTGCCAAGGCCTTTTATGTCCCAAATGTTTCCATGAAAAGACTCCCTGACCACCCTGCCCCCTGACAGCCATTCACTCCAGCCAACAACTTGATATCATTATCTACAAAAGGAGGCCAGTGAGCACCAGGGAGCTTAGAGCCAAGTTTGGGAAATCAAAGGCAAATCTCCCAGCAACAGAATTCTGGCAGAGATGGGGCTGTGCCCCAGCTAGCGCAGGATGGTCTGGCTGCCTGTGTCCGCTGGCTTTCAAAGCACAAAAGAAACATGCTTGGCGTGGTGCCAGCGCTGGCTTTGTTGGGGCTGGGGGTGTGCCCGCCTGCGTGTGAGGGCTGCCAGCAGAGTGCCCTGGGGAGCTCAGTGTCAGTCAGAGGCTGAAGCAGTTGGAAGTTTGAACAACCACGTGAAGCTGTCTCCTTTTGTTCAGTGACATTTTTAGGAGATGAACCGTTCAGAGCGATGGAAAACAGCAACAGTTTTGGTCATTTCCCTCCAAATCTCACCTGGGACTTTCCTTCTATTGAGTTGGATTTACATTCTGAAATAGGCATGTGGCTGCTTTGCCATTTTCAGTTTCACTTAATGCTATCTCCAAAGACGTTTTCCAATCCACCTCTAAAGAGCTTTTCAGCAGTGAAAGCACTTGCACTTTGAAGGCACCTATAGAGGTGATTTGGAAGGCTGACTATCAGGAGAACTGAGCAGAAGGGGCTCAAGGAGGGATGACATTCCTGTGTTGCAATTGTATTGGGAAATACAGGTGTAAAACTGGTTTCAGTATGCTTTGTCTCACAGACTGTGTCTCCAATCTGCTTGATAGTCAGATAGAGAGGGATATAAAAAATAGCCAGGAGAAACGATGATATGGAGAATATAATTACAGAAGGTGAAGGGAAGGATACAGATGGTATCGTTAGAGAAGGTGAAGGGAGCTGACTTAGCTGAAGCTTGGATGGAGGTGGGATGATGATGCCTGGATTCATCCATCTCTGCAGGTGGGGGGAAAAAAAAGCAGGGTTTGTAGTTCCCTGTGAAAAGAAGCTGGAGGTCACCAAAATCTAGAGCAGCCCCCTGGATCCCTGCAGGTATGCATCAGACAATGAAAGCGTAGGAGGCCAGAGTTGTAGATAACATGGAATGGCTAATTCTGGCACTTTCCCCTCCTGTTCCAGTTTGATCCTGACAACACTGGCTACATCAGCACCGAGAAGTTTCGTTCCCTTCTCCAGAGACACGGCTCAGAGCTGGACCCCCACAAGCTAGAGGTCCTCCTGGCCCTGGCAGACAGCAACTCAGAGGGAAGGATCTGCTACCAGGACTTCGTCAACCTGGTGAGTGCTCCGACTGGCAGGGCCTGTCAGTCCTTAGCTCTGCTTAAAATGCTGTCTAGAGAGGGACATCCTCCCTTCCTCCCTCAACATCACTGTTTGCTGTCTCCCTACATCACACTGCATGGGCTTGCTGAAGCATTCAGTGGTGGCTGAACTCTTAAGCAAAGAGTCAAGTTGCTGATGATTTTTTCCAGGGAGACATGGTTGCATGGGAAGAACCTGTGGGAATTGTTGTAAGAAGAGCATTAAGCAGTGGTTGCTGATAGTTTAGAGGCTTTTCCTCTTGATATCAGTTGGTAGCTTTAATAAGGAGCCATCTGTTCACAAGCAGAGGTCTGTCAGTCTGGGGGTCTCCTGTTGTATTGAAGGATTTCACCACTTCCAGAAAAAGCATATAGATGAATGTTTGTTGACTTGCTGGGTAGAGTCATATTGCACTGCTGGAGACATCTACAGCAGCATGGAGATAGTGTTTCTGGGTCATGTTTGTTATAACCCAGGTAAGATGTCTCAGACTGCATGAGTCGTGATCTGGATACCTCTTTATCTCTACTGATGTGTCAGTTAGTGAAGGGATCTCTCTGTTTTTCATCAAGGCAGTTTGGCCAGCCAGCACAGATGTAGACGTGTGCTATTAGATACCCAAGATGGCCTAAAAATCTTTTATTTATTTATTTATTGCAAAACAGGTCTCTTAGGCAGTAGCTGTTCCAGGCACTTTGTCCTGTTCTTGCTCTGTCATTCCCCATCTGAGTCCCAGCAGACTTATTGCAGCAGGAAGAGAAACCTGGGTGTCAAAGGTTATGAGCAGAGAATGACAGTGACGTTCTTCAGGTTTTGCTGGAAAGTTGGTTCTTGATGCAACATATAATCTGTTTAATTTGTAATAATTTGTAACCGTGTACCTGCAGTCAACATGGGGATTTGATCCCTCATTTTGGGGGATTGGACTAGATGATCTTTCAAGGTCCCTTCCAATCCCTAACATTCTGTGATTCTGTGCTTTGTCATATTCACTCATGCATCGTCCTCTAGATTTAGAAAAAAAAGCGTATTCTAAATGTGAGACAAGGCATATAATCAGAAAAGCATTGTAACAGGGCACAGCTGTCAAGGATCCAGGTTACAGCCTCAGTCTAGCAGTGGTCAGTGTGAAGATGAAATTACACGGATACAATGATATAAAATAGATCTGCTGGACCTAATTGAGCAGTATTATTAGCCCTCTGCATGTAAAATAAATGAAGAACTATTAAGTACCTCACAGTGAGTGTGAGGTTTCTTTCAGTTCTACCTTAATAAACAGAGTGGTCAATAGTACTCTGTGATCAGCAGTGTATTTATAGTAACAGCTGCTTGTTCTATGGTTTGGTATGTTCAAAGAACCATGTAAGCATTAACTAATCAAACAGCACAACACTTAGGTAGCGGGAAGAGGTATCTTCTGACTTACTTTACAGAAATGATGGCCCAAGGCCAGCCAGAGCATTGGCAGCAGGCTCAGGAAGAGAACAGGGCTTTTTCTCTCTCCTTGCTTTACTGAGCTTGAGAGCAGAGCAAGCTAATGAGACAGGTGGGAGGTGAAAGGCATGGACGGCCTCCTCCTCCTTTGGGAAATGGGAGTTGGTAGCGGTCTGCACCTGCCTGAAGTGATTTCTGCAGAATGGCGAATTGCCTTCATTGCTGTTGAATGACTCCTGTAAAGAAGTCATTGATTTTCTATCATCAGCCCTTCTATCCTCCTTATCTGCATTTTTCGCCCTTGCTAATCGATAGCTAATGCAAATGCCAGAACACTTAAATTACTTACAAGTGGCATCTTTCTCTCTCTTCCTCCAGTTGCTATTGATTTCCAACATCCAAAATTTTTAGGGCACCTTTTTCCCTTGCTAGTTTCCTGCTCCCAAACCTTCCATGTGAACTTCCTGATGAAAAGAAACACCACAGTTGGCACACAATTGGAACTCTGAAGTTGGTGAAACACCTCTGATTCACTTTACAGGTGTCAATCTTGGAACAAGCAGTTATGTGGGGCAGTATTAAGCACGTGCTTTGTGCTTGATGATCATCATCCATCTCTGCTTTTTGCTGAGTTTAATTTGTCTGTTTTGGTAGTTTAGAAAGAATCAATATGCTCTCAGAAATGATGGTGCTGGATCTGGGGACCAGGAAAGCTTGACCCTTTTCTAGATCCACAGAGTCTTTACAAGGCTGGCTCTGTATGTCTGCTTTTTAGTTCTTCATCAACATCCGTGAACAGATACCCTCACATGATCAAGCACTGCTGATCAGCAGATCCCTCATGGCCTCTCAACCACATCGAAGGTACTAAAAATTTGAGCAAGAGGCAAAATGGCACCAATGAAACTCTGGCCACCAGAGGGGCTTTGAGGGGACGAAGGGGGCTGAGTATCTGAGATGTTTTTAGGTGCAGTTGTCAAAGCAGATGTGTGAAAGTAGCGGCGTTCCTACTGGGGTGGTTCACAAGCAGCCCTCATGGTTTCTTCCCAAGCTTGGTGATGAAAAGAGCTGATAAGCTACCTGCAACACTGTCTTACAAAGCTTCAAAGTCAAAGTGGTTATCCCCACAGCAGAAAGTAGGGTTTAACCAATGGTCCTCAAGGGAACTCAAATGCTCTTCCCTGGTCAGTTCCTGGGATACAATAATCCTCTCTGTTTTTTCTATAAGGTGTGTTCATTTTGATAAAAATTGAGTTGGGAGGGTCCTTCCTTTTTTCAGCCTTTCAAAACCCGTGATCTTTGCTGCGTTTCCTGAATGTGTGATAGAATGAGGTGCTGCTTATTCTGCAAGTGCTTGGATACTTGCTAGAGAGTCCAACGCGGAGAGATGCTGTTAGTGACTTCAGAAGCCATTGTAACTCTGTGATGTGATTATTTCCAAGAGATAGTACAGGCCATAAACTTCACAGAGCAATACTGTTGATTCACAGAGGGGCAAAGTGGAGGTGATTCAGGCTGCAGTGGTAGCTTGTGTTTTGTTCTTGTGAAAATAAAGTACATAACTCTTAGCCTTGCTCTGGAAAAGGAAAACTTCTATAAAACCCAGTGTTTAATAAAGCAGACTTACTAGAAAAGTAAATCACAGCTTATATGGAGACTAAAGCAAAATCTGTTTTGCAGCCCAATGGATCTCGCTGCCAGTGCAACTCCACAAAGCAGCCTAGTTCTCTTGAACCAAGTATGTTGTAAAAGCTGATGTAGATTTATTTAATGTGGTCCAGATTGGGCCTGCCAGCATGGGACAGGAGAATTCTAGGGGAAGGGAGTGTGTTTGCCCCATTGCTTCAACACTGGCACTACCCTGGGAGGTGCCCTAGTGCATACTGTAGGTCCCACTATCCCTGGTTTGCATTTCATGTTTAAAGGACAGGACTGGAAGTCAGGTGGACCTAAGTTTTGTTTCTGGCTCTGCAGCAGACGCACTGTGAATCTCTGAGACAGAGTTCATTGCATACCTTGGGAAAAGCAAAAACACTACTGCTTCCAGCAGAAATGTTTAGCTGTAGCTTTGCAGTAACTTGAAGTTGATGTCATATTGTGATGGTGAGCAAAATATATTAGCTAATTAAACCCATGTCCTTTGTTTTCCTGATGAAGGGTTAGCACCTGCTTTGCTTTCCCTGGCCTTGTTGGTTTTCAGGGACAGGCTAACTCTTTGTCATTTTCTGTGAGGCATTTTAAACACTGCGTAACAATAATCAGGTCACCCTAATCCCAACTTTGCTGGTGCCAGCATCTTTACCCTCCAGAGGAAGATTTCCTTTCGTTTTTATGATTTTTCTCTGTGGTTTGCTTGGAGTATGCTGCCAGACTGCAAATCCTGTCACTTCGAGAGAAGAAATAAAATTGCAGATGCAGGCTAAGAACTCTGCAGCCTTTGCTACAAGTGATGGATACACAGGTCTATTGGCTGTGAGGGGAGGATAACTTTGCAATAGGTTCTTACTTCATGGAAGAGGCTGGAACATAAGCTGTTGGTGGAAGGTTGCCTTGTGCTATATCCTGCTGAGCTGAATGCTCAAAGGGAGACTTAATCTCAAAATAAGTTTCGAGTTGAGTGTTTTAAGATTAAAAGGCTGCTGCAGAATAACCCTGGACTTCAGTTCTAGTGGCCTTGTCTGATGCTTGTAGTTTTGTTCTTCCTGCTGCTAATCTGGAAAGGTTTGTTGCAGGAAAAGCTACAGATTTCATAGCTCTATCTCTTCCTCTTTTTGTTTTGTACTAGCTGCACCACTGAACCAGGGCATGTACCCTGCCAACCATTAAGATGACTCCCATCGCTGACCTTGGGCTTTCCTTCAGCTTCCAATGGGACATCCATTTTAGTGCTTCCTCTGTCCTTGATTCACTGTCTTGGCTGAAACTCCAGGATTCCTGAGCTCTCATCCTGGCCTTAGTTCAGAGATATAATAAATATTTAATTTTTAAAAAGGTTTGAAAATCTCTTACTTCAGTATTTGTTCTAATATTATGCTGAGTAAGAAATGCTTCTTCTCAAGAGATGGATGGTTGTGCAAATGAGTGGTTATCTGATTGTGTCCTTATCCATCCCCTACCTCCTCAACATATTAAAGCCCTCACTGGGGTGAAAGTTCTTACTCCAGGGAGCACTTCCAGGAGCTGGATATCCTCCTGACAGGTGTTCTTCACTGCTTTTGTGTTGTTTTCCTTTCCATTTTGGAGAAAATGAGTCGTGTATCGTTTTTAATACTCCAAGAGCTTCATGCATCTCCTGAGGGGGGAAAAAAGCCACCAGGGGGTCAGGTGGGTATCTTGAAACTGAGTAACCGGCATGCAAGAACTTCTTTTGAAGAGTGTTCAGCTTGTACATTGATCTGACTCCATTAGATACTGGCTGCGTATACCAGCAGAAGAGAGCATTTTCTTCCAAGTGAACTAGTTGGGCCAATCATTATGCCAAATAAAGTGGAACTTAGCACAGAAATTTCCATCCTTAACCATGGTTCCTCAGCTGTTTCCAATCACATACAGTTGAAACTTGAGAAGCATGATGTCAACTTCAATGGTCATTTTAATTGTGTATGTATCTAAAATGCATAAGTGAATGGGAAATATTATAAAGGTATTTTAAAAGAAAGCTGCTTCAGAAAATAAAGTCTGGATTCACTTCAGATGGAGAATCCTTCCCAGTACTGAAGGAAAATGAACATGTGCTGGGGTTTTGAGGTTTCAAAGTCTGCTGCATTTTGACACAAAGTTATTTGAAACAGTAAGTTTGACTTGTCTTGTAAGTGCCCTTGTACTGTGGTTTACCTTTTCTAATGGAGGTGCTGGAAGCCTGGGACATTTAATAAGAGTCCAGACAAGGCCTTGAGCAGGGAAGACTCCTGCAATGACAGCGATAATTTATTTGTTTTCTCCTGCACTTTTCTTGAATCCCCAGAAGAAACCACTGCTTGGTCAAAGCTAATCAGGATATTTCCTTTTGTATCCATACTGTTTGGGAAAGGAAAATACTACCAGGTTGGTGCAGAGGATGTGAACATCTGTGACAGATGAACTTAATGCTGAGCTATGTGTTTTGGGCAAAGCAGTCTTTACCCACATTAGCATTTTGTAGAAGTGCATATTGAGGGAAGGAAATAAATGTGAATCTTGAAAGCAAAATTGATTGGAAAAGCTGCATTTGTAAGTAAAGTGGGTTATAAAACTAGAGCTGACAGAAGCTTTTAAAAAAGCATGTGCTAACTTCTGATTTAGTGCTCTGTCTCTTGGAGGATCAGAGCTGGAGAGCCAAATGCATTGCTTGTCGTTGTATGTGTTTAATAATAGCTGCAGACCAACCTCAGAGGTGCCAATACCTAGTGGGTGGAAGTCCACATTTTTCTGAACTTCCTGCATGAGTCTGAATAAAAACCATAAAGAGAGCACTGTGCCCCACACAAGCCATGTAACTGGACATGGGGAAATGCTACCTGACTTGGCTGTCTTTTTTCGTACCCTTGTGAAGGGCAGCAGCAGTAATATAGATAGCCAAGAAACCTGGAGAAGTTCGTCTGCTAGTAGGAAAAGCCAGGTTCCACTGTAAATTGTAGGCAATCTGAGATTAATTCTAGATTGACGTGTCCTGAACAAAAACATGGCTTTGTAATCCACTGAAGTTTTACACTGTCCCATACTAGGCTGCAAGGACTCATCCTAAATTTTGTCATTTTCAATATAGAAAACAGATTCCTACCTAAGTGGGCAAAAACTGTCCTTCCCATCCGATGCATCAAACGCACCCTTTGAGCAGAGCTGTAGCACTAAGCCTGCTTTTGTTTTGGTGTGTTAATACCGAAGGGCAGTGATGGCAGCAAATGGTTACAGGTCATGTCAGCCTGGCTGTTTTGCAAGGGAAATTTCTCTCTGCATAATAACTATTTGCAGGCATGAAGGACTAAGGGAACATGTTTCCTCTCCCCTGATTCCCCATATACTATTTTCTGTACTCATCTGCCCGTAGCTTTAATATCATGCTCATTAAAGAAATCCCAGATCAATTGCATGAAGAGAAGTGGGGCGGGTTGCCCAGGGCTTCTGGAGCTGTAATAACATGCAGGCCGACAATGGGTCTAGTGTTCCTTCAGCTGATGATTAAATACTTGGCTCATAAATACCAATATTATGTAATTCCTAAATCAAGTCAGCAAATTGTGACCATATGGGAGACTTTCTCTTTGGAAAGATTTGAGTATTCCAAAGTCAGTCTGAGGAACAAAATAGGCTTCTTATCAGGGGTTGGTGAGAGCAGCAGTAGTGACTTAATCCTCTGTCTTTCCTTGTGCCTTGGTTTCACTTCACCTCCTAGCTTGAGATAAAAACCATGATCCTAAGGCCTGTGGGGTTATGTGAGTAGGCCCAGAACTGCGGTGTTTGCTTGAGTCCTGGCAGTCAGCTGTGCTGCCTCTTCAGAGCTTGTTGGCATGGTGGGCAATGAGTGCAGGTGGGGACCAGCAGGATGTCTTCTTACTGAAAGGCCTAATTTTAACGGGTGCTGAGTACATCCAGTCATCTGTATTTTAATGGGTTGTGGGAGCTTTTGGGCATGTGAAGTGTGTTCCTGATGCTCTGTGTGTCCCTGCCTTACTTGGGTGTAAAACCATGCCAAGGCTATGGCATTTAGAGGGAACTTGGGCCTTCTTTCAACATCCTCTGCTCAAAAGGAGACTTGAGAAATATTTTTTTTTTATGTTTTTGCCTGAGGTGGCAGGAGGTTTAGCTAGCGCTCTTAAGGGCTGTGAACAGTTAGAGTTGTAATTATGGGTACCAAAAGGCTTTTAATTTTCTAGGTAAATTGAAACCTGGCTCCTACTGACACAGCACCTGCTGTGGGTAGATTCAGGGAGTTGCCTGTTCCTTGCCAGTCTTGTTCCCTCCAAGGAGTGTGGTGTGTTGCAATCTGGGAAGAATACCTGGTGCTGTATCCTCTGCAGGACTGCAACAGTTCAAGACCTGCTCCGTTTCATTTGCAGGCAGTTTTCTCATTGCCTCTTTGCTAAGAGTGCCTCACGGTGTATAGAAATAACCTTGTTGTTTGTGTCTGAGGCAAGGGCTTTCTCCAGCAGTCACATTTGCTACCCAGAGAGCTGTCAGCATTTTGCTCAAGGGTTTCTCTTGCTCTTGTAATATCAACATTTACTGCTTTTCCATCACTACTGGTTTAAATAACTCTTGGCATTTTATCATCCAGATGTGACCAGAAACAACAATATGGAACACCTTGTAAAAATAATGGAGTGTGAGAACAGGTAGTTGAGAGAACAAAGGTACAACTGTCTGTCATCATTCGTGGGAGGAAATCATTGTCATGAGCTTCCCTTTTATCTTCTTTGTGACATGTGAGAGGTCCTGTTTTATTTTCCTGTTTTGGAGGAGGAAGCCAGGGCTCTCTGCTGGACAGAAGGTCCTGAGGTCAGTGCAGCCTAGTGATCAGAGAATTCCAGCAACCTGGATTCTTCCACTAACTCTATTGTATGACCTTGGGCTCGACTCCCACTTAGTGCTGGGAGGTCCAGCTTCTCACCACCTCAGAAGAGCCACAAGCTTCATTCATATGAGATGTGACTTCCACAGGGATCCTACAGTATTCCACTTTTATCAATAGCAAGGAGATATTTCTCTTGTGCTTGATTATTACATTGAGGAATGCCTTCAGAAACATCACCCTGATGAATTTGCACTGATCTGACTGTTGTTTGAGTTCTCTGGGCAGCATTAGCAGTAAAACAGAGCAGGACACTGAACTGATGTTGATACGCTAAATTCAGGCAATTGAACTGAGCAGGTTCCTTTTGCCATGCTTAGCAATAACAGTGAGATTCAGTGGTGCTTGAGTTGGGATTCTCTGCTGAATAAATGCAAGGAAATTTGTTACAATCTTAGCATGGATACAAATGTTGGCAGCCTCTGGGAATTCCCTCTCATCTCTTTTACCAGTGTCTGCAGCAAGGAGGTGATCCTCTGCTGAGAATAGTCAGCAAGCTTTGATGCTGAACTGCAATGATCGTTTTCTTTGATTTGATCAGGAAACTATGGTCTTCCACTGAAGTGCTGTAGCAGGAAAAGGTGCTGATCGCTTTGTAGTAGGCAGGCAAATCATATGTATTGCTGTAATTAGAATAGACGTTACAGCAGGTTCAGGTGACTGTCAGGTATTTGCATCTGTAGTAGGCAAACGTAGCTTCAATCTCAATTTGATCTCATCCACAAGAGGAGTGAAGCCAGAGAGAACAGAATAAACTCTGCAAGGGAGCATCCATGGTGTGTCTCTGACAGGCAGCGAACTTGAGCCAGTGCAAGGTCATTAGGTGACTAAAGGTGATTGATGAAACAGAGGGATGTTGATCACCCACAAAAGCTAAGAAAAGCCTTTCACCTGATGTTTCTCAGTGAATTTCTGTATCGGAGGGAAGGACAGACGGGCTGCAAACAGAAGGCTAAGTAGGGATGGGCAGCTGCTGGGAGAATGGGTCACAGTGCCTGTGTGCAGAGCTTGCAAGGCCAGTGAACCATCACCTCGGGTGGCCTCCTCATCTTCCTCCAGTGATTAAGAGGACCTGGCTCCCTGCAGTGATTACTTTGTTTTAAGCAGCTTGGTCCAGCTTGAAACAATTACTCAGCTGCATGGGCACTGAGAGTCGAAGTTCTGGACTTTGCTGTCGTTGAGATATTAGCCAAAACCAGTGTGATCCATGACAACTGGAAGTCAATGCTGTTGAACATTGTCTCTCATTTGGTTCTGGGAGGCTGAAGATGCTGGTAGTTTCTGAGATCAGGTAGCAATTCTCTAGGAAGGGGAACCAAGCTTTGCTGCCTTTTCCTGTAAAAGGTCCCCTTACAATGTTTTTAATGCACAGGTAGGTATTTTATCTTTTTAAGCTTTCTCTATAAAAGATTCAGCCAGTACAGTGACTCTAATGCAGTAGGTTTGTTTGACATCAGGGCTAATTAGCAATTAACCAAATCTTGGAGCAAGCACTCTCAGACCAGATTTTTTTTTTTCCTTCCAAGCAGGCTAGGCATAAAATTCTATCTGCGTAATTTGCAAATGCAATTGCTTTAATTATGCATCCAAATTGGGAAAGTGTATGCTCAAAAGATAGATAGCTAATTCTGTGCACGTCTGATGATAATGTGTATACAAGTCAGCACTGTCTCAAAATCTGCTCCCTCTGAGGATAACTTTAAAAAAAATAAAATTAAATCCTCTCCTTTCGCAAGTTTACAGCAGCTAGACAGCCTGTATACCGGTTTAGTCTGTGTTTTGTTGGTATTGCTTGTCATTGTTTTTGTTTTACACAAGGGAGTCATTTTCCTTTCCCAGAGCTAAATCCTGCCAACAAGGATCAGAACATAAGGGTTAGCTGCTGTGAATGTACCTGCTTCTGCATTCAAGAAATTCCCTGCCCCTAGAGATGGCAGGTGCAGGGAAGTGCAATAGAGCAGGAAAGGTGAAGGGAAGGAGGACACAGTGCATCCGTGGGTGGAGGCTGGCAAATGGGCCAGAGTTCATCTGGGTACAGCCTCTGCTCTACCTTGCCGGTGTTCTGCCTTGACCTCATTTATTGGCACCATAATAGAAAATCCTGGTGCTGTTTTTTCTTGCACCCCATGCAGGTGACCTTGTGATCAGGCTGAGACTTGGTTCCTACAGCTCCAGCCTGGTGGTGGTTCTCCTGACTGCATGGGTCTGGTGTTGCCAAATTGGTACTAATCTCCCCTGACAACTGTCAGGCCCTGCCTGGCCTTGCTTTGTCCTCACGGTTTCCTCCTTTTCTTTTTACCCAGATGAGCAACAAAAGGTCGAATAGTTTCCGCCAAGCCATCCTTCAGGGGAACAGGAGGCTGTGCAGTAAGGCACTGCTGGAGGAAACAGGGCTGAGCCTATCACAGAGGCTGATCCGGCACGTTGCATATGAGACCCTGCCACGAGAGATAGACCGCAAGTGGTACTATGACAGCTATACCTGCTGCCCTCCACCCTGGTTCATGATTACCATCACTATTGTAGAGGCAAGTACCTTAATGCCCTGTCTCTGGAAACTCACCCCATGCTGCCCAGGCTTTTGCTGGGACATGACCAAAGACTAGCGTGGGACTAGTTTGGACCCAGACAAAGATGAGTGTGAAGCTGATATGAACATCTTGGCTTGCCTGTGTGGGTGTGTATAAGTGGAGACTGTGGTCCTATCTATCTCTGTGTGTGGTGATTAGTCATTGAAGCAATTTGTGTATGAAACCACAGAGTCTGGGAAACCAAAGCAAAGTTTTTTTGAAGAGCAAAAACCAGAATAGTTTTAGGGGTAATTCAAATAATAGAAATAGAAATGAAATTTCTATGTTCTTTGAATAGAGAGAAAAAGGAGGGAATGGAAACTAGATTAAATATCCTCACCTTATTTCTTTCTCCAATAAGGCCTTTGTACAATTGCTAAGTGATGCACTGGAATAAGCAAGGAGAAGGATATCCTGTGGCACTGATCCGTAGGGTGCTGAGTTCCTCTGACTCAGTGGCTGGCTTGTTCCAGAAAGCCACATACATACAGGGTTATGCCAATGTGTTGCACGTTCCACATAATAGGGAACTTTCACAGTGAATGGCTGTCGCATGGGAGAAAAATTGTTTTACAGTTGGCTTCCCATTCATGATTTTGAGTTGCAAGGTGTTTTTCAGTTAGAGAAGACATTTGCTAACCAAGGAATCTCCCTGCTCTTCTAGGTTGCCTTTTTCCTTTACAACGGAGTGGTATTAGACAGATTTGTGCTGCAAGTCACCCATCCCTTATACCTGAAGAACGCACTACTTTACCATCCTCAGCTCCGTGCTCAGGCTTGGAGGTACCTAACCTACATATTCATGCATGCAGGGTGAGTACTTGCAAACTGGAGAGATTCCCCACAGCTCAGGTTCCCTAGGGAGAGGCAGGAGGAGGAAGCAACTGAATCAGCTCATAAATCAATTTTTAAAAGCCCCAAACACAATAATTCTAAATTTGTCATATAATCTGTAGCTGAGTGTTGGGCAATGAGAAGCAAACCTTCACAGCTGTCTGAAGTTAGGAGGCAATGTAAAGATCTTAAGAGATGCTGCTCTTCTCCCTAAAACTCACCAGACTGAAATGCAGTGTCCCTCTAGAGGAGGAGTACAACTGGTGTAACGAGTCTGCAAAGATGCTGAACTGGTATTTAAGAACTACATGTTGTATTTTTGCTAGACTTCCTAGTTGAGGTTGGAAAAGTCAATTAAACTCCCTGTGCCTATATTATACCACCACTTAGTGATGTTGTCCCTTCTGTAGGGACTGAGGTAATGCTTAGAAGCCTGAGTCAAGACTGACCTCCTGTTTTGTACACACTGTACAAACACCAGTGTTCCTGAAGAGCTGACAGTCTCAAATGACCAGATGGGCAGAGAATGGTTCATCTAACGCAAAAAATGAGATGCAGAGTAAAACGAATTGTCCTTCATTCCATGGGAGGTATGTAGCAGACTTGTGAAGAGAATCCAAGGCATGGCGATTCTAATTCTGTGTTTTTGGACTGTGCTAGTCCTCCCAAGATTCAAAGAGACTTAATTATGTGATGTTTGTGATGCCATGGTGATGAGTGAGTGTCACAGGAAAGTTCATCTCTGTACAAAACACTCTACCCCCTCTGTGAGCTTTCTCAGATCATTATCTTCACACATTCCTGGCAGATAATTGCAATTTTCTTTAATTCTGTCAGTGAAGAATCAGAGCAACAAGATTTTTAGCAGTGGTTTATAGTCTGAAACTGGATAAAGATCCTTTATTCTTAAACAGAAAGCTTATATTCCCATCAGTCAATGTTCTCCTTTAAAAGGCCAGAAAGATCAAGAGGATCTTTTCCTTTTTCCACTGGGAAGCTGATGCCTCTTCTCTGCCATGGAATAACAGCCTCAGTGTGTAATTGCCCTTGAGTGCAAGATGTGCCTCAGATCTCTAAATAAAAATCATAGTTGGGACAGAATGGACTTGACCCAAGGGGAGAGTAGAAAAAAAATTCTGGAGGAAACTTTTAAACGTGGTGGCATCTGTACTCTGCATGCTAAATCCCTCAGAAAAAGTCCTGTGTATAGAGGTGTCAATCTACAAGAGGAGGCTGTTGGGCTTAGATGTGAGGCTGGTTATGTAATGAGAATTAGAAAGATCCGTCGCTGAGAATGTTTGGGAAACTGGGCTTGTAAAAAGAAGGACTGCTTAATTTTAACTAATGCAAACTAATTTGTATCTGAGTTTTTTCTTCTGTTTTTGTTTTTGTTCTACTGTATCACTTCTGTAACCACAGATTGCTCTGGAATTCCTTTGAAGAGAAGCACCTGCACAATGCCAATTTTTCAGCTCTTAAATGTCTTCCTGTGTCACTTGGGCTTCCTTTCCTAACCAGCGTAAGGTCACCCTTATCTGTAGCAGGCAGTACTCTGGTGTTCTCCACATTTATTGTCTAAAAAATAACAGGTTTATTTCACATCTGTGGCCAGCTTTGTGATGAACAATGGTGAAGGTGGTGCACAGAAGTCTCATTGTTTTTGTGACGAATTCCAAATTCTTTAGCTACATAGCCCTCAAAACAATGGAAAGTCCTGCTGGAACAATAAACCCCGTGACTTATTTGCAGTAGCTAGAGTTAAGCTAAATGTTCATTTATTGCTAACTCATATGTTTAAGCTCCTTTCATATCAGGAGGACAGATAAATCTTAGAAGGGTAATAATGTTTGTAGTGGAAGCCCATCATTCTCCTCTTGTTTTCAAATGAGAGGCTAACACAGTGTCATGGGATTTATTGCTGTTCTGTTCCCAGCTGAGACTTTAAGATGGTAATGTGGACTGCTGCTTAATTTAGTGCACTTGGTCTGCTTTTTTGAAGAACTAGTGACAGTCAGAAGGTGCCCAAGAAGGCAGCAGTTGCTAAGGCTTGGGTGGCTGTGCCTCTAGAAAGATTCCAAAAATGCATGGACTGTGTGATGGTCCTGATGGAGAGAGCTTTGTCAAGGGCTGAAAAGCCAGGCAAAGTTGTAAATTCTGCCCTTCTGCTTTCATGGAAAGCAGACGTTGATTATCGGGGGCCCACACATTTGTAACACTGCCATAACTAATGACTTGCATTGATGCTCAGTCCCATTTGTTTGGTCTCAGGGAAGAAGAAAGTCTTTAATAAATCAATGGAATTGTCATTTCAAGAATGACGCGTTCAGCACCGGCAAAGGCTAATTATATTTTATGGGTGCTTATTGACTGTGGAGCCTTCAATGCTCTTAGCATGATGGGGAGAGGGAGTGAATGGGATCACTCCTGGAAAGTCTTTTAAGAACAGTTGTGAATCAGAGCGGTCACTTTAGAGTCTAGGATAAACTTTGACGAGCCCTTACAAAAGCTGCCTTTGAGAAACAAGCCCCAGTGCTTTGTGTGAAAATGTCAAGCGCTGCCTCATGACGTTAACTGCCAGCTGAAGCTTCTTTCCTCCCCACGGTAAAAGGGCACTTGGATGGTTTGACTGTATTCTGTGATCTCTGTGTGACCTTTGCTGGTTGTTCCTAATTTGATTCCCAAGTTCTGTGTACATGCAGGATGAGAATGGGTGCCAGAATATACCCATGCCCCCATGGCCTCAAAAGCTTTGAGCAAGATGATAAACATACTCAGTTACGTTCTGTAATCTGCTACAATGGCAAACTGTGGTGCTGAGTGTCTCATGCAGGGAGATAAACCTACTTTTAGAGAAAAATTGTGGTAACAAAACCATTAAGATACCCAGAAAGGTCTGTTTCCTGAAGCATCATTTCTAGCAGCCTTTTCTGGTCCTCCTTTAAATCCTCCTGTATGAGATGATTGTATCCTTAGTGCATCTATCTTGCCATCAGCACTTTATGATGTATATGGGAAATTGCTATGGTAACATGAAGAAAGACTAACACAGTGAAAATACATGCAACTTAAACCAATTATTTCTAGGGGAGCAATTAATTTCTTGTATAAAATACAACATAGATTTACATTAGATACGTTGCACTTCTTCCCCCAAAAGACACTGGTCTTCTTCACTAAGGGTGCCATTGGGTCCTTTCAGCCCACTTTTCAGTGAAAGCAGTCGTGTACTTTTCATACAGAAAAGAGTATACTCCCGGCTCCAGCAAGATGTGGCCATTTAGCAAGGGTCACAGCCCTGTGAGCACAGGATAAATCTCAGATGCTAGCTGAGTATTGAAGAGGGAGCCTGTTCAGATGCCTGTTGCTGTTGTTACATCGCTGGAAGACCCTGCAGGTGTTAAAGCCATGGGAAAATACTTGTATGAAGCTTTGAAAAGTAGCAAGACAGTTTTGTTAAGTATTATTGATTAGAACACCAAAGAACTTGCTTTGAACATGTTGATTTGTCATAGCAGAAACCTGCTGCACGTGGTCTTTACCTAATACGAACGTCCTAGCTGTCACACTCTCTCCCTTTAGGCTGCAAGTGATTCCACTTTTGCTGATGTGTGCAGCAGGGTTTGCTACGAGTCTTAGCCCTACTCTTTCCATTGTGTTTAACAAGAGTTTTACTGAGTATGATGGGAACAGGGGAAGAGAATAGGCAGCTTCACTGGATACGCCTGGCATCCTGCTGGGTGGCTAACATCAGCCAGACATGAAATACCCTCTGCTTCCCTCTTTGGCCATGATCACTTGGAGGTTGGCTCAGCAGAAACGGTTGGGGGGCAGATAGCACAAACAGTATTTCTGCAATTATAAAAATTAGGTAGCACAAACAGTATTTCTGCAATTATTTCTGCAATTATAAAAAAGAAAAATGTGTGCGAGAAAGAAACTATCATTGTTTTGGGACTGCCAGGCTTACCTTGCTTTTGATTCAATATCTGCTCCCCATGATGTCAACATATGTGCAGGGAAAAGCTATATCATTAGGAGAGAAAAAGAGGAGTCCAGTTTCTAGCTGTTTTTCGTGGCTCTGCTGCAATCTTGCTGCATTTTGGGGGCAAGTCATTTAACTTCTTTACATTTTTTTCAAATCCTCTATTTAAAAAATAAAAATGAAACAAGAAAAGCAAGTAACATGTCTCACTGAGAACTGAATGTGCTGTGAGGTCTTTGGCTGAAAGGCCATGGGAGGATATAAAAAGATGATGAGCAGGAAAGAAAGAAGGAACATCACAACTCTGTCTGATTGTTCCAGGAACCGTTGTTTTTTCCCAGTGTTAAAATTTACTCTCATGAAGCAGATGATATTTGATCTCCTTTTGAGATATGTCTGTCACAAGGTTAGAGAAAGGAGATGAAGAGTTAGAAAAGAGGACAACTTTTTTTTCCCTTTCTCTCCTTGCTGCAGGATAGAACACCTTGGACTCAATGTTGTCCTTCAGCTCCTGGTTGGGGTTCCCCTGGAAATGGTGCATGGAGCTGCAAGGATCAGCTTTGTGTATGTCGCTGGAGTTGTAGCAGGTAGGTTACACCTCTAGGTGCCCTAGATGGAGAGGCACCTGAAAGTGATCTGTGATGAATTAACATAGAAGAAATGTTTTGTGACATTTGGATATAGGAGAAGAGCAGTCACTGATTTTTCTGTTTTGAAATTCTTTTGGAGGCTGGAAGTGGGAAATATGCTACAACCTGACATCTGTTTCTAACTATCCATAGGCATAGTGTTTAGGAGACCTGCTTTAAAAACAACAACCCCCCCCCCAAAGAAAAAAAAAAAAAAAAAGCGTTGCTGTAGCTGGTCTTCCTGAATGTGGTAGTATGTGGTAGTCATGCTGTCATAGTGTACCTTTTCTCATGTCTCACAGAAGCCTAAAAGAAAAGCATCATCATAGATGCCTGCATGAAGAATCTTCCCCCTACTCCTTCTCACCCCTAGGTCCTGTGTCAGTTCTTTCTCCATTTGTCCTATGCTGTCTGGTTCCTACAGCTAAAGCCTGAGTAAGCAAGAAGCATTTGGTTGTAACTTGTGAGCAGCTCACAGGAATCTGGAAACTCATTTAATCATGAAGCCATAGGTTTTGATTGATTTTTAGTTTGTTTTGTATTGCTTTTATTTATGTTTGGCATTTCCAGCAGTTTGGAGGTGATGAAAGTTAGCTGACAATAGATCAACATCTAATTAAAAAAGTAGAGGGTAAGAACAACCAAGGGCTTTGCTGTGGAACTCAGACAAGGATTGACTGCCTTAGCTCAAGATTTATGGTGATTTTCTTTCCAGCCTCATAACTTTATTTTTTTCATAATGAGCAGATAAAGCTATTGTAAAATAGTCTGCATTGAGTGCTAATAAATCCTGCATTCCAGAAGGGAGACCGTGAAAAGAATAATTGGGCTAGGACACCAGACTAGGCATGGTACAAACACCATGCTCATTAACGGAGAGAAAGCAGTTAGCAGACCAGCTCCAGAGTCCCTTGCCTATTATTTTAATAAGCATTAAAGTGGTCCCCAGCCTGCAACTTTGCAGGCACAAACTCTTCTACTTAGATAGTCTGACAAGTCATGGGTCTTCACTTTTGTACATACACATTGCACATCTGTGCCAGGTAAGCAAAGCAAGTAAACACTGAATGCGCTGTGACTGAGAGCAGGTGAGCACTGTGAGTTGCCAGCTGCCTCTCAGATTCCGGTGGCCGTGGGCTTGCTGGCAGGGTCTGCAGGGCCAGAGACAGGCTTCAGTGGGCATTGGGCTGGGCTGAACACTCAGGGCAGTGCAGGCTGTACCCAGAGCCTGAGTGAGGCTCACTAGCCCAGCCAGCATTATTGGTGTGTTTCTGCTACATGAATGATCTCACCTTTTTTTTCTCAGGCTGCCGCATCCTCATAGACTTGCCTTTCATATCTTGTAACCTGTAAATTGCATGCCAAGTAAATAAAAGTGCCAAAAGGAAAGGGAAAACTTCTGTCCTTTAGTGCAGGATGGAACTATAAAGGTGATCAAACAGTCTCAGACAGAAAAGCATCCCACGATGCCTTTACCTATTTGAGTTGTTAGCCAGTTATTAAACATGCCTTATTCTTTGATGTATGCCAGGAGATGGAAGAAAAAGTATACGTATGCTGAGGATCTGGCAATTTAAAAATAAAGCAGCTCCTAAACAACCAGGAATAAAAAGTCAAATGCAGACATGCTGCAGTGGCCACTCCCTACTTTTATGTTTTTTTTTCTCATTGTCTGGCTTTGCTAAAAGGACATGTGGAAATGCAGAGTGAGAAGTGTGTGCTCAGTGCCGTGTCCAAGCATTTAACTGCAAGTTGTCATTAATCCTTTCTTAACTTCTAATTAACTTTTTCCTTAATGTCAGTGCTTAAGAGATGAAAAGTCACAGGGCCACAGAGTGAAGAAGGGAGCTGTGAGCTGATTTGGCTGGTGGAACCTTGGCTCTGTCTTGACCCAGACTCACCTGAGCAATTAGCGAAGAAGTCTGTTAGAAGATTCTGTACTGCTGATGACTCTCTCAAGATTTGTTGTTTCATTTTTCCCCTTCCCTACTCATCATAAACACCTTCATTAACCCTGCCTTGTGACACCAAGTCTGCCTTTGTCTCTCTTCAGTTACTCTTAAAGTTTGCAAAGAAAGGAGCTTTGAGCAGGTCCAGGCCTCTAACTGCAATAAAGAGAAGCAGTGTCTATGTTTGGGTATATTGTTATCAGTGGTGCCTTTATGTGATTGACCTGTCATTTTTCCATCTCGTGTTTACTGCCTCCATCCAGGTTATTTTTAGGTAGTTTTACTCTGCACTTTTATAAGTAACAGACTGTGCTTTGATCAGAGTCCTTAGTTTAAGTTACAGTCCCCAGTTCCTTTTCACTGTGCAAATATTTAATCTTTCCAGCATGGGAGCTACTTCTTTTTTATTCTCAAAAGAGGGAAAAGACAAAGACACTTGTCTGTCTTCTGCTTCCTTGCTGCTTTGATCAGGGTGTAAGTACCTTTTGCAGCACAGTGTTGAAGATACGTTGCTGCTTTGTTCTGGATGCTTTTAGCTTGGATGCTTTTAAAGAAGGTGGAAAGAATTGGACTGATTCTTATTTTCCCCTCTCCTTTTTCTTTATCCCTGTATTGCTGACCTGCAGCATTTAACACAGAAATGGCAAGTTAGTAGGGCTGTAGGGTAGGAAACGGTGGCTGGCAATTTTAACAATCCTTGTTCTTCCTCCCAGGATCCCTGGCAGTGTCAGTAGCTGATATGACAGCACCTGTGGTGGGCTCCTCCGGAGGCGTGTATGCACTTGTCTCAGCTCATTTGGCCAATATAGTCATGGTGAGTACCAGAATGACTGTCTAACCCCATATAAAGTGAGTGAATCCAGCCAGATAGGTGTCCCAAGGGACCGGAAACAACTGGACCCTGTTGTTTGTCATTCAGAGCTTGCCCAGTTGTCTTGTCCTAGTGGCCTGGTGCTGGAATGGAAATGTGATACTGTAATTGGTGGCTTTGCGCACTGATGGCTAGCAGCTTGTTGGGAGAAGCCAAAGATCCTGGTGTAATCCAAGTTTTATTATCATACTTCAGGCTATCAGCTCTTCTTGAAAGGGGTTAAAAGAGAAGGAGCTGACTGGATCTGCAGAAGTTGCAGAGCTGTTTCTGTCTGCAGAGCATCATGTTGTGTTAGGGAGCACCTAAAGAAATGTAATGTTTGCTGGCTTTATGTGCAGAATATCCCTTATCCGCTTTTGTAAGGATACTGAAGCTGAACCCTGGGCATAGTAGTGATGCTATCTTTTGGCTCTTTCACCTCATGAAGTACTTTACAAAGGTCAGTGAATATCAGCATTGTCATTCCTCTTAGACCTGGAAACAGTGGCATATCCAAGGTCCTCAGAAAGGTGGTGGCAAAGCCCAGCACGTCTGCCTGTGCAGCCCCTAAGCTGATCGTCAGGTGATGATGGTTTTGCTGAGAAAGCTTTTTTTTTCTGATTAGGATTTGTGTGTAGTGGTTCAGGATTGCATATCTGTCCTGTACCAGCAATGTCAGAGCAGAATAACCATAAAAATGATGGTAATCCAGCCTTCCCTGGGGGCTGAGTGGGATGATAATGCAAGTTGGCTGCAGTAGAGACAGAAGGTCTGTTGTGTGTGCTCTGGAAAATGTGCGTGTGCGTGGTGGTACTTGTGTCAAGCCTAAAAGAAACCTTGTTTTTAATGCTAATATGCTGTGAAATCAGTAGGTTTGGGCTGCAACCCGCAATGGTGCTCCTCCAGGCAGCCTTTGTGGCATCTGGGAGTAGGGGGAGTGAGCAGCTTCCTGAGCAGAATAGGTCTCCTTTGCTGTCTTTAAGCTTTTCAAAGCATGAATGAGCTGGGGGCTGTTGCCAGACTAGGGCACTTGAGTGTCTGACAGAGCTAAGGAGCGGAGGAGAGAGCATGCTCCTATATTACAGCATTTCTTCCTGTTACACTTTTGTTTTTTTCAGTGTCTTGTGTCAAAGAGAACCAGGAGGGTGTTTGTTCTCTCTCATAGGGTGGTAATGCAGACACTGGTTCTTCACCCTGAGATTCACAGGGTCAGAGGGGGGTAGAGGAGCTGTTGCTTTAGAGGAACAAAGCTCTGCCAGGTGTGCGCAGAAGGTCTTCACCAGTTACCTCCCCAGACTTCTTATAATGTAAAACGGCCTGTCAGTTCACTACTCATGGGACTCCTCTGAATCTATTTAGCAATTCCTACAGTAGCTCCTATCTTTCTCCATTATCTGTTGTTTCTTTGCTTTTGTTGTTTCTTTTGTCCGTGGTCTCCCGTGGCTAGTGGGAACTCTTCCCAACCTCTGGAGAATGTTAAGGCCAGCCAAAGGCCAGGCTGGTGTCAGGGACAGAACTGGGCCAGCTGGGTCTCAGGCAAGGGAAGTCAGTAAGACTGCCAGGCAAAGTGATGGATTTTCTATAACATGGAGAAGTCTATAATATGTTCTTTATGGCTATGTCCTCTGGGATTGACAGATCTATGTGTGGTGTGGTGAGTGGAAAATTCACATCTAGGTGGTTAAGGCAATAAAAGGGGTGTGTTCCAAGGGATATCTGCCCTTGATGCTCCTCCAATACAGAACTGAATGTAAAATCCCTCCAGGTTTGCATGCAGCATCACTGTTTTCCTTGTCTCCTCTCCAGAACTGGTCAGGAATGAAGTGCCAATTCAAACTGCTGCGCATGGCTGTTGCCTTGATCTGTAGTAAGTATCGTGCAATACTTGGCACACATGTAATCCTGTCTTGTTTGTCCTTGTCATAAGAGTTTGTGCTGATTCAGGGTGTTTTGGCTTTGCAGCAGTTTTGGTAGGAACTTGCAGCTGGACCTTCTGGCAGCAGAAACCACATCACTCTCAAATGCAGATTTTGGCTTTCAACACAAGCATTTGTAAATGAGGATTTGTTGTTAGCCAGCATCTGTAGCTTGTGGCATTTGTGAAGATCTGGGACTTAAGCATCTCGCCTTTGAATTCACAAACAAGCAGTGCTTTCATAATGCTCATGTTTAGGCATCCTAAAGCATTTTCTATCTGGGATGGCAACCACATTATACACATATTAATGAATTATCTTCCAGACATATCCTATCCCTTGGGTGGCATGATAAGGGAAACTATGCTTCTGTTCATCACAGACAATTGTCTTCAAAGTCTAACTCAGGGGGAGGCCTTTTTTTATGGTTTTGGTATAAATTTTGGAATGGGAATATTCCTTCACCTGTCTGCACTTCCACAAGGCCAGACCACTTACCCATCCACTGGGGAGACCTCATCTCTGTGTGCCTTACACAACTGTGGCTTCCCAGCTCCCCTGTGCTCACCATACCAGGAGGTTTCTCTTTTACTCTGTCTCTTCAGGGCTGTAGTGCCGCCTGCAAGATGGACTTAAGAAGGGATAGACTTATACAATTAATTTGTTTTTCCTTCTTTGTTCCAGTGAGTTTTGAATTTGGAAGAGCTGTGTGGCTGCGATTCCACCCCTCTGCTTACCCTCCATGCCCACACCCCAGCTTCATGGCTCACCTGGGAGGGGTGATGGTTGGAATCACCCTTGGAGTTGTCATCTTGAGGAACTATGAGCAGAGACTCCAAGATCAGACTTTATGGTGGATCTTCCTTTCTATTTATCTCATTTTCGTGTTGTTTGCCATCTTCTGGAACATTTTTGCCTACAGCCTGTTGGATCTGAAACTACCTCCCCCTCCTTGAATGCATGGGACAGAAACCTCTGGAGAGCAGAAGTCATCTGCCAGCTAAGTTATATGAGCCAAGATGGAGGATCTATTTTTCTATTTAGCTTAGGGGAGGATGATTATTTTGAACACAAGTGTGTGCTGAAGGAGACACTTAAAGACCTCACGAGTGAATGGATTGATCTGTTTGTTCATAAATCTAGCAGCCACTGTGCTGCCTGGTCTGGACCCTGCAGTTTCTTCACTGCCAGGGCTCCCACTGGGCAGCTTGAAACTGGGCATTTATCACTTGGTTTGTTAGCACACATCAATATTTTGTATGGGATATTTGCATTTTCCATGTCAGTGTTGGAATTGCAGCCAGTTTTTGAATGAATCTCCTCAAAGTTACTGAACGATAGAAGGGAAAAAGAGCAGTCAATTACTAACTAGATATTTGCACGGTACTCACAAGGCAGATTGGATTTGGTTTCTACGGATACGTCTGACTGTTCAGCCATACCAGTGCCACTGTCTAATTACTTGAATGATTCCTTAATGAAAATTAAGCCTCTGGTGAAACCTGTCTTACTCACCTTTCAAAAGGGTCAGCAAATCTTGACCACCCAAAGCGGTGGAGACTGGTCTTCAACTACAGGTCATATGCAATTGCACTATAAACCTTGGGAACTCTTTACAGTAATATGGACACTCACCCAGAGGTGACTTTTACTGTGCATATTTTGTTTGATTTTTATTTCCTCCCCCCAGCCTGTTGTAGCTACAGGGTGTGGCTGGGGTTTCTTACTGGGGGATGGAGAAAAGAAGGGCAAATGTTTATTTGTGGTTTTATCGGTTGACAATCAGGTGCTGCTTTCTTCTCACTTTGTTTCTGGACATATTGTTGTAACAACACGTGGCCTGTAACACTCTTCCAGCAGGCTCTTGCTGTGTAAGTGGGACCTGGATCACCCGCAGCAGCACAGGGTGGGAGCTGTCTGGGCTTTACCACCATGCAGTCTGATTGGTACCAGGTTTGTCCGCTCAAGTCAGTGGAGTCAAATGAGGTTTTATACCACCGGTTTCAACCTGAAGTGGAAAGCTTGTTACAGTGATCATTGTGAAAATGATAAAGCTGATTTTAAATTGACTGCTATGTTTTGAGGAAGGCAAGTATTTCTGAGGCAATGGAAGATCAGGGGCTCCAAGCAGCAGTCACTTGTAGTGATGCCTTTTTGCTTAGCATAGGTCATGCCCAGGTTTTAGGAATCTGGTCTGCAGCACAGCCCATACAGCAGCATGATGCATGCTGCCTGCATGGACCTGGGGGCCAGACTGGAATGTCTGTATGGTGCATGCCTCTGTAAGGTGTTTGTTGTCATGCTTCTCACTTTAGAGAGCTGCCAAACCACAGCTGAGAAATATGGATGCCTTCCTTTTCTCCCCACTACACCCACCCAGTTTGGCCTAGACTAGCTCCTTTTTTTCCTTTTTCTGTTTGCATGTTGGTGCCCAGCCACCAGAGCCTTCCACAGCACATCTCATGGGCAGTGTAGCAGTTAGGTTTTCTGTGTAGCAAAGGATTTCTGTATCATGGGCATTATTCTCTCATCTGTGTAAATGGTGCTGCCAGATGATACAACAAACTAGTAGGAGCTTGGCTTTCTAGAGGGGAAATTCTTGAGAATTCATCAGCTGTCCACTTATTTGCCTTTATAGGAAAAATCTCTCTGGAAGGCTGAAGTTCTCCCACAGTATCTGCTAGTAAAAATCCTGTTGCCTCAGCAAAAGAGAAAGGGGAGAAGGGAAGTCTTTCTACAACCTGGAATGAGTCTTGTCTGCAAAAGGAACAAGTTTTGCCATCTTTGTGCACAGAAATGGAGTCTCTGAGGGCAACTGCACCTTTGTTGTTCTGCATGGCTGGCATGTTGTTCATGGGCCCTCAGATCAAGGTACAAAGGTCAGAACTCCATTCATTTCAAAGAAGAGGACTGATCCCTATTCTATTTTTATCTCTGCAGTTTGGGTCCAGCTCAGAGAAGTCATAAGAGTTTACATGTGTTGCTTCAGGTCAGGAGCTTGCCAGCGAGTTTCATACTGGTGGAGACATAGGGAGACAGGAAGGAGGGGGACTAGAATACTGAGGAAAGCATGGCTAATGCATAAGGAGGACATTCCTTTCCTCACCCATTATGAAACCTTTCTGATTGCAGATGCCTTTAAACCAAAGCTGAGCGGGAAGTGAGAGTTCCCCTGCAAGTTCTCTTAAACCTTTGAAATTCTAGGTAGAAAATGTTAATAAATCCCAGATTATTTTGTCTATAATTTGTCAGAGTACAGTATGCACCAATTAACTTTAATTTTTGGTTTCTTAGCCAAATGCTACTTAATGCCCATCAGTTTCTTCCCAGGAAAGCTTTCTGTGCCTGCCAGTGATGTGCTCTGTGGTGAAGCAGCAAGGTACAGGTTTGAGGGCTGCCACTTCCTTCATCAGCCTCACCCTGGCCAATATATCTTTGCCTTTGCTTAGGAGAATGAGGGAGCTGCATAGGGTAGTACAGGTGCCCTTCTTTCGTCCTTCATCTGTAAGTAAACATAGTTTACATGAACTAATTTACAAGAAAATTACAAAACCCTCACTTTGAGCTTTTGACTTTTTCTCTTAAACTATTGTTCATCTTTGCAACTTTCATTCCTGTCGTCCCATGCCCTGTCTGAGGAAATCTACAAGCAACCCTAGGGATCAGAAAGGTCAGACTTCAGAACAGCACTAGATTTATTCTGAAGAAATGAAACCCTCTCACATTCCTGTTCATCAGAGCTGAAATGTCTCCCCTTATATAGAGCAGGTCATATGCAGAGCCTGTAATACTGCTCCTGACTCCATAAACTGATAGATTGTTAGCAGACGAAGTGCTTAAGTTTTTATAATTGTTTATATCACTAAACTGATATTGTGAAAATTTGTTATATTTTTTACAGAGTATCAGGAAACCCAGTTACTTTGTTTTCTAATGCACTCAGGAGTGCCACAGTGCTGCAGCGCCAGAGAGCTAACAACAAACAGGCTTTTCTTTTACCTCCAGATGTCCTTGATGCTGCTGGCTTATGTCAGAGCTTTAATATTCTCCATCCTGCTCATTTGTGGTTCCAACTTATCACAGTCAGCAATGTGTTCCTGAAGGAACCATCCACTGAGGGACTGTTTTGGTTTTATTTCAGATGCTGACAGAATTTTACATGAATTGGATAAAATATGAATCTTTTGTGTGGATATGAAGTGCCAGAGAGAAAGACAAGGACTGTTACCAATGCACAGATTTGAGACAGCGCGCGTTAGAGGAAGCTATTTTATGCCTGTGTCCTTGAATGAGGACACAGCACATGGAAAAAAAGCCGTTTCTGTGCTGGACTTCCCACTTAGTAAGTATATTGCAGCACTGGTCCAGAGAGGATGGGTGCAGGGAGCAGTAGCGCAGCCTGGGGTGCTGGTTGTACAGCTCCTTCAGGGACACCTGCCGGCCGCAGGGAGACAGCACAGACGGGGTCCAACTCAAAGCCTTTTACTGATCTGTCATCCAAGACGAGACCTGAGAAGTAGCTCAGACAGCTATGGGAAAGAGGGTGGCAAAGAAACTGGTAGAGCAACGTCCGTGGGACTTGCAAATGGCACTTTTATTCCTAAATATTTGGATGCAGGTAGAGATTAATTTTGCACACATCAGTAATTCTATAAGGAGAGGGGGAGGGTTCAAATGGAGTGATGGGAGAGGAGCTTACCAGAAACAATCTCTGAGTGAGGTGTAGAGTGGTAGAAATGATGAATTCACTTTTGAGTTTTTAAGCCAACATTTCACGTCATTTTTATCCCCATTAGTTAATGGGGAAGATTAGCACTTACGTGGCATATTGTGTTTCTTCAGTACTTGCTCTTTTAGCAGGAGGAAGTATTTTATCAATGGAGGAGGGGGAGGCCAGAGAAATTTTCATTCTCTGAGGTTGCTGTAGTAGAAATAAAGCTTAGGGATTCTGTGTCCCAAGACCTTGCTCCTTCTGAGGATTTGAATGCCCTTACGCTTTAAATTGATTAGATAGTTTCAATTTGAATTGGTTATAAAGAATAGAATCTGACATATTTAGAGCTGAGACAAAAATAACAGCTATCTGCTGACCTTACAAGACAGCTGCTGTTTTGTGCCAATATTTAGTCTCGCAGGATCGTGGGTAGGATTTTCACACATACTTCAGTGAGTAAAGAACTTGGTTTATCCATTTATATGGATTCAAGCTCAGCCCAGTTGCTTTGGAAACCCCATCCACTGGCTTTACCTGAAGTGAAACTGGAAAATATGAATGCAGTTCAACACCAGCAACCTCTGGAGGCAAACTAGGATCCAGAGAACAAAAGTACTTCTGGGATTTTAGCCTCTTTTGTCAATATCATTGCTGTTGTGTTTCTTTTATAGTAGTGGCTGCTTCACAGTGTTCTGTAAAAAATTCCTTCTGTGATCACTGATGCTGAGAGCTGGTTGTAAATGAAAACAGTGCAACTGTATAAAGAAAGAATCACATGTAAGACAGAAACAAAGCTTGTTTAAAGGTAAATGTATTTGTAATGTCACTATTAATAGCTTTTAATTGGAAAAAGTTTTCTAATGAGGTATTTTTGAAATGCCAGAAAACTTATGTTTCAGGGTACTTTACGATACAGAGCACAAAATATTCTGCAGGCCTCGTTTAAGTAGCACAAAAAAAAATAAAAAAATTAATTTCCAGTGAGCTTAATAGATACGTTAGTCACTGGCTGTCTCCTGACTCCCCCAGAGTGTCTGATTAGTTTGCAAATAAAGCTAGACTTGTGCAGCTTTTCTTTTGCTTACACTACTAATCTTAACAACACATCCAAATGTTAAACACAAAGCACTAAACAAATGTAATTTTCTGCCTTAAAATACTGAACGTTACTTGCCTGTTAAGGTCAAGTAAAACAATTATATTTGCAAGGTAACACGCTATGATATGTTTCCAAATATTTTTGTATTGTGTATGTTCTGTATATTTTTGTTGTAACAATATTATTTGAGTGCAGAATCCATTAAATTTTTTTGTTGGTGGATTTTTTGGTTTTGTTTCTTTTTTAATCAAATAGAACTGGTTTACATCACGTGCCAAAAATCAACCAAGAAAAAACTTTCAGAGACAATTTTTAAGTTTGTCTACAGTCTGATAAAACAGTAGAGAACTGCTGCTTTATTTCTCCATGAGGTATAACAAGGACACAGAAATGGCTTGTGACTGGTATTAAAAAATGAGGTCTTGTCCCACTATTTAACAACTGAAGCTTTAAAGCAGTAGTGACCTCAAAACTGAGGGGAAGTTGAAGACCAAATACATTAGACTGTTTTAAAAAAATTGGGGAGCTAGGGGGTGAAAGGTTGTTGTCTTTTAACATCAGACTTAAAATCTCAGAGCCAATATATTCTCATCTCTTGATCCAATAGTGAGAACAATGTATCCAGGAGGTTCTGCAGCAAATCTCTGAATGATTTAGCTGTTAAATAAAAGGGGAAGGCTTATTTTGAAAAATGTTTTGTGTTTTTGTTGGGAACTGTTGTGTTAAAGTATAAATTGAAGAAATGAAAACGTAACTAGCAGCAGTCCCTGCCAGATTTGTTACTCCTAAGGGGAGGCAGACTACTGCTACTGTATGCAGGACTCAACTCTTGGTAGTAGTTTTCTGCGTTTAATTGAGCTTTGAGGCATTTAAAGTTTTTTTATTCACTAGTTGAGGAATTTCTGCCAAAGGGTAAGTAAGGTAGATTTTCATCTATTTGTGTCTGTTAGTTAGTACAGGAACTGGTGTCTGTTAACGCTATATATTTTTCTAGCTGGTTAAAATAATTTTAGAAAGGCAAACTGAAGGACAGAAATATTACCAATTCCAGAAAATCTGTTGCAGGAAAGGAGCCAAAAGTTGGCAGCCTTGAGACTTACCCTTGATCATACAAACTCATACAACTCATTATTTTATTCCCATAACTCTAATCATATGCTGTATAGTAAGCACTGCTCTTAAGTGTTGGAAAGAGAAATACTAATTGGTTTATGTGCTACTTCTCAGAGGGAGGGAGGGAGAGACAGAAACAAAAAAAAGAAGAAATCAGACCCCGATCTTTCAAATTGTGAGAAGTCTGTCAGCTAAAGGTAAACTTGCATTCTTAACATAAGCCTGGTTTGCTGTTCCCTCCTCTCCCCCCCGTCTCCCAAGGGTTTTAAATCAAATCCTAAAAACTGCAGTATGAATCTTAGAGGTTTGAAAATTAAGCAAAATAGCAAAGTCAGTGTAAAGCTGATAAAAGCAAAGTGCTGTTAAAACAAAGGCTGCAGAAAGCAGACAGTTATATTTTTCATGCCAGCCACCTTCAGTACTAGCAAAATTCAACAAAAGCAATTTGCAACAGGAGAAGCTGTTACTGCAGCTTTCCTGTTGTCCTTTTTTTTTTTTATAAGAGAGTGTAAATTCAGTGGGACTGATACTGATCAACTCATTACCTTGTAGAGGAGAAGCCTGAACTACAGTAAGGGAAGTTTTATAGGTGAAGGTGAAAAATATTAATTGGATTTTAAAGTAGTATGTGATCATTGATATAGCAAATAAAATAAAAATCTAATATAAATGAGTGTAGTACAGGTTACAGAATAATAAGATAACTCAGGTTATAAAGGACCTCACCAGCTCTCTAGTCCAACCTTCTGCTCATGAGGACAAAGGTTGTTCAGCACTTCATTCACTTTGTTCATGAAAACCTCCAGGGATGAAGACTACATGAAGTTGTCTTCTACTTGAAGTGTACTTCTACATGAAGTGTACTTCTACTCCTGGTTGCAGCTCAGGAAAAGTTTATCACCACCTTGCTGTGACTGACTGGCTTTTGTAAATATTCAGGCTATCGCATGTAACATCTGGCCTCATAGGGTTCTGTGGCCTAACTTTCCTCTCAGCTGGAGGCACAAGGACAGGACAGTATGAGTAGGATGATTTCTTATGTTACTGCCAGATTCCAGGTACCTATTTTTTGTGCTTTTTTTTTTTTTTTGAGCACTGAACTCCTGATCAGGCAAAATACTAAATGATCAGTGCTAGAAATATGTAAGAGCAGTAGACAGGGACGTTTTATTGAGAGGTGGTGTTTCACTCATTCATTAATACCCTGAAGGAAAACATTATTACTCCTCAAGTCTGATACACATGAGAGTAATTTTTTAAAAATACTTATTTCTTCTGACCTTCTCGTATGTTGTGTCATCCCTGCTGTCACTATGACAGTTGCAGACTCCTGCACATTACACTAGCAGCTCCCCTCCATTGTGTGAATGAAGTGTTTTAAAAGGAAACATCAAGGACAACACTCATTTGTAATTTACTGTAGACACACTACTAAGGATTTGAATACCTTTTATTGTAAGCCTTATTACAGGTCCAACACAGCACTGTCACCGGAAAGCTTTTGACTTATCACAGTATACAGGACTGGCAGAACAAACAAACTTAGCTGCATCAGGGAGACTTATAGTTGGTGTTTCAGGCCTTGAATGGGAAAGTTGTTCAAATGTTCCAAGTTAGGCATTCAAACACCCTCTGCTGCAAAGGAAAGCAATAGGCACTTTTGCTTATATCAGATTGCAGAAATAGTCCTTAATTATATGGTCATCCAGAGACCTTGCCAGTTTTGATTCCATCTGTAGGCAGATATTCAAGTATTCTATTGTCTAAATGTCCCATGATGTGGATAAGAATTCATTGCTGAAATACAGTCAAGTGTTTTCAAGTCTGAATAATTAATTTGGAAACTTAGTTTACTTCGATTTCCGAAAAAGCTTCTATTAAGTTAATATTGCACCTATAAAATCGTCAGTTAATTATTCACTACTAGAAAACATGATTATTTTCAATTTTGCAAATTGGGTACTAGGAATGTACAAAGAAGACCTTGATCACAAAAAATGCAAACTAATGAAGAATTCAATTCATCATCTAGCCTGGGAATTTAACATGCCAGACCAGCACGTTATATATAATACGTATACATCAATAGAAGCACATGCAAACTGATTCCTAAAACTCTGTTCAGTCTTCAGGCAATACTGTTTCCTATCAATTAACAAGTTGCTTATTTAGTAGGAGAACGAACTGCTGCTTTGAAAATAGAACGTAGAAACTAGCTACAGACTTGTTACCCATGTTGAAGAAACAATGATGAACTCATTGTTATGATTTATCCAAATGTTTGTGCTTCTTTTTCTATTAAAACTAACCAGATCTTAATGATTAGACATGATAATTTCAAATATATTTAAAATATTTAAAACACCAAAATGCTTGTGAACTAAGGAAAATTTTTCTTTTTCATACAGTGACAGTAAAAACAAATGTCATGACTTCCTCAGAAAAAGAACAAGTCATTTGGAGAATCCGGTAAGCACTGAAAACTATGCATGAGTTTGTAAGATCTGGTGTAAATCACATTAAAACACGTTTACACTTTTTAATGTGTAAATCACATTAAAAAAAAAAAGCTCATGCTACTTTCTCAAAAAAAAATAAGTAGCTGAAATTGCAACTTAGGTTTGAGTTGGGTAATACTTTTAAATATAAATTAAAATTTCTCCAATAGTGAAACTAAGCTGCAAAGAATAAATTAATGATTTATACAATACCCTCCAACATGTGTCGAATAATTAAGATAATTTTAAGCCACTGCTGTTTCTCTCATGAATTCCTCAAGGACAGTCACTACATTTCTGGCTTCCGGCATTTCTGCATGTTCTACTTTAACAATCTTCAAAAGAATGTCTCCACTGCCACAGTTCTTTAAAAACATGTAACACTTGAACAAGGCGTAGTGGTTCATTTCAGCCTGTCGAATAAACCTCTTCAGGTTGTTAATGTCTTGTATAGCCTGGAAAGACAGTTATCGAGAATTTTCTTATCCTTCTACATGGAAAGGAAATAATGTAGAAAAGTGCAGGAAAAATAGCAGTACAAACAAAACAATTCTATATTACTATTCAAGAGTAATATAAGAATTTAGTGAGTAATGTCATAGATGGGTATTACCACTATTACTCTAACAATGCAGAAGGTGTGGACATTATCGAGTTGCAGTATCAAGCATTTACCTCTTCTATTATGACGGGTCACTTAAGTTTAAAAAACTCAATGCATATTACCCAATTATACAATACTGTGTGTACAAAGCTCAAACTAACAGTATTTTAAGGAGAAAAAAAAAAAAAGTTATTTTAAATAGGAGAAAAGGCCATTGGAGTACTTGCTGAAGAAACTTTGATGCTGCTTTACATTCTAGTCTTGTCAACTACAGTAAGCCAGTTCTAAAACTAAACTTTAGAGGTAAGCAGTCAATGATGTACAGACATTGTAAGTAACCTAAAACTCTTCTGTGGTGCAAAAGCAATAACCTTGTCCCTCAATAACCCAATGTCTGTTCCAAGCCTTTAACAAATACAAACAGTTACCTTCAATTTAAAGTTTTCCAAAATCTGCCGGAAGAGAAATGGATTTCCACCTTCAGCACCGTTTACAAAAGCATGCATCCAGTCCTCACAAAATCTGTTGCTTCCTGTTGTGTGTTCAGGAACACAGAGATGAGCAAAAAGGAAATGGGCTCAACATAGACATATAACTGCATTCACATTGTTTAAGTGCTCTGTATGTCAAATGATAATAATATACCTGGGCCAGGAACTAAGACTTGAGAAAAACAGTACATGTAGAAAAGCAAACATAGATAGAGCTATGATATGATTTTTTTTTCTGATTGTTGAATTCACAACTTCCTTTTTTTTTTCTGGTTGGATTTTTGACAATCATTTTGCAGCTTCCATGAAGTGTGAAAATCATAGTTTCATGGTCTGTAAACTACAACAGGTAAAAAAAATTCCTCTGCTACCTCACAGGTAAACAGGTGTTCTAGTTTCCAGACATAATCCAGACTTTCTGGGCATAAATCTGTGAGCTGCTGAATATCCTTAACTATTTCTAATGTCAAGGGTTCTCAGCAGCCGAGGGATAAAGGGGGATATAACAGCTGTAATCTCACCTGCATTATGCAGCTGAGGCTGGGGTCCACTACAGTCTATAATCATTGACTTGTGCTGTTCCTCAGTCATAGCAATGCACAAGGAGGTCATTGTGCCTTCCTGAACAAGTCCTTGGAGACTGGCAGCTGCCAGAAACCTGACAAAAAAAGCTCTTGTGAACTGCTTGTTTCTATAGTTTCAGAACAGCAAGAACAGGAAGGTGTCATACAAAAAAGCCAAGTTATTCACAGGTACCTTCATCTCGAAGTATCCTTACCTGTTAATGTCTTTTTCCGTTCTTTCATCTGCATTTTTTACTTCCACAGGAGTATAACTCAATGCCTTAAAATGAAGAAACAAAAGTTAAAAAGCGAGATGCAACTTGGAAATTACTTCCATTGCTACATTGTAGCTACTAGCAATAAATATTTAACCGTACTTTAAATTTACTGTTTTCAGAATAAGAATAGAAAGGAAATACTCCATATCATAATCATTGCAGCTGGCTTTGCATTCAGAAGAAATACAGTGGTTACACTTTATTAGCTATTCCATCCAAAATCTTCTTAAACTCATAGGCTAATGCTAGGATTAATTTTATTTTCTGTACCAGGGAATTACATGAAGCATACAGGCAATGTAACAGCCCTTCTGACTCATGGGGATTATAGCAAGGTCAGCTTGCTCATACTATGTCTAGTTTTCTCATTCTACTTATACCTTGGACACTACTAAGTGATCTAAAATTAGTTAACTACAAAAATTACAGTTTATTGATTCTTGATGCAAAAAATTGCTAAGTATCCTTAGCAATAAAGCAGGAAGAAAGAACTTGTCCTGAACTTTAAAACAAACGGTGTTCCTTATTTACTCCTGTTTGAGAAAATAAACGTAAGAAATATTTTAAACACATCACAGTCACTGAGATGTCTTTTGAACCCTTTTTAGATACCCAGTTTGAAATACACTTACAGCATGTAACAAGAAGGCAAGTTTCTCCTGGAAGAGCTGTACTACTCTTTGAATAGGGCATATGGAATTCTCAAACCAGCTTCTCAAATAGGGGTTAACATAGGTCTCCAAGGTTTTTTGCTGTTAAAAGTTGAAACATCAAAGCTTTTAACTACGAAATAGATTTCTACACAAATAGAAGCCCGTTAATAGTCTATCCAACATAAAATACTTGGATATCAAAACCTTTTTCATTTCAAACAATACTAGATTTAAATAATGAGTTTGACATTTAAAGCTACACCTTTTGGAATATAAGCTACAATAGTTTTCACATTTCAAGAAGTAGAAAAATCTGCAATATATTAAGAGTTCTACTGAGCAAACAGTGTACACCAGCAGACAGGACGAAACAGTAACTTCAAACATATAGTTTCCATTAGAAGAATTGCGACAAGACCCATCAATAAGAATCCTTCCTTAATGTTAAGAAGTGGTAAGAATCTAGGTGGACGTGGATAACTTTCCTGTAAACCATTATATTTTATTAGTCAGTCTTCTCTCTCAAGTTAGCTGCAAGTAACCTTTGAGCAATTTATGGCTGGCACAAAAAAATCCTTTTTTTTCCCTTCTAAGCTGCATGGCTGTCAGTATTTTAAACATTCACAATCTCTACAGTGGAACTAGTACTTATCTCTCCCAGAGTTTTGTCTCTATATAATTCTTCTGGATTGCTTGAGTAATAAATTTGTTTAAAAAGTCATATTCACTGCTTTAAAAAAAGAACTTACCTCCACATCAAGGTTTAGCTTCAGACTTTGAATGTATTTGTCCAGCTCAAGTCTGAAAGTATCTTCTTAAGGAAAGTAAGATACATCAGCTCAAATCTGTATTTTGCCCTTTCAGGATATGGTTGTTACTGACATTTCAGTTATGCACTGGAACATATGCACAAATGGGCTCATTTCAAGCAGGAAATGGACAAGAAGAGAACATCGTTTTTACATCATTTCTCTCTTCACACAGATAAGGTAAGGATATAGTTCCAGACCTTTCTCTGAGCCACCCAGGAAACAAACCACATATTCTGCAGCATTTATGTCCGATTCCAGTATTGGTGTTTCTAGAAGATTTTGTTTCAAAAGACAGTAATAACAGCCAACTTTACATTCTGGTATGCTGTGCAGAAAAAAAAAAAAAAAGTTAAAGGTACATTACTTTAAATTAACATGAAAGCTGGACATATGACTTCTATGAATAATTTTCACCCCCAGCACAGGTGGCTCCCATAGTCACATACAGAACTGTCTTAGACCTTCTCTTTTTTCATTCTATAGTACACTAAGAGTAGTTTAATAGGAAATAGTCGTAAATACAGGTAACAGTTTTTAAATACTGAAGCCATAAATTATTTACTATGAAAGTTTTCTCAAAGCTAACCAAAAAAAGAAAAAAGGTACCATTTGTGTACTGCTGTTATTAACAGCAGCAATAGACTGAGAACATGCAATTACAACTAAACCTAAGTGCTAAAGTAGATAGCAAGATGTGCAATGCTGTTGGTATTTCCTACAGCTTCTCATTCATAAATAATTTAAAAGTCATGTTTTACCTCAAATCCACAGATGCTACATTCCCCATCCCTTCAAAAAGGGCTCCTTTACTCAGACGCTTAGCAATGAAACTACGGAATTCAGTTTCTGCTTCAGTTGGTAAGTTTGTGTCCAGCAAGGTGAGACTTTAAAAAGCAAGATGAAATCATTAGCAAAAAGCAAATGTAACTGTTTTCATAGAATCATAGAATGTGGTTTTGTTTCTCTAAACAAGAGCAGATCTGCTTGCAGTCATCATCTGCTTCTAGAAGGGAGACCACTATGATCTCTCCCTGGCTTACAGATAACTTGCTCTGTGACTTCTGGCCCATTAGGAATGCGTTCAGTGGTTTGTCCACTAGACCAGAAGTCTGGAGTTGTGGTGTCAGCTGATGCTGAGCTCCTGAGCATCTATGACAAAGTCACTGACTGATCTTCTTCATTTCTATTTCCATAGTTGTAACAGAGCAACAAAAATATTGCACAGCTTGTAGAATGATAACTTGTCAAACTAAAATTGGTTTCAATTTTTAGTTATCTGTTATCTGCATAAAGACACCAATATGGCAAAGACATCAAAATGGGATGTAACAGATGATTACACAGTTCTGCAGAGTGGCTTTACCTGAAATCCTCGCTGGAGGGTGTCTCTGCCGCTGCACTGCCGGGACTGCCATCCCCACTGTCTGCTCCCTGCCGTGAAGATCTTAAAATCAAGGAATTCTTATCAGCTTTATTTTTTTTTTTTCACAGCCACAACATACAGGCAGAACAGGTAGTGGGGAAATGTACTTCCTGGGGGCGTTTTAAAGCGGGAACAGGAAATGAGAATATTATCAGAGGGGGGAAAAAAAATAAAAAAATCTTGTGCAAGAGAAGCGAAAAAAAGCGAAATCGAGCAGCTGGCAACAGACGAGGCCTAGAAACGGCCTCCCCGCGGGGAGGACCCGGCCCCTCACCTGCGGCTCCGGTAGCCGTAGAGGCTGTGGTAGGTGCTGCCGTGCCGCTCCGGCCGCCGCTCCTCTCCGGTGCCGCCCTCCTCGCTGCTCTCCAGTTCCCGCTCGTCGCCGTCCGGCAGTGCCGGCAGCATCCCGAGCCCGAGCCCGAGCCCGAGCCTGATCCCGGCACCCGCCGCGCCTCAGCCGCCGCCGCTCCCCGCCCCTGAGGCCGGGCGGGGAAGGGGCGGGCGGCCCGCGGGGCTGCGCCTCAGCTCGTTGCGCCCGCCCCGTGAGGCGATGATGAGCCGGGACTGTTAGAGCAGGGCGGCTGGGGAGGAGCTGCCGCCCGCCGGGCGCTGCGGCTGCTGCGTTAGTGCCATTTATTGAGGAACACGAGGGGAACCATAAGGAACCCTGGGCCAGTAAACCTTCATCACAGCCCAAACCCCTACAATGAGCGGTTTAAGAGCGAGCAGCTTCTTGCCTGCTCTGCTTTAACAGAGAAAAACCCAAAGACCAAAAATTTATCGCTAACACCAAGCAGGGAAGCGCGAAACGCCCCCTCCGACCCCTCAGGCGAGGCTGACACAAAATGGCGGCCGCACTGCCCCGTCACGGCCCCTTCCCTCTTCCCCCCCCTTCCCCGCCGCGCGGCATGCCGGGACCGCCGGGCTGCGGCGGGCACAGCCTGCGCGCGTCACGTGGGCCGCCCCCTCCCTCCCGCCTCGCCGCGGTGCACGCTGGGAGCGCGGCGGCAGCGCCAGGAGGGAGCGTGGCGGCCATTTTGTGCCTGCCTCGCTCGCCTCCGGGAAGGGGCCGGTGCGGGCTCGGCGGGGAGGGAGGGAAGGAGGGAAGAAGGAGTTCGGCTGTTTGCTTTTCTGCCTAGGTCGCGGGCGCCGTCGCCATGGGCCGTAAGAAGAAGAAGCAGCTGAAGCCTTGGTGCTGGTATCCTTCTGTGCGTGAGGGGAAAGGGGGGGGGGGGTGCGGCCCGGCCCCGCCGAGCTCCGCGCTGCCTCAGGACGGGGCTCGCCCCTCGGCCCCCGGTCCCGTCACGGCTCGGTTCGCGTTTGCTCCCTTTGCTTTTCTGCGCCGCTCGGTGCCGGCGTGGGGTTTGCTCCGTGCCCTTTCCCAGCGTCTCCTTTCCTCGCCCCCCCCCCTTTCCCCTCCCCCCCCCCGCGGCCTTACCCGCCCGCCTCGCGTCAGGGCCGCGCCGCCAGGCCGCTGCTGCCCGGGGAACGGGGGGGGGGCGCTCCTTGGGCCTCGGGCGCTAGCGGAGGGAAATCCTGCCGGATAAATAAATACTCAAAAAGCGAGGTAGGCCTGGTTAAAAGAGACCTTTTGAGAGCTAATTGTAGAATTCCAAATTTGTAATCGCTGCGTCAAAATCTTATACAATTTCTCAGTATATAGAAATATGGGTCGGTTTTCCTCAAATCGGTCTCTTATAATCTGTTTTTTAAAGTGCCATTGCAGGATTGCTTTTTCTCTCACGTTTTTGCCTAATCTGAAACCGTATAATAAAGGAGTTTATAAGCTACTTTGAGATCATTTACCGGTTTATGTTGGATGGCATCTAAGCTTCTATTTCAGGCACTAATAGGTCTTAAGTTTTGCTGAAATGGGGAGCGCGTTGTGTTAGCAAGGACACGCTAGTAATAAATGTGTATGTCTTGCTTAGCAAGATGTCTGGAATATTCACTGGTACGTTAATGCTGATCTTCAGAAAAGAAACAGCAGTTTGTCTTTTCTGTCACCCAGAACTCTAGAAAATTCTTCCTTAAAATGTTTCAGTTTAAAACCAAATTTCTTTAATGACTGATCGATTAATATTGAATCATGTGATATCATAAGATTCGAAGTAGCTGGATGACTGAAAGAAAAATAAAATTAAAACTGTTCTTTACTCTGTTATAAATGTTTGTTACTGTTGCACTTTATTAAACAGGACCTTTTGCTGAGTATTTAGCTTTGCTTCCCTTTTGTGGATTTCCCGTTTGTTTCTCCTTTACTGCATTAGCAACTTGTAAAAATCTGAAGGTATGCAAAGAGAGGAAGGAGTCTGCTTAGAAATAACTAGGGCTTGAAACTCATCTTGAAATCCATCAAATAATATGGATTCAAATTATGACTGTGGTCGCGTGTACACATCTTGCCAGTTTTCCAACGCATGTAACTTATCTGAAGAAGGAAACAATGGGTGGTGCAAGGAGGGAGGTTTGGTTTCAGACATCCATGCAATACTTGTTCTGATATGAAAGCTCAGAGGTACTTTCTCTGCTTTTTTTTTCTTTAGAAAAAAAGTATAGTAACGCTAATGCTAGTTAGCCTAGCGTTACATAGAAACCCACTTTCAGAATTAAATACTTCCTTAACGATCTTCAATAGGTATTGTAACAGAGATTTTGATGATGAAAAGATCCTTATACAGCATCAGAAAGCAAAGCACTTTAAATGCCATATATGTCATAAGAAATTGTATACGGGACCTGGTTTAGCTATACACTGCATGCAGGTAAGAAGTTTTAGACTTAGAGAAAACTTTCCTTGACAGTATTTAAAATTGGAATTAATAAACTTAAATTAATAAACTTACAAATGTGTTCTTTGGGGGCTTCCACAATCATGAAAACTGATGAGGGAAAGATGGTAGTGCTCTGTTTCAAAGACAGGGCTCTTGCTGTGTTAGCAGTTCTGTGGTGAGTATGTTGCAGAGACCTTTCCAGTCACTTTGAAGATGTAGGAGTGAAGGAGTTGCGTTGTATTAGTGTTCAGAAGAAAAGTCTATAAACTAGTTTTAGGATTTAATGGTAGCAACAGTGATGGCTACCGTGTATCAAGAAAATGGTTTGCTAGAGAGACTCTTGCTTTTAAGAATGTTGCTTTTGTATTTTGATGCCAATTTGGTGGAATAATTTAGAATGTAACTTGAGTTGTGGTCAGGAGGACTTTTTTTTTTTTTTTCTCTTTAGGTACATAAAGAAACAATAGATGCTGTTCCAAATGCTATTCCTGGAAGAACAGACATTGAACTGGAAATTTATGGCATGGAGGGCATTCCAGAAAAAGATATGGAGGAACGGAGAAGGTTACTTGAACAAAAAACTCAGGGTAAAGTATAATCTAGCTAGGTATCTGTAATTTTTTAGCACATTTCTTAAAATAAATTTACTTCAGAATGTATTCTTTGAGTCTGCTATCCTGGTTGACCAATATGTGTTAACTGTACAGGAGGTAGTATTACTTTGTCTTGAAATATCAGTCAGATGTTACAATATTGTAACAAAAATGCATAATATTTGCCTCTCAATTCATTATTTGTAGGCTTTGCATACAAAACTGTTTTTGGTGGTTTGAAGTGGGGTTTTCTGCTTTTTTTTTTTTTTTGGTCTTCTTTGTTGTGGTGGTGTTTTTTTTTTTAGATGTTCAGAACTGGTTCATTAAGCGTTATCCCTGTGTGAAGATTTCCCGTGTCTGTCTTGCTCATACTAAGCTGTGTGAAACAGCTCTCACTCCTTGGAAAAGGGCTGGGTTAATACATCTCTAACTGCAGCTTCTGTCTTCCTACATGGCAGGCAAATGTTAAGCAATACGTTGTTTTCTTTTCCTGTTTAGAAATAAAACTATTACCCAGTGAATATGGGGATGGTGATTTTTTTTTTTTTCACTTTTTTGGAGGAAAGGCTAGGAATCGTACTAGTCTTACGATACAGGAATACTTCAACTTCTTTGCTCTTTAAGTATGCTTTTCCTTTGAGTTGTTCTGGCTTATTCTGAGCAGGCAGAGACTGACATGAAGGAAGACCCCTATTATGTTGAGGTTTGTTACAGTGCAGTCACTTTCCTTTTTTATTTGTACGGATGATAGTAGGCTCACTTAGCTTTACTTCTTTGTAATTCTGTGAGTTTTTGAACATGATAAGCTATGAAATTACTTTTGTTCCAAATAGTATATTCCAGATAAAAATTAATTTGTTTTCAATCTGACCATATGCATTGTATTATTTAGCAGAAAGCCAGAAAAAGAAACAACAAGATGATTCTGATGAGTATGAAGATGATGAATCTGCAGCTTCAACTTCATTTCAACCCCAGCAAGTTCAGCCGCAGCAGGGGTACATTCCCCCAATGGCACAGCCAGGTTTGCCTCCTGTGCCAGGTGCACCAGGGATGCCTCCAGGTAAGGATAGTATTTTGGAGCTAGGTACTGAGAAGTTGACTAAGAATACAAATCACTGCTGGAATAATAATCTGTTCCTTCCAAGTCTAGGGTTAAAGGTATTAAAATAGTTTTGTAAGGTGCACATCAGTGGTTTCTTCAGGTTCACACACCACCCTTCCACGGTGGGTAGGTGTGCACATTCTCCTTTGTGAACATTTCTTACCCTAGCATCTAGACTGATGAAGGTGTAATATATGTAATATATTTGTTACTAAGACAGATCAGTAATTTAAACACAAATCCACAGGTCACATCTGTTTGTGATACTTTGTAATAAGATTTCAGGAATACAAAGCAGGAAGGCTACTGTGTATTTAGAGTTTGCTAAATTACAACAGGCAATTTATACACAGGTTACAAATACATTGCAGAAAAAAAATTTGATTAATGACATTGCAAACTGGCCTTTTCTGATCTTTTCCGCAATGACGAGGCCTGTTCTTTGGAGACTCTACTCAGAATGCTTACACTTGGTGTCTTGCAGGACTGGGAACAACAAATCATGCAGATTTGCAGATACTCTTTTATATTGCATCATTTGTAAGCAGTGTTAATTCAAAAAATAATCTTCTACATCTTCCTGTAAAACATTTATTCAGTCTAAATTAATTATATTAGATTTGTGTGAGACCGTATGTTGTTGGAGTTGTATAAAACGTGTTTTTCTTTTGTTAAGGTATACCACCATTAATGGCAGGTGTTCCACCAATGATGCCTGGCATGCCTCCAGTGATGCCTGGAATGCCACCTGGGTGAGTAGCTAGATAGATTTAATACTACATTTTCATACTGTGCATTTTAAACTGTCACAGAAACAGTAAAGCTAAATAGAAAAACATATGTAGGAACCTGTGAACTCTGTGACTTTAATATTAGGATGCACCGAAAATCTAGGTGGCTATAAACCAACATTAAAAGTGTAGTTGAAGTATGACTTATATATAAGTATGTTGCCTCTTTCCTAATTTTAGTAATGTTGTAACAATTTTAAATTTTGTTTTGTTGGTTTAAAGCCTTCTGGGAACCACTGCTTTGTGTATTGCAGAAATGTGCATCTGGCTATCGGTCATGCAACCTATTGGGGAAATATATAGTGAATAGTTTTAATTTCTTCTTTAAATATGAGAATAAAAATTTTATTTTGGGCAAGAGTAAGATGTTGGTTTTTATGTTTGTTTGGGATTTACACAGTACCCTATCATAATGTGTTTGGAAAATCATAGTTAGATTTTTGATTTTTTCATAAATTTTCACAGATTACATCAACAAAGAAAATACATGCAGTCATTTTGTGGTGGAAACATGTAAGCATCTCATTAACGTAATTATAGGTACATTCATTATGCCATTTTATGTCATATATTTGATAAGATTGAAACTGTCTTACTGAAAACCTCTGAATAATTGCTGAGACTTTGGGAATAATGTCTAATTAGGTTTTGTTGTTGTATAATAAAAAAAAATAACTTTACTCATTGATATGGTTACTACAAAGCTACATGTTGTGAGAAATGCATTCTACGGATATTAATAAAATAGACCCTTTGGGATTTATATATATATATATATATATATATATATATATATATATATATTTTTGGCACCAGAATATGTACAGCTCTGTGTTTAGTCCTTTACCCTGTAGGACTTGCTGCAGGAGCTTTGTGCTTGAGTTTTAAAGTTCACTAAGGTGAGAGGTTGTTCTCTTCTGAAACACAAGTGTTGTTTTAACTCTTTGAATTTAAAAATCATATCTTAAACATCTTATGGATGTTCGTGACTGTAAATCTTCTGTTGGAAACTGAACAGGATTTTATCAAGCTTGTGGGTGTTTAGTCCTCTTTAAACTTTGTTAACTTTAGGTGACTGTAATGTTACCTAGTAAAACATGCAAATGAACTTGTCAAAAAAAAAAGTGTAAACTCACTGAATGTTATGTTATGCTTTTACCTGGTTAAATGTAAGCTTTTGCTAAATTAACCTGATGACTTTTCGTTTAGAAATGAGGAAAGGAACTGGGTCCTGGGGAGCAGCTTATTTTTTAGCATGACACTAGTTCTAGCCCTGTCCCTGCAGTTTTCCAGAAAGTCATCTTCCTTGTGGCAGCAGGAAGCAAGTGTCCAGCAGTTTCTTTTCTTTTTTTTTTTTTTAAACAGTTATCAAAATGGATGGCAAGACTGACTTTGCTTTCTCCAACTATGAATACAGAAAAAGGGATGATGATAATGATAATGTTCCCAGTCATTAGTGCATCTGATTGCTTGTTCCCAGTAGTAGACAAGTTGAGATTAATAAGGCTGGGTAGCAAGCTGCTTTGCAGAGTTCACCTGTTTACGATGATTCACTTGATTTTGAAATGGCAACAGTAAATGTTTCTAGACTGTTACATAAAATAGAAACTGCTTAATTGTTTTGATCTAGTACTCAATTGAATGCTGCATATCTGTTTATTTTGCTATATCTAGCAAACATAAGTAATAGGCATTCCTTTATTTTGTTTCCTGTAATCCAGCTTCAAGTGTCTGGAAAAATGAATCCAAACTTAAACTACACTTGGTTTGGTTCCTGCAAAGGAATTCTTTGTATATAGTTTTCCAATTTAAAAGCACTTAGTGTCGTTGTCAATTTTTTTAAATGGAGTTACCACCCTATGTAGGAGTAGTTTGCTTATATTAAGGGTTGTGTGTGTAGTTTAGAGGAGGAATACACAATTTACAGTGTGGCTTGGTAGATAAGGACAAAAAGAATCATTTAGATTTAAATTCCACCTTTGTGTTAGGAAATACACTCTTATTTTGGCCTGGAAAAAAACCCACTCCTGTTCTTAATGTGAAAGAAAAATAATAATGATTCCTCATTTAAAAATAAAAATAAAAAATCTATCCTAAGTGTAGGAAATACTTAGTGTAATTAAATCTCCATAAGTCATGTTATCTCCTAGTCTCTGTTTTTATCAGTGTTTTGTGCCTAACTTTACAGAGTTGGGTTCTGCCACTCGCTAGAGGAAGTCAAAATAGTATGAGGGTGCCTAAATCACAAATAGACTTGTAGTGTCACAAAGGTATAATACCAGAAGTACAGCAATTTTAGTGTGATTGCAGTTGCTGTTTTTCCTACGTGCAAATTTTCTGAGTGTATTATTATCAGGTTCTTAGAACACAATACCAAAACTAATGTCCTGAAATGCATACCAAGGTGGATTCCAGTTCTGGAATCTGATAACAGAGGAAGTGAAAGCGTGGGGTGTTAAAGTTCAAATGAAAACTGGAGGTTTCTGTGTCTTCTTTTTTCTTGTTGAAAAACATGTCTATCTAGTCTGCTGTTTTTGGATTGCCTCTTTAAATTATTTTTGTATTTAATCTAATACAGGTATGTGCCAGTTGTTTTAACAGTTCATCATGGATGTTCTTATCAATGCTTGCTTTTTGTTCAATAGGATGATGCCGATGGGTGGAATGATGCCTCCTGGGCCAGGAATACCACCTCTTATGCCTGGTATGCCACCAGGTAGGTCCGGGCTGTCAGATGTATACTGTGTTGAGAGCTAAACCTTATTTCTGCTGTAAGTTAGGATTTCTATAAAGACTATCCATATGTATGCTACCGCCTTGATGCAGAAGCCACTCTTGTGCAAAGGTGAAGTGATTATTTTGCGGCTTTTGACTACAAATAAGTGGTTGGGTTTGGTGCTGTTGTGAAAGTAAAAAATGGAATGTAATTTTATTCTTACTGCTGTTTCCCTGTTTTTCGTGTTGCCTAGTCTCTCTTCATTCTGCTGTTTTAATGTCTGTGGCTGCAGCTGGAAAACTATAATTAAAATTATTTTTAAAAAATGTTGTGGGAAGTGAGAAATAGTCTTAATGTTATACCCCTGTAAAGAAACTAACTGGAATTTTGATCATACCATAGCTAGAGCAAACCTGTTGAACTTCTGTAGCTCTTAAACAGCCTTATGTTCAGAGGGTGGTGGTTTGAGTTTTGCTGGTTTGCCCAGATGTCTCACTGGAGGAGGAAGCAAGCCAATTGGACAGCTGCAGCCTGGTTCTGCTGCACAGTAATGTGTAGGAACCTATATGAGCAGTTAACTCCCTGTCTCTGAGCCTCTCCTAGAGCAGTATAGGTAGAGTATGCTAAAAACAGAGCTAATTGCCTTGATTTATTGAGAGCATAAGTATCTTCTATCATTGAAATTGTAGTAGAAAATAGGACTTAATTCAGTATTGCTCTTAAATGTTTGAGGTACTGCCTATACATGGACGGTTATTGGTGTTTAGGTGTAAATTAAGGTAAAACTTTGTTTAAATGTTTGGGGGAGGGAGGAGGGAAGTTGATAGTCTTAACATGGCTAGTGACCTTTGCCTTTTGCACTTGCTGTATATGGTGACTGGCTGTTGGCATTACACTTTGTTACGCTTTCTTTTACTATTGCCTTAAAAATATATCTTCCTTAGAGAAGCCTTGATTATAAAGAACACTGGCAACAGAATCCTCTGAAGGAATGCTCCTCCTTCCTTGATCGTGAGTCATTACAGATTCTTTGTGGTCTGTAGGTATGCCGCCACCTGTTGGCCCTCGTCCTGGGATGCCTCCGATGACACAAGCACAGCCTGTTACAGCACCAGGCATCCTTAACAGACCTCCAGCTCCTGCTGCATCAGCACCTACCCCTCAGCCTCCAGTTACTAAACCACTCTTCCCGAGTGCAGGGCAGGTACGGTATCTCATAGCCTGAAATCTGTTGCTGTAATCTTCAAATTACCACTGTGTCAACAGTGAGGAGGCCTGAGAAATAACTGATTACATTTCTTGCTTGTGTTGATTTTTAATTCAGTTTAGTGTTTGAATGAATTTTAAAAAATTCTTTTGTTTGTCTTACAACAGCCACGAAACCAGACTGAAGTTCTGTAAGCAGTGGGGAAGAAAGGAGTAGGCAAAACACTGTTAACCCCTTCAGTTGTCATTATAAGGGTGCTTTAGGTGGGTGAAGGGAGGTGTTAGTCAGCTACAGGAATCTGCTTGCATAGAACTTACCCTAACATTTCCAAAGTGGAAATCTTGACATGACTTGTTCTTCCTTGTTCTTTTCATAAAGGGCTTTTTACCAATAGGACTAATTTATTCTGTAGTTTTGTTCAAGCTGGGTTAAACATTGTCTGAATGAGGTCTTTTGCTTTACAAAGTTTGAGTTAACTAAGGCGGTAAAACTTGGTTTAAATGTTTTGGGGAGGGAAATGGGAATTAATAATCTTAAAATGGCTTGTGACCTACGTTTTGATTTTACTTGCTGTGTATAAGTTTTTACTTTTGAGTATGTTACAGAAAACTTGATAGTGTCCTATTTGCATTTTAGACTTCTACAGGGAAGATACTCATTTACAAAAGCACAGCCCCTAGCATAAGAAATCCTTTCATCTGGATACTTTCCACCCATTTGTTTGGAGACTTTTCACTGTTTCCTTTCTTTTATGCTACAGATGGGGACACCTGTCACAAGCTCAAGTACAGCTTCCTCCAATTCAGAAAGTCTGTCAGCATCTTCTAACGCTCTGTTTCCTAGCACAGCACAAGTACGCAGGAGGTCACAGATAAAACCAAATTGCTTTGCAACTTAACCCTTTGGACCATTCTGTAAAATCTAAAATTGACTAAACTTCAGATAATTTGTTGTATTCCTGATTATGTTTAGCTGGTAAAACTGCAGAGTCCTTGATTGTTAGTTGCATTTTACTAGAAATAAGCATGTCAAAGTGCCCAATTTTTCTTAGAGTGAAAAAAATGAAATGTTGTGTCCTGGTTCTAAAGGGTTAAAAAAGCATGAAAGCAGTTAAATGCATTTTAGTGGGCAGTGGTTAGCTTGATGCATGGTGAAGGCTTTTTAGTTCGATGTTTAATATGGTACATCATAATGTAGGGAATTTTGTGATTTGCCTTATGTGCAAAAAATGAAAATACTTTTAAGGAAAGTTCAGCAAAGAATTCATAGAATAACTGTAAACAAAAGCATTCTCTCATAACTAAAGCTTGCTTTGAAGATTGGTGCATCTTCAGAGGAAGCCTCAGAAAGCCAACTTTTCTTGTTTAAGAACTTTAATTTAAGAACAAAGTAGGAAAGATGAGATGCTGGCATCTGTAGTGATCTGACCTCATCTACCTTCAGTTGATTCTTCACTCAGAAATGGTACTAAAGGTCTGTAGAGAGATACAGTACTTCAAAAACAAAAAAAAAAAAACAGTAATATTTCTGGAGAGAATGCTTAAAACAAAAGACACAATAGAGTTTTCTTAAATGTTTCATAAAAACATTTTTAAATACCTAATTTTAATAAATGCTAACACTGAGCTGTGCTCTAAACTAATGGTTGCTAAAGTTTGCTAATAATTTAGTGAGACAATTTATACTTATAGGCTGTTAATAAATCTGTGATTTATGAAGGATTTAGACATTTTACCAAACTCAGTATTTGAGGTAAAAAATATTGATAGGATTTTTTGTTGTTGTTGTTGTTCCTTTTTTCTAGTTGTGGCTTTTGACCTGCAAATTTTAGATTTTCCTGTGTGTGTGTGTATATATATATGTATGTACATACTGGGTTTTATTTTGTCTTGTTTTCAGTTGCTTTAGTATGTGATAAGGCTGAAGTTTACTTTTGTCAAGCTTATTTTAATTATGTATCTCACTGGAAGGTTTCAGAGGTCTAGCAGACATCATTTAAGTTTTCTTATGCTTTAAGAAGTAAATATTGATCTATCTCTGTGTATCACAGGCTGCAGCAGCTGTTCCAGGTCCAGTTGGTACTGATTTCAAACCTTTGAATTCTACAACTGCAACAACAACAGAACCCCCCAAGCCTACATTCCCTGCTTACACACAGTCTACAGCTTCAACCACTAGCACGACAAACAGTACTGCAGCTAAGCCAGCTACATCAATAACAAGTAAGCCTGCTACCCTTACAACAACCAGTGCAACCAGTAAGTTGATCCATCCAGATGAGGATATATCGCTGGTAAGTTTAATATTTTCACTGCCTTACAGAAAATGCAGTTTATGCTGATATGACTGACTTAAGTAGAATTTCTTCTGTGTTCCGTATAACAATATTTCAATAATGGTGAGATTGCAAAACTTGTAGAATTAATATAACAGAACCACACGCTGAGAAAATGTCCTTGGTTGAGAAGTGATGATTGCCATCCTGCAATAATCCTGTTTTAGATCTAAGTCTTACCTTTCTGGTGGTAGGGAATTGCTCAACTGAAAATATGATTTGGAGTTTATTTCTGTTTGTGATTTAAGCTTGAAGTTAAATAGATGCAGCTAATGAGTGTAAGATGAAGGACTTAACAGTTTGAAGTTGTCTTGGTGCTATTACAGCAATCATAAATCAGGAATTGATGGATAAAACAAACAAACCTTAATTTCAGTTCATTTATCTCTAGATCTGCATTTGTTGTTTTGCCTCATCTTGTTGTGAGGAAAAAGCTTTCTTCAGCTGAGGGAGGAGGAGAACTTGTATTGTGTGCAAAATACTGAATTAGCCACTATTAATACAGTAACTTTGGCAGGAGGGGGGGGAAATTCAAAGGTTTAATGGCAGCAACCTAGAATTTCTGAGATACTGATAGTTCAGTACCTGTAATCCACTTTTGCTACATTTATTTACTTTGCCTTTGCTGAGTTTGTCTTACAGCATGCTATGGTTGTCTATTCCTGGTTTTAGGAAGAGAGAAGGGCACAGTTGCCTAAATATCAGCGTAATCTTCCTCGGCCAGGACAAGCTTCCTTGGGTAATCCACCAGTTGGACCAATTGGAGGTATGATGCCACCACAGCCAGGAATTCCTCCACAGCAACAAGGGATGAGACCTCCCATGCCACCTCATGGTAATCATAAGTTTCCTAGTTTTCTTTTCTCTAAAAGACTTGTATTTGCTGTAACTTCTCTAAAACTTGAAGTGGCAAGTACTGTGAAAAACAGCTTTTCACAAAATGCAGCTTTGCCCGTTTGAAAAATGAATACTTCTTTGCATCTTAAATATTTTGTTTATAGGTCAGTATGGTGCTCATCACCAGGGCATGCCAGGATATCTTCCTGGGGCGATGCCTCCTTATGGTCAGGGACCTCCGATGGTGCCCCCCTACCAAAGTGGACCTCCTCGTCCTCCAATGGGAATGAGACCTCCTGTAATGTCGCAAGGTGGCCGCTACTGATGCTACTACACACGCTCTAATAGGTTTGGAGATTAAACCTTTTCTCATCTTGTGCTGTTAATATAGCCAAGCTTCCGTCAATTAAGGCTTCATTGTGACTTTTAAAAAAAAATAAGTATCTTCCCCACATGCAAGGAACTATTGGACATTCTTATTTTACATGGGAAAATTTATTTGGAATAATAACAGGAACTTTTCCTGATGTTGCAATTTATACTGTATGGCTTCTTTTTCATGTTTCATCTAGGTTTTTAGAAGTGAAGTATAGTAAATATGGTTCGTTAAATTGTGAAGGCGCTGGAATTACATGAACATACCACCTTAAAGGCAAGTTCTGTAACATTATGTTGCTATTTGTGAAATAATGCCTTCACAGCACTTCAAGTGCTGTTGGACTTTGTGTCCCCAACATAGTTTGGTGAGGGCTGTAACTGTTCGCAACTACTTGTACATTTAAGTCTGAACATGTAACAATATTTAATGTATTTAGAGTTCCTCCTGTTCCAGGGTTTAAGTAAACTGACCCACTAAGGTCGTGTGACTTTTCTGTACTGTTATAAACTTCATTGTAATAAAAGAAGAGAAAAATTTATATGCCTTTTCATTCATGACCAGCTGTGGACCACTGCCTGAAAGGTTTGTACAGATGCATGCCACGGTAGCTATTGATGTAATGAACACAGTTACTGGTGCTTTTCTGATAATGTCTCAATTCCTTATTTTAAAGCTTAAGTTGTTCCTTAGCTGCACGTCTGAGTAGACAAGACCTGTACACTTATTAACTGACGCTTCAAAAATGAGGCTGCAGGAGGCACATCTTAACTCTTGGTTGTAATTTCTCACGATGGCATATGTTTCTTATTTGTGCTTTCTTGTCCTCAATGAATTTTTAACGATTTCTAGTCCTGGCAATTATTTGTAGGATATAAAAGTGATTGCTGCAAGATGCATGCTAGTGCGAGATGTTTCCTGTTAGTTCATTCTTCAACCGACTCTTTTTAATATGCAAAAGCACATGAACTTCAGGAGCCTTTTAGATGAAGATTTCTAGAAGCTTAGGTGCATGTCACATGGGTGAGTGACTCCCAGTTGATGTTGTATTTAAGTTGACCTGCAAACAAGAAAAAGAAACTTGACTTTCTTCTCAATGTGCAAAAGAAACTAAGGGGAAGAGAGTAATATGTTGCATGCTGTATTTCTATTTTCAGAATATTCAGAACTTCAAATCTCGTCATCCTATAGGATGAACCCTCTATGTGCTGTGATCAAGCTGTAGGTTTGGTTCAGGCCAAGTTTCCTGAGCCAGTTACTGAAAGTGTCTAGAGTAGGAGATGTTTCCATCAGTTCTCCTAACTACAGCTATCAAAGAGAAGTCTTACCCACACAGGTTAGTTACCTGCTTCTGAGTAAAAGCATAGATGACAATCAAGACTGTAATTCTCTGAATGTCTAACATTGCTGTGTTAGTGTGTTGTATTTCCGGTGAGAATTAAAATGCAGAGGGGAAGACGTTTTGGAGGGAACGGAAGCTAGAGCTTTCCTTGTCTTTCCACTCCTTTTTTCCACCTGTTGTAATGATTTTTTCATTTGCAGGTCAACTTTAAATACATGTTCCAGCCTCAAGCCTTATTTGTGCTACTTAGGTTATGGAGATGTCTCCTCTTTTAGGGTAGGCTAGAAAGATTTTCAGTATTTAAGATCCATAGGTGTTTTTGTTGATGGTGGATTTTTTTACCTAGTTATTATAATGAGTATTGTGATTCTTTCATCTGAAAGTCTTGTGGGTATATTTTTAGCTTAACTTGAAGTACTTCATGTGGCTAAGAGAATATTCCATATTCTCTTAGCTGCTCAGAAATACAGATCAGCTAAAATACTACATTGTCTCAACTTCAAACTTGGGGTCATGGAATACCTCACAAAGGCACTGGAGCATTCAGTACATTCTAATTCCAGCTGAATGGCCTTAGTTTAGCTTAACCATTAAGAGTGGTCAGGCACTTCTTCTGAAATGGTTAGCAGTTTTAAGACCATAACTCCAAGCCTCTGTTGAGAAGCAGTTTTCTCTGGTCACTGGTATCTGCTGGTCACCTGTCAGATGTGCACTATTTGGCTTGCAAATGTGCTGAGTGGGCCTTGATGTCAGATGTTTTGTTAGCTCTTCATCTTGCTTTATACAAAAATCTAACGGATAAAACTGTTTTGCTTAGGCAATGATCTTACTCTGGTTTTCTTCCATTTTTCTTTATCTAATAAGGATAATTCCAAAACAAAGCACTGGAGAGATTTTTAGTGTCTTGCATTTAATGTTTTTTTGTAATGTTATGCATAAAATTCATACATTATAAATTGATCTTAACTTCTGCATTTAGAACTATGAAACGTCTTGCTTTTTCTGAAGATCATATTGCTGCTGTAAGGATGCTTGGCCTTCCTGCCCCTAGTAAAGCAAATACTTTCTCCCTTTGGTGTCTTTCTGTAACTCATTGGTATGTTGTTTTCAGAACCCTACCTTTCCTAGGAAAGTACTTGAAAACCTTACTGCATGTACTGTTAACTCAGCATATTCTGCAAGTTGTCTTTAAGGGTTTCCCCTATTAGATAGTAAATGTGATTGTTCCAATAATAGCATCATTTTGTAGCTAATACTATGCAGACTTACAGTGCAGACACATTTTAAATTGAGTTTTCCTTAGTAATAACGTTGTTACAATCCTTAACTAAGCACTGCCACGTGTTACTTGTATGGTACTCTAATAATGTGCAACAAGCAGGTGAACAGTTTTTCTGTGTTTTTTCATGTGGATACTGCCTTTCCTGCTCCTGTCATTTCTGTGCTATAAGAGCTGCGATGTGGCTATCTCTAGTTACTCTTGTGTCACTTGTACGTACTCTTCTCCTGAAAACAGGCAGGTATTTCAGTGCATATGTTGTCTGTTGGTCCCTGCCTTCATTTCTTGGATACTGCTTCTTAATTTTCAGAGAGTTGGATTTATGGTGTGCTTCCCAAAAAAGGGTAAAACTCTTTTGAATGTATTAATTGCTTGTATGAAGACGAAGGCTTGGTTTACAGTACAAAGTTTAGTCAACATAGTTGTGCCAGCAAAATTCCTAATGCCATGCAGACTCTTTTTTTTTTGCTTTAGTCCATCGTTCCCTGGAAAGAGGTTGCAGAAGGCTTTATGAGTACAGCAAAACATATGTTCTATATCTGTTACAGGACTGTGATGATATAATCACATGGGCAGAAGCTTTAATTTCAGTTGTTGCCTGAATTTCCTGTGGCAGATCTCATGGTGAAAGGAGAAGTTGTGAATGGTTTTTGATTAGTTTTTGTTTAAATTTGAATGTAATGCCAGTGTTGAATACAAAAAAATCAAACAAAACAGGCTGCAAGAAACTGTTCAGACACAGGTGGGGGAAAAATGCTTATGCAAGATATTTAGATGTCATCTGGGACTTGTATAGGAAGTTCTAAGTTATTTCATGCATGGTGTCTCAATATCATTATGAGGCTGATCTTGTGTATTTGCTAATTTTTAGAGTTAAAGGGATAAAATTGGCATGAAGGTACCTCAGAAGAGCCCACGTTAGTTTTTCAGACATGTTGATGTGACTGTTTTGTTCTTTTAGGATATCTCTCTACGTTTTGCAAAGTCTGTTTTAAATAAAATTTTGAAAATATATCTGGTTTATATGGACAAAATTTTTTTTCTAAAATGTTTGGAGCTTTTTTTCCTTCCACAGATGAGATTTTTTAGGTGTTGATAATAAATTTGAGGCTGGGATGTATATCTGATGATTTCAGTGGATTATTATTCCTCGCTATGTGCATGCATGGGAGAACATAAACAAGCTTCTAGAAACATATTCAGCTGCATCTGCTTTCTATGGTTTCTGCAGTTACTTCGGTGTATGGATGTCTTGAATGATACACAGAATTGTATAACTTGCTTTCCTAAAACGAGATGAAAGTGTATGGGATATAACCTGGAGTTATTTTGCAATAACAAATAATTCCGCATACAAGACAAAAATGAAATACCAAGATTACTTCAGTTTCAAAAACAGTAAGAAGGTCATTATGACTCTTCAGTTAAATTAAGACTGATATGCCAGTCCATGAGCTGGGGCTGCAATTTAAAATGGTAATTAATGTCATTTTAAAATAGTAAATGTCTTAATAATTGTACCGGTCTGGCTTCTACATAAAGATTAAGGTGAGGGTCAACACTTTCAGTGGCTGATGAAATCTTTAACTCAACTTTTTGTGAATTAGAACAGTAACTACTATTGGGTATGGAAAAAAATGCCCCGGAACAATTGAGGTATGTTCCACTGATCAAGTTACAAAGCAAAATAAACTGTGCAATTCAGAAGTAGCTGCGAACTACAAAAAAGTTCTGTTTTGGTCTAACAAAGTAGGTGATATAGTAGTCATTTCTTTTTGTTTGCTTGATCACTGGAATTTTGTTAACTTTGAATGCATGTCTTTCACTTAATTGGGTCATGTTTTTTCTAAAACTTAAATTTTTCTTCTTCCTATAGCCCTGCCATAGGACAGGCTGAGGCAGAGTCTCAGTGTTGCCCTGTTCAGTCTGAGGCAAGTGGGATTTATTTTATTCCTTCCAGGGGCTTTCACAGCTTTATGGCTGTTGGATATTTATGTCCCCAAACTTGCAGCAAGTTTGGTGAAGGCCCCTAAATTTATTTTAATTTAGGTTTTTTATCCTTTTGGTAGATGGGCTCTATATTAATATTTATCCTTTTATTATCACTGTGTTTTTAAGAGTCTTAAGGGGAGGGAATGTGTTATGAGATGTTTGGGTACCATTTCTCTTACAGAATGTCTTTCCTTCATGGCTGGTCAGGTAGTCCTTCAGCCACACTGTACCCTGCCCTCTTTCCCTGCATTGTATAAGCGCTGTACTGGTTTTTGGTTTTGGTAATGTGACTTTGTGTAGTCTTTGAAGTAGTGGCATGTAAAGGTTAATTACTAATGTTTCCTTTACTTAGGAGATGTATTTATTGAAGTACTTAAAATACTTAGGTATTTAGCTGATAAGCAATATTAGTAGTTACAAAATTGTGTAGCCTAAATTACAGAATATGGTTTCTATGGAGGAGGATATTAACTGCTGCATTTGTGAGCTGTGCCACAATGAATATTAATGTAGAGCCCTATGAAGAAGTAGATATTCAAGTTGGTAAAGTAGAAGAGAAGAATGAGAAATCAAAACTACAGATGTTTCACTTCATCAGTTTCAGGAAAACCTTTGCATCAGTCACTTAAATACACCCAGCTACACAATATTGTGTGTATTGCAATGATGTACCACAAATGCTTGTGTTTTCTTGAAACCTTGGGGAATTTTGTTGCATGTCCAAAATTTGCTTAAGGATATGGGTATTTGAAGTTACTGCTTTTGTGCAGTAGATAGAAGAAAAAAAAAAGATTACCCCTTGTGGAAGAAAAACTAGCATTAGTATTACTGCTCACTCTGTTTGAAATGCATTGGTTTTGAATGACTGAGGTTACCTGAAGACAACTTCAGCCTCAGAAGAACAGATTTTGACCAAGGAGGTCTTGCAGCCTGTCAGCAGTGAAATTCTTGAATTAACAAACATTGGAGTCAGATTCCTAAATCTTTTTTGATTTTTGTGTTTTTTTTTTTAACTTGTGGCACTTCTTGATGAGTAAAATGTTTCATTTCTTCAAGATTATGCTAAATAACGACCCACTTGTGATTTTCAGCAAGTTTAATTGAAGGATAAAGTGAGTTGTAATTCTTTTTTAGTTCAAAGAATGATTTTCAGGCTCCTGTTGTACTTGTGTTGTACTCTGCCCTTTACGTTTTCCCTATAAGGAGTCTCCCAAGTAGTCTATTCTGACTGGAAAATTGACGTCCTCTGTTAACTGTTTCAAAGAAATTAGTAAGCATGGTGTTGCTTTTCTGATTCTCATTGTGATGCCGTACTTGATAACGGCGAAGATGAGAACAACTCTAAGATACATTACTGCAACTACTCTTTATTTCACACAGTTGGTCTATAGGAGTATTTGGTTTAGTTCTTACTTCCCCTGGAATATCTAAGGAAACCATTTAACCAAAAATATTTTTCAGCATGGCTTGTACTTCTTGCCTTAAGTTTATCTTGTAAAGGTTGAGATGAAAAAAATAGCCAAATTTCAAATGCATGAGAGTGAACTTTGTCACCAGTTTCCATTTAAGACTCATGTAATACTAGGTAGTTTTTATGCAGCTACTTATATTCATTTTTCAGCACACAAAGCTGAAATTCAGCACAAATGCTGTATTGTCTATAATGGGGTACCCTACTTAGATCCATGTGTGGGTTATATTTAATGAATTGATACTCTGGTGAGAGCTATATGTTTTCAGATTAAACTTTTGATCTGATTTTACTGAAGATAACTAGGTTTGGTATGTTCATGGAAAAACGTTTCAAGAATGCAGTTCCAGTTTTTGTTGTTGCTATGAAATTGTGCGTACTAATATTCAGGAGTAAATTAGCCATTTCTTTGTAGATTTGCCTATTCTGCTCACAAAGCATGGTATTTCTTAGCTATGGATTTTTTTTTTTCTTGAAACTGCTTTGGACAATTTCAGGAAAATGAATTTCATAATACTTCTGAAAGATGCAGTTGGCACTCGGACAATTCCATGTTGTTACTGTATGAATTAAGGCTTTTAGTTCAGGGTTTTCTTGTAGCTCACATGTTCTTCCACTTCCATCATTTATGTTCCTGTCTGTTCTGTAAGTCTCGAAAGGACTGGACAGGACAGAACCTTTTTGTTCTATGTTTGGGTGTTGATGGCTTTAAACAGGTTATATCCATGGTACTCTGTTACCACAGACTAATGTTTATGCTTAAATTTGCAGCAACTAATGCGTGTTCCATTTGCTTTGTACTTAATCCTAAAAGGTACATGTGAAAGTACTGCTGTATTTCTAGTCACAAGGATGGCATAATGGCCTTCTGATAAAAAGGTGGGAATATGTCCTCAGCTGTTAGACCAGTTGCCCTGTCATCTCTTTAAAACAACTTGTAAAATTCTCATCTAGTGCAAAAGGCTCATATCATGCTCCTTTACTGAAGTTCTGTTAGTGACTTCCTTCCTGTCTCATGTGGATCTAAAGAGGATAGTTCCAAAAAACTTTACTTTTATTTCTTTATTTTTTATTTTGATGGCAGGTAGTGTGCTTTCTACTGACGCTCCTGTGTGCTGTCAGTATTGCAGCTTTCAGTATTGCAGCAGTCTGTATATCACAAAGCTGTACATGTCGTTGCTCGTGGAATTTTTAATGATAATATTTTAGTCAATTGACTTTCGTTATTATATTAGATATTAAAGGAAGTAAGCTTTAAAATGTTTGGTTTCATTTAAGTTTATGTAGAGGTACTTGAGTTGTTTTTTTTTAAGGTCAAGAATTATTGAAATTGCGCTAAATTGGGTGAATTTGTACCCACTGGTCTTGAAAAGAGAAGTGAATGAGAAATGTGGCATGTAAAGTATGCATCACACGTGAAGTTTTGACTTGCTTTAAAATTGTGTGATGAGTTCATAATGCATTCTCTGCCATGTTTAGTAAAGATTGTGACCCTTAAGAAATAGGATACCTCCATAAGAACTTTTTAGTGTGTGTATACTTCCTGTCGAAGTATTCAGATCAGAGAAGTACTGGTAGTGACTGGGTTTTATAAAATGTAGCCATTGGTGACTTTTTCTGTTGGAGCTGGGCTAGGTAGGTATTTGGGAGTAAGAAAACCTTGGAGGCAGCCTTTGAGAGGATCAAGATAGAAAAGTGACTCTGAAGTGTAATGTACAAAACTGATTTTTTAAGTTTTGAAAAGAACTTTGAGTTTTTTTTTTTTTCTGTAAGCAGCAGTTTTATATAATCTTGATTGTCAGAGAAAGCAGATTCTTGTTAAAGCTCTACTGGAAGAAAATGCAGTTCAAGTACAGTACTTTCAGATTGTGGTGTGTAATAAATACACTTGTATTATGTGAAAGTTCTTGGAAGGTCTGTCTGAGGGAGCCAGGCACTTCAGCGTGCTGCTTTTGCAGAAAGCCATATCCTTTCTTGAACCATGTGGTCGAGGATGTTATCCTTTGGTCTTTTGTTCTGATCATTCTGATGAGACAGTACTGACTGCATGATGACCCTCTGTGAGGGTTGGTACTTCCACATCTGGTCACTGTAGTGAGTAATGAGGCACTTGTACTGTTTGAGCAAGTTTATACTAACTTGTTCTGTTGTTACAGGCTCTATTGTAGGCTATTCTTACAAGCAATAGGAACAATCAGCAGCACTGCTGTTTCCGTAATAATGAATTTAACTTCTGCATAAATAAGTCTTGAACTTATCTTAAGGAAGTCAGAATGTTTTGAGGAAATTGTATTTTCGTGCAAGTAGCATCTTAACTGAAAACAAATGAACACACAACTTTGAGAGCCTGAAAGCTTCCAAAAAAAAAAAAAAATTGTTTGCAGTTACAGCATATCTGTTAGCTAGCTACCCTTATAACAGGTTCAAGTTTCTAATGTCTAAAATTTTGTTGTAAATTTTGTCTACATCTTAACCATGGTCCCAGGTGCTTTTTAGAAAGGGGGTCAGCGTGTTCTGCCCTTAGTAACCAATATTTATAAATGGCTTTAGCTAATAGTAATTTTGAATTACCAAACACTATGCCACGCAACCAAAGGAAATTATTTAATGTGTCGCAACTTAAGGAATTATATGATGATTTGAAATAAAAATGTCATGCAGAATCTTTTTCTTTTTTTCCCCTCATTGTGTTGTAGAAGAGTGTGATACTTGTAACTACTGAATTCTTTAGCTTCTAGTCGAAGAAAATAAATTTCGTTCTTTCATGAGTAAAGTCTAGAATAAGAAAAACAGTTTGAGACTATTTAATGAAGGACCATGACAATGTAAGTATTGTAATTTCCTTTATACTTGTGTTAGGCAAAGGGATTACTTTGTTAAACTTCCTGGCTTTTGTGTCAAAAATACCAGAAATGTTATAGTTGCCCTGACTTCTTATGCTTTTCCTAAGCAACAAATTACAGTAATTGAAGTTTGGCAGCTTTTTTTTTTTTTTTAATGAAAAACTAAATTATGGGTTAAACTCCTTGGTTTAATACAATTTGTGTTTTTGTCAACTAGCAGCAGAATTTCAGCATTTGCTACTTACTGGTAGAGAAGAAATATCCCACAGCACTGCCAGTACAGGTTAGTTTAATCTGTAAGTACCTGACATTTCTATTTGAAATATGTTCAAATGATACCGTTTCAGTACAAGGGGAATTTTGATCTCTGAAATGTCAATGTATCTTTCTTACCTACTACTGTTTTCAGTAGTGAGTGAACATCCAGATTTTTTTAAAAAAGATCTCTAATGATTTTAACTACTCATGTGGGTCAGTAATATCTGCAAGCACAAAGAAAATTTAATGTAAAACCGTAACAGGTTGCCTTTGGTGTTACTGAAAAACATAAAGATATTAAATCAAAGTTAGTTCTTCGGTATCGTGCCTGTTACAAATGGCTGTTTTATCAGTGAACCAATTACAGGGTATTATATTGGCTTTTATGTTGAGGAATAAGCATTTCTGTTCTTAAGATTCTGTAGCAGTAATGTGATCTTTAAATTTTTCTTCAGTTTTAGCTAATTACTGCCTATTGCCAACAGAATTTTAATTTGCTAGACTTGTAAGTTGGGAGCTTCTTGTTCTATGATTTATTAGCTTGCTTTTATTTAAGCCCTGTGTACCTCATCTCTATGTTATCAGCGTGGGAGATGAAAGTTTTTTGTGCTATGGCACATTGCGTAGTTTCATAAGCTGTGAAACTCTGTGCCTTAACATACACTTGCAAAGTGAATCATCACACAGTAAATCTGAGGGGCTTTTGAAATCATTGGTGGATAATTGTGTAAAAACAAAATACTGGATGATTGTGTACTAGTGTGGTAGCCAGACAGAAACGTTAGTTTTGCCAGCTCATATGAATGCTTTTATACTCTGTTTTCATGAGTGATTTGACACTTCCAGCAGTATTGCTTGTTTCAGAATTTTGAAGTATCATACAATGTTGCACAGCTCATCATATCAAAATGTAAGGTTTCAAGGGGATTTGCTCAGTAATGAGTTGAAATAAGTAACTGATTGCTTTTGGCTGCTGAATTACCATGTGAAGTCTCAGTTTTGACAGTGATTGAATGCTGACCTGCTCTCCTTACACCCCAGACTGGGAGTGAATGGGGAATAACTAAAGGGTAGTGGTGTTGTGTTTCATCAACAAAGAGTGCATTTCTTTGGAATAGATCCTAATATGAATCATAGAATGGCTTGGGTTGCAAGCGACCTTAAAGATCATTTAGTTCCTCCCCTCCTGCTATGGGCAAGGACACCTCCCACTAGATCAGGTTGGCCATGGATCCATCTAACCTGGCCTTGAACACCTCCAGGGATGAGACATCTGCAGCTTCTCTGGGCAAGCTGTTCCAGTGTCTCACTATCCTTTCGGTGAAGAATTTCTTCCTAATGTTTAATCCAAATCTATCCTCTTTTTAATTTAAGACCATTTCCCCTTGTCCTAGACCATGAACTATGATAGAATGCCATCTTCCTGCAAAATTTTGACAAATAATTAAAGAGTTTTCTGGTAGAATTTCTTTACTTTTAGGATGGGACCAAAACAAAATATGAAATCTGAGCTTTCACAATCAGGTGAGCAGTCTTAATTCGTAGCTCAGGTTCTGATGCACTGTTTCAGCAGCTGTCCAGTCTAACGCAATTCAGAAGTCTTTACAAGTCTGATACGGTAAGCAGGGAGCAGTGAGTCAGTTCCTTTAGCCTTCTGCTTAATGACTCCAAATCGCCCCTTCAGATATTCTAGTCACTGTGTGGCAAACTTGAACTCTGGTTTCTAGTTCCTTCTTAAGGTATTTTTAAAGCACATAATTGAAGTAAGTATCCTCTCAGTAGTAATACAGCCACAGAAGTTAGTGTGTCAGGAACATTTTTCTTGTAACTTGATCCACCTTTTGTGTAAGTGATATGAAAGGGAAGGAATCACTCATCTTTTGAAAAAAGACAAGTGGCAAAATATTAATGTTGAATTTAATCCTAAAAGGTGGGAAATTGGTAAGTATGGGCATCACTTTCATGCATGCAAATAATAGTAACAGTAACCGTAGCTTAATTTTATTAGCATTCAGTTTCCAAAGAAGATTGAAAGAAAATACGGAGTTAACATCACTTGCATCCCTTGGGAACTGTGTGCTTCAAGAATGGATAATTAACATGTACAAATCTGTAATGTATATCTACCACTTTGTAACAATCTCTAATTAAACATAAGTGAACCACTGATTCTGTGTATTTTTTCTCCTCTCGGGGACCTATTTAAATCATAGCAACAAATGTTAGCTGTTTCAAAGTGCTTATAAAATCCACCTTTACCCATGTTTTGGTTTGTATGACTTTGTACTAGCTCTCTGTCTATAAACTATGCAGGAACTCATTCATATGAGCCTTATCTCAAATTGATTTTACACCTAGAGACAAGCAAGTGAATCTCAAATTTTTACTCTTTGACTGTCCTTTGGTGCTAATCTACTGTCCTTTTTCTGTACAAAAATGTATGGACTACCAGTCAAAGGATTGCTGTCTACAATCTCAGGTGCCTGGCAGGCTGGATTTAAGAAAACAAGTTACAAGACAAAGCCTCTTGGCCAAGTCTTGTGTTTTAAGTTTTTTGTTGTGATAGCAGTTTGTTTTAAAACAAAATCTTTGCTCTTGTCACAGCATGTGAGCAGGCTATATGAATGATTAAGAAGTAAATTCTTGCTTTTAGCTTGCACACTTTTCAGTAAGATCTTCCTATTTCTGCTTTGGGCTATGCCATGTTGAAGCCACTCTTATGGCCTATGCAGACTTGAGAAAACTGCCTTTGCTCAATTAACTTTTCAGATCTCTTTCCATTGTTGCTGCATCAGGGCTGGGCAGAAGGTGCTTTCTCCAGCACCCCAGCTCTCTGGCTGCTAGCAGTTAAGATGTTGTCATGGTTTGTCCTTCCGGCATGCCTTTCTAGCACATCTCAGGTTAAGTTGCCATTGATGTGTTTTACCAAAATCTGCCAGCCTGGATTGCAAAACCAGGAAGTGCAACCTGTGAACCAGACAGCTTTGCTGCTGTGTCTCCCCCAGGTTGAAAGCAAGGTATGGAGACAACTGTTGCCTAACCAGTACTCACAAGCTTTGCTTCTTCCTGGGTACTGGAAAGTGAAGGCTTGAACTAGATAGGATTTTCCTTGTTTTCATCCTGTTTTGAGATTTAAGTTGATCTGAATTCGTAGTACCTTGCAATTCCTCTTACAGTTTTGGCTGTGCCCAGATCACGAGTGAAGTTGGAAAAGCAAATCAGACCTTACTGCTGTTAGAACTATACCTTCAGGTAGTGTAATTCAGCTCATGTATTAATTGTGATTCTTTTTAAAGGTTATTTACCATGTTAAAACTTAAGCTATATTATAGGTCTTTTAGAAAATTTTAGCAACTCTGTCACTATCGAACAACGCTAAATTCAAAGAATAATTGGCTGCTTTATTTTTTAAAGACTTCATAGTTGCAGAAGCAGTACTGACAACAAACTCCTTTTTTTTTTTAAATTAGTAAATAAGGCTAGACAACTTTTTCAAGAATAGATATAACGTGTAAGTTTGTCTATTGTATATATAGCATGTGGTTATCTTGGATAATGCTGCAAAAACACTTTCCCAAGTGCAGGAATTGTTTGGACTATGAAATCATAGCAGCTCCTACAAGTAATATTTTATGTCACGACTCTGTAACCGCCTTTGTCTGCTTCCCTCCCACAGCTATAGATGCATGCAGTATGGTTTGCAATGTTTACATAGAGAAGCAATGTAAAGTGATGTAAAAACTGAGACCTGTTTTTTATCACTTCTGATGTTTGCAGAGTCAATTTTTTAAAATTGCTAATTATTCCTCTCTGCTTCCATAATAGATGTTGGCTTGCAGTTGATGATGCATAGGTGTATTTAATACATGGTATGTGGTAGTGAGTGAAGTATGTTAAAGCCAGTGTAGTGTATATGTTGTAAGTTCACTTAAACATTTTGTTTACAGTTCAGGGAGAAATAAAAACACCATACAACTAACAGTAGACACATTCTTTTACTGATAATGATCACCCAGAAATTAGCTGAATGTCCTAGTCTTTGATGAAAGAAAGCAGGGATCCCTGCTATGCCTGTTTATTTTGGAACTCAGTTCTCCAAAAGCTGGGGTGGGGAGGAATAATAGTGGGCCTTCTTTCTCTCACCTTTCCCAAGGAAATATAGGAAATATTGCTGCTTTATATACAAATTTTCTTTGGTAACTCCAAAATCATAAAAGACTTCTGTTTGAAGATATATTTTTACTAGTAGGTTTCAAATTTTTTAGATCCTTATTCATAGCATAGGAGTAGTTTGTGGTTATCTTACTACCTGGTGTCCAACCAATGCAGTCTTTTTTTCTTTAACGTGACAACAGGCCTTTTCCAGTGCTGCGCTGTCTAACAGTGCAGTAGGTACTTTTAATGTACTAAATGCTGTGTACTCTGGTGCCAGTTGAAATGTTATTTTCAACCTCAATATTGAAAGCAACAAGACCATTAAATGAAAATCCTAAATAAAATGTCACATTCTCATTTCCATTGGGTACTGAATCACGATGGAGTGCCAAGACTGGAAATTCCTTGATATGGCCACGTGTGAATAAATTTCTATCCTTGGTCCAACCTGAAACTCTTCTGAGAATGTGACCTATCATGGTGTTATTCCATACAGTTCCATGTAGCCACTTCATTCTCTTCTCATCTAAGGACCCACTAATTAATTTATCAATTTTATTTTTTTGCACAATCTTGCTTAAGCCATAGCCCTTTCCTAGGAAAAAGTGGGTGTAGATTCTTTTCTTTCTGGGAGGAACATCTTTCATCTTGATGTCATATAAACGTTTTAGGGTTTGAAGTGCTGAACTTAAAATTTCGTCTTTGGCTGAATCTTTGGCTGAATTGGGCTTTTTGTCTAATTTGTCTAATGCCTCATCTGGCCAAAATAGTAAGGTCAGCAAAAAATAGGCACTTGCTGGCAACATTCTATTTCCTTTACAGAATCTTGTGCTGAGTTCACGGAGAGTTTGCATTGGAAGAAGTTTGGCTGATCCTGGTGATAAACATGCTAATACAATGTGGCTCAAAATGTAATTGATCAGATCGGTGTCCTCCAGCCTGTCCCTTAGTGCATTTTCTGGATAGAAACTAAGGATCTCTTCTAGCTTTTCAGCTGACCTATTCTCTTTCTTATCTGTCAAGAATGACAGGATATTTGTGACGCTGCCTCCACCTCTCTTATAAATAGTCATGCCTTTCATCAGCTGGCTCTTAGGACCACTGTTGTCCCCAGTAAGTGATGCTGAGATGAAGAATTTCGCATATACCTCAGACTGTCTTTTCAGCCATTTCCGGGGATTATAAACTTGTTCTTCCTTTTCAGCTTTTCCATCGTCGTCTTCCTTCTCATGGTTTTTATCTGTTTGGAAATAACTTAGGTCTTCTGAAATCCATTCCAGAGCATTGTACAGGTTCTGGCGTAAGCCTCTTAAGCGTGAGTGAAGCTTTCCCCATGTTTTTTCAATGTCTTTAGGAATGTAATCTGTGATCAGGTATTTCACAAGCTCAGAGTGCTCCCCCTCTGGACTTGTGCGAAATACATCAAGTGTGGACAAAAATTTAAGGAGACGACATCCTACTTCTACTTCTCCAAAATAGCCAGCGTTGTTCATATTATCTGTTTCTGCTTTTGCAGCCTGTTGCGCAGCCCTGAAGCATTTCATAGCTTTAAGAGCAATCTCTATCTTGTCAATGTCAGGAACGTCTGTCACTTTATCCACAGTGAAACTAAACCATTTCCTGTAGACTTGACCTTCTGTATCCAGAATGTAAGAGTCATTTGGCAAATGAAGTTTTGCAACACCTACCCAATATTTTGCATCTTCAAATTTTTCATTATTGTAATGCAGTCTGGCAAGCTGCTGGGCAAAAAAGGCATCTTTTCCAAGGAGTTCGTACGCAGCTTTTAAAACAGCTATAGCTTTTTCACAGTCTTCAGCTTTACAGACGTGTTCAATGAATGGGGAGAAGAGGCTGTCTGTATTATCGCCCCTGCTTCTCTTATCACGGCGAATAAACAGATCTCTGACGAATTTTATGAATTCCTCTCGTCCAAATCTATTTTCAAAAAGCATCCTTTCCTGAAGAAGAGACATGGCAATTTGACTTTGAGGTTGGTTCCTTGAAAGCTGATACAAAATTTCTTTTGCAACCAGACAGTGTATTATCCGAACAGATGAAATATAGGTGGTACTTTCCCTTAGTTCAATAAAAATCATTCTTGCTTGTTCGCTTAAGTTACTTTTAAAATCATATGCTCTTGACTTTGTTTCTGTATAGGCACCCAGTCCCAGAAAAGCTTCACAGTGTGATAGTGAAACATATGAATTAGGTACATAAAAATTAAGCAAAGCCACATAGTGCATCAAACGTGTATCACGGGAAGAATGGTCTATGTCTTGCAGTATGTGGCCTACAAAATCTCTCACATACGTTTCATTGAACTCCTCACACATCAAGACAAATGTAAGTATGAATTTTGGCTCGACATATTTCTGCTTCAGTTTTTCAAGTTTAGTTTTGAACAGAGTTTTCTCTGAGTCTGTCAGCTTGTGAGTAACGGCTACTGTGTCCAGAGGAGAAGCCTTACAAAGCCGTTCAGGGTCATTGGATCGTCTACAGGACATGAGAATGAAGTAAGGTCTGGGGGAATTAATTTTTCTAGTTGCTACAGCATCCATTAAGTCATTTCTTATTTCTTCTAAATAGTCTTCATCATAATCTTCAATTAAGAGGAGCACAGGAAGACAATGATTGATTTCTTTCTCTTCGTAATCTCTAAATGCAAGTGCATGCTCACAAACAGTTGCAGGTGAATATGAGGATTTGATAACAGCACATCTTAAGTCCTTTCTTCTTTTCCATAGAACTTGTCGTGCTATTGTGCTTCCACCACTTCCAGGATGGTGGAATATCTTTAGTTTTGCCACAGAATAGTTGAGTCCAGTTCCTTGTAAAATGTCATCTAGGAGTTTGCTAGCGTCCTTGCATGCTTCACGTTCAATGATTTCCCCACAGTGTCCTTTATCAGCAAGCCAGAAATTTTTCCAGGTGATTTTTCTCCCTTTGTAGAAGTTTTGTTCTATTTCTTGTATTTCTTTTTCAGACAAAAGATCTAATTTAATATCATCACACTGATCGACACAAAGGATTTCTAGAGAAAACATTTTCTCTTCTTCTAGCGAAGGAAGCGTGCATAATGCTCGTGTGGAAACTGGCAGATGTCTGGGGTGTGCTGTAGAAGGCAGCATTTTTTGAATTGTGGCATCTACATGACTTAGTTTCATTCCCACAATGCTGCGTTGTTCTAGGGTCTCAATGTTGCACGATGTCTGAGCTAGATTAGCCCACTTCACATAATTTTCTCTGGACTCTGCAATGCAAATGATGTACTCCATGCCATTCATCTCTGTATAGAATTCCTGAAAAGTATCCACAATTGGTTTCTTAACTGGTGATAGCAATAGGAAAAGCACAATGAAAGACCGCTTTGGCAGGATTTCATCACAGATCCGAGTGATTGCTTTCTTAAGGTATTTCTTTTTGGTTCTAATCCATGTGTTTTCATCACATGGTTTTCCTTCATCCCCACGGTAGTCGCTGCGCCCATTGCAGAATATCCAACTAGTCTGATCAAACAGACACAAATGTTTCTGAGATGGAGGATTGCCAGTCTTGCTTTCATTGGAAAAATCCTGTAAAAAATAAGACCTTGTTGCATGGTGTTCTTTGTACTTTCCATACAGTCCTGACACAGAATGTTCATCGAAGTCAAAGACACAGAAAACGTTCAAATGCATTAAGAAGTTGATAGAGTTCAGGTCATCCTCTGTACATCTGTTTGTGACAAGGATGTACCGTAGGGAATCATCCATGTAGTTCTTGCCATCATTTAGTAGAATAGATAACTTCCTTCCCAAGTTTTGAGATACTGCTGTATGTACTTCTGTACTGAGAAGCTCAGCCTTTTCTCTTTGAGCATCCCTGTCTTTTGAGCCCTCGATAAAAGCAATTAGGTCGTCTGGCTTTACAAGTTCAGATTTTGCTCCTAGTCTCTGATAGAGAGACCGTTCTTTTGTCAGGGTCACCTTCTGGCTGCTTTCATTGTATTTAGGCAAATAAACATCAAAAGTTTGATTCTTCACTAAGCTGGATGTTGGTTCGATATCAACCTCCACCACAAATCTTTGTTCCTGAGAGTCTTTTGAAATCACTTCAATAAAAACAGGTGGGTGGATACATTTCCTTGCAGTTTCTTGTTTAGTTTCAGGAAAACATTTTTCTATGTAATCTAATGCATCAACATAGTGTTCCCTATCTTTGACCTTTATGCCAATGATCTGCCCATGTTTATAGCCCTTATCTTCAACACTGTCCATGATACCAAAATGTATGGTGCCATTTGTTCGAATGTTCATGCAGGCTGAAGCAAATCGTATCACTTCACAGGCAAACTTTGACTGCAACTGCTGTCTGTTCAATTCTGCAGCAATGGCAAAAGACTTATATTCATGACACGGTATGATTAAACCATTGACACCTGTTTCTGGAGAAAGAACTTGGCCTTTCACGTACTTGAAATCAGTGTCTTCACTTCTAAACGGTCGGTATTTGCTGATGTCTAAAACTTCATCAGTATTTTGAGGTTGGGATTTATTTCTCCCTTGCTTCTTGCTTCTTGCAGAAGCTGTGTTTTCTCCACTTGTTTCATGTAGTGGGCCACAGCTGTCTTTGCTTAAACTTTTTTGAGGACCGACATCTTTGGGTCTTACTGAATCTCTTTGTGTATCAATTCTGGCAGGCGTTTTGCTACTGGAATGCTTTTCTTGTTTTGTATTTTCCTGTTGCTGCCGAAGCTCATCTCTTTTGAGGAGTAAAATGTGGATTTGGCCTTTCTTCATACCTATTTTTTTGAGGAAAGGTTCATTCAGTTCCATAAGCACTGGACCTGTCACTTCTTCTTCATGTAGTTTTCTTGTATACTCTTCCTTGATTCCAGTAGATTGTAGCCAGCATTGGACATGGTTCTCATCCCACTTATCCACAGGTAATGTGTTGTAATCTAGGAACCAAAATTCTGTTACTAATAATAGCTGTATGGAATGCTAAATTGTTTTCTTTCTACCAGCTACAATGAGAGACTGTCTTCTCAAATATGTCAGTTCTGTCTAAAAGTGTCCTTACCTTTAATCAAGAGCAGTCCTAAGCAATGGTACAAGACTAATAATCAGTGAAGTGAGAAACCACGAGGTTTGGAAACTACTTCAAAACATCTGGGGTTGTTTCCATTACTCCCCTTTTATAAGAGGATTATCACAGAACTGTAGGGGTTGGAAGGGACCTCGAAAGATCATCGGGTCCAACCCCCCAAGTGATAAGATTATTTTAACTGATTGCTTATGTGATAAGGTTATTGGAACTGATGGGCTGAATTCCCTAAGCTTGAAGAGGTTTAGGTAGATTATTTGCCCACTTGAATTTGTTTATTTACTGATCTATGAAGATAAGTTATTAAGGATTGTAATGGTACTAAAATACTGATTCGTTCCCCAGTAGAGATGAACCTTTAAAATGCACTTATTAAAAAGCAAATCACTATATTCAAAGTGCAAATTTTCTGAAAGCAGCACATACCCATTGTCTTTGCAGGGGAGAAATCCTTCGGTTAATGAATAAAACCCTAGAAGTGAAAAAACAATTGTTAAATAATAACGGTTAACATTCCTGTTACTTACAGTTGACTTTTTTCCCCTCCCCTCCCCACTTTTTTTGTGGTACAGGGTAGTTTCTGTACCTCTAAAAGCCTGTTCTTGCCAGCTACAGTACTTCTATGCACCTGTGCTGTATGAAGCCACCTGTTCTCTGACGTGTGAAGACGCATCTGCTGATAGATGGGCACAGCTATCAGCTACTTCTGCTAGATACAGAAAAAAGGTGGCCTTACACTCCTGTTTCCCTCAGGTTGTGTTGTATCTCTTTTTTTAAAAATTATTTTATTTTTTAAATCTCCCCTTCTTATTCCCTCTCTTGTGCTCCTTTTTTCTTTTTTGTGTGCTTGTTTTTCCCCCTCTATTTTTCTATATCTGCTGTGCTCACTGAAACCGCATAACTTGCTGTCCCACCGAGCAGAAGATTCTTTGGTTTGGGTTAGAGGGGGTGTCCTGGCCTGATACTTGACATGCTCTGCTTTGCTCAGACTCCATTTACTGTGGTATAGAGATGGGCTCCAGCAAATATATCTATATATATATCTTCTATAGGAAGAAACATGTTAAATAAGCATGCTCAACGTAACAGAAATTTACCTTAGATTCACTGTAAGCTAACAGTAACCATCCCCGAGCTAGGGGCCACTTAACGGGAGTCACAGCAAAGGGGTTGGGGATTCAGGGGGGAGTCATTGCTCTTACTGTAGTTGCAAGCTCAACTCTACTGGTTCAGCAGGTGCCTGTAGCCTGGTAAGCCCCATGCCTGCAGCTGATGGCATTAAAACAGCATCACCTGCAGCTTCCTCAGAATTCAGGTGTCCAAGGAGCAGACTCACCAGTGCAGCCAGCATAAAAAGCAGCTCAGTAGGGCTTTGTTGAAGTTCTCAGAAAGATCTGAAAGTCAGAAGCCTGCAACTTGGAAGGTGACTGGAGTCCCCAGGACCAGGACTTGGCGAGAGGTGAGTTCAACAGTGGTTGTTCAGTGAGACAGCTGGGCCTAGGTGAATGGGGGAAAGCTGTAAGAACTGTGGAGCAAGTGCCTGTTTTAAATTTAAGTGCCTGGTTAGTGCTGTGGAAAGTTTGTGGGCTGATTAAAGAGCCAGCATGACCAAATAGATCTGGTTTGAGCAACCGAAGTACCCGGTGTCACTGAGGGGACCAACTGTTCTGGCACTGTTGTTAATTCTTGTGCCATGTGCGGAAGTGGATCCTTCCAAAATCGGTGTACACAGGCTGCTTATTACAGAGTTCAGAGGCCAGTGAGAGGCCTTATCTGTCACATAAATACTAGCCGAGTCTATCAGTGCCTTTTGCCTCTGCTCCGCCTACCAGGGCTGCGTTTATACATTCCCCGCCCTGCACACTTCATTCTGTCACACCCTGGTGGGACAGAGCCAGCATCAGGCCACCAGGCGTGGCTTTGGTGAAAATGAAACTTAACGGGGAATAGAAACTTGGGGTGTGGGGGAGGGGAGGCACTGCCCTGGCCAGTGGGCTCATGCTCTCCCCAGTGATAAAGAGCACCTGGGGGAGGCAAGTTGCTGCTGCAGGGCCCACCACCGTGCCACGTGCGTGCATTGTACCTGTGGAATGGGGTGTGGGGGGGATGTCCTGTCCCAGCCCCTCCTGCCCCTGGCCCCAAAATTCAAGAGCTGCTCAGCAAGACAGCTCCACACACCTTTTGGCAGCAGAGCGCAGAGCGGGACAGAGGGCAGTGCAGGGGGAGCCACACTTTTCAAGCTCTGCTACCAGTAAAGTAAAGTCAGGCTGAGAATAGGTTTCCAGGTTTCCCACTTACCCACAGCTTTCCCCCAGCCCTATTTGCTTGAGTGTGCAGGACCAACCCAGGGAGCTGCGGGATGGCTTGCAGATTGCAGAGGCTTACCTTGCAGAGCAATGTGGGAACCAGGCTGCTTGCAGTGCTGTTTCCAAATCCTGTCCGCAGGGAAAGTGTGTCTATGGGGAGGGGGGGGAGGAAGGTGCAACAGCTGTAGTGCTGAGCCTTGTCTTCCACACTGTTCTTGTGCGTTTCTTCTAGAGGTATCTTAACTCTCTCTGTCAAAAAAAAAAAAAAAAAAGAAAAGGAAGTAGTTTATGCAAAAAAAAAAAAAAAAAAAAAAACACTTTAATGCTCCACCCCTTCCTGGCAGTACTGTAGCAGCATAGCCCTGCCTGTAGCTTCAGCAGCTCTGCCTCCTGCAAGCATTATCTGGTGAGGTGCGCACCCAAGTGATGGGCAGCATCATGCCAAAGCAGGGTAATCAAAGTGCTTGGGTGGGGTATGGTGAGTGGTATATAGTTTAATTATGTAGATGTCCCCTTCCCACCTGTCTATATCATGTTTGTTTATGCCCCCTTCCCCCCCCCCCCCCCCCCCCCTTCACCAAAGTAGCCACCATTCGCTCATCCCTCTAACTCTGGGGCAGAGCTGCTGGGCTGAGTCACACTCCAGCAGACAGATTTTGTAGGTAGCTTTTTCCTGTAAATCACATGGTTTTCTTTCAGCTTAGTTTCACATAAATTTTATTTTTAGTTACAAGAACCTCAGTACTGTACAGCAGTAATTTTTTTTGCAGTCACTCCAGCTGTTTGAGCTTACCTGTTCACCTGCCTTAGCCACCACCAGGTAGGTGCCTGTTGCCTGGGGACTGTTAGGGCAACTGAGGGTCCTGGGCCTTAAGGGAGGCTCACTGCTTGCTCCCCAGCCTCCCTCCCCCCATAACTTCTGCCATCAGAATTTTAGCCTTGAACAGGAAGCAAGTGCTTGGAGCAGGTCCTGAGCAGTGCGTGCCCTGTCTGTTGCAGGCAGGGTGTGGCTGCTGCAGGCCTGGGGTTCGTGTGGCCCTGCCCACCCCCCCTTCTCCAGCCCCTGTTCTGAAACCTGGGTTATTCCACACAGATCAGTGGGCCTGCTGATTTCCCCAGGCACGTGCAGTCATGAAAAGAAATTCTAGTTGTTGGTTTGTTTGTTTGTTTTTTAATCTGAGTACAAGTCTTTATTTAGTAGAATTATAAAAGAACTTTACATGAGAAATACAAAAATATGAAATAGTCTTTGAATCTTCTTAGGTAAAAACTACCCTTTTTTTTCAAGCTTTAGAAACATGTAACTTGCACAGTTGGTGTCTTAAGTAAATTGCTTTTATACTTTGTAAAACTAGGAAAAACCTTCCAGTGAAGTTGCTCCAGAAAAGTAGCTGTATGTACCCAATCATACATATAATGGTCCATAACTTATTAGTTAACAAAACAATGGCACAGTCAGACAAATGAGCTTGTCCACTTTGTAGTTTCCCCTTTAACAAATTCCAGTGAAAGATGCAGTATCACTTTTCCAGTTGTTGTAATATGATTAAATAGAAACACAAATGATTAAGAAAGATTTGGCATGCTTTATACTTGTACCACCTTGATTTGATACTACTTTGTAGTAAAAATTAAATAAATATAAATATGTTAAATAAATACATTGTAAAAGAACACCCTCACTTCTATCATCAGAGTTCACCATTTCATCCTTTGCACGTACTTAATGCTTTGTCACAGCTTTAGGGCCAATGAAAAGAAATACTGCATCTTTTTTAAAAATGGTCTCCTGTGGACATAATTATCCATCTGTACAAATAGAAAATGAGGTTCTTCTACAGCTTTCATCCTCCAATTAAAACACTGTATAGAACTTTCACTGTTCTGTACATCTTCCATTGCTTCTGATTCAGGTTTTTTTTTCCCTCAGGATTCATCTTACCTCTGGCTCTGCACCTTGCAACCTTTCTCTGTAAGAAAGGAACACTTGCAGTAGATAAATCATTAGCCTCTCCCCAGCTAAGTTACTTGTTTAGCTCTTTTCTGATACTGTGATTTTTTTTTTTAAGTCAAGTACTGTTCAAGCTCTTGTGAATACTGGTTGATAATTAAATGAGGTTTATTTTCAAAGTAGGTAAACCTTCAACTTTTTTCAAGTCAATATTGGTTCCAGACCTTCACTGTATCTGCTCATGTAGGAGGGACTAATTTTCCAGGGTAGTTAGGAATTAAATGGTAGTCTTTTTATAGGTTTTGGATAATTAAAAATTATTCCCTTTACAATCACTGTGGCATGCCCAATGCAGAATGTGGCAGTAGTGCAATGGTAGGTTCTGATGATTTGCTACAACTAAAAGGCTCCTTTTGCAGATCCCAGCCCCTAATAATTATGATATCAATCACTGTGTTTTGATTCTTTGCAGTAAAACAGAAGTTATAAAATCAAGTACGGTATAGGGATAGTGGATGATGGTTATACCCATCTTTTGCGCTCCTTTTTCACTGCCTGAAGACCCTTCTTGGGTAACTCCATCACCAGGGTTCATTGCTTTTGGAGCATCTTACTATCTCCTGATCCAGTGCAGGCAGAGTACAAGGCACTTTTTGGATGCTTGGTTTCCTCAAAGAGAAAGAATTCAGCTCTTTGAATTCCCTTTTCCCTGCTAAAGGTAGGCCTGTTTCACAGCCTTGTGCTTGGAATGTTGGTCCCAGATTAAGAAAGCTCCATCTCTCTCCTCTCAAACAGTGTCTCCTGCAAGGCTCTTCTGTGCAGAGTCCTGATTATAGTAATGCTGAAACAGTCTTTCTTGGCAGCAGATATGCATAGCTTTGTAGGTATGTAGGAGGAGGTGAGGGAAGCGAGTTGTGAAGTAACATACAAAATCATCTGGGATGGAGCCCAGGGTGTCCTGCACCTCAGGAGGCAGTTCTCTGTAATGGTGCTTCTGTGAAGACAGAAAGAAGAGGGAAAAGCTCATCCAGAGAGCATGTTCAAAAACCATTTTTTAAATAGGTCTGTCTGTACAAAGTGCATTTTCATGAACAAAGTAACATTTTTTTTTTACAGTAGACTAATATAGTAAAAAAAACATACATATATATACACCTAAAACAAGGTAACATGCAGACTGATAACAATGAACAAATGGAGGGAGAGCTACTGTGTGAAGAAGAAAAAAAATTGCAGTGGCTGGAGGTTGCAGGGTGTGTATCCTGAGTACATATATGCACAGACAAAGCGTTTACCTTGTTTCTCATTGCCCTCAGAAGATCCCGTACTGAGCCTCCTTTATATGATCTGAATTTTCGAAGATCTGCAACATAAAATACAAGATCTCTTTTTGTTTTTCAACACTGTTGTAGCTGCTGGTCTCAAAAATGAGGTGCCTGCAGTCATGTATGGCTACAGACTTGTTCAATATGTAAACATACAGCCTAATTTTATTACTTTGATGACAAAACTGAGACACCATCCTTATTCTGCTGTCCCTGCAACCTGGAACAACAGCATGCAACTCCTTTCCATTATGACAAACTCTCTCTTACCTGTCTGAAGAGGAACAGTGATGTGCTCTCTCCAGTCCATTTTCACCACCTCTCTTCCTCCTCTTTCTAATTGCTTGACTATTAGACCATCTAACGATTCTTTCTCTATCCGGTCACTAACATCCTAGAAGAGACATTCACGTTACTTTTAGTTGTATTTTGCAACCTGTCCCAGCAGCAGAGCTTTCCTTCTACCTCACTTCGTGACAAATTACAATACAATGCATTATGCTTGGGATTAGGATATAAAATCTTCTCTGATGATATGTATCACTATCTACCAAAGCTTTTTTTTTTTTTTTTTTAAATCATAGAATAGAAAAAGACTGAAAGGAACCTCAAGTCCTCAGCTGCTAACCACCCCCTGGACACCCACTGCACATATTTACCACAGCAGTCATTCCTTCCCTGTTCTTAAAAACAGGGAAGGTGTTCTGCACTGTACCATCTCAAACGTGCAAAGTAAAGAGAAACTGAATTCAGGATCTTAAGAATGACTACAGGCCTCCTTAAAACTAGAAGAATAAAAATGGTCAAGACAAACCTGAAAAAAATGGAGCTGTTTTTCCAAACTCCAAAAGAAGGGGTGTTTTAGCACACAGCTGGCAGATGGACGTTTCTGAGGGTCCATGTTTATCATTTGTTCTATTAAATCACGAGCAACTATGTCTTCTGCAAGGAAAAGAGTGATAATTCAATGTAGGGAATGCTAATGTTCTGTGTTGTTAGAAGATCATTGTTTGCTACTTCCTCCTATACAATCCTGAACACGAGCTAAAGTACTGCCCTTGTAGATAATCTGGTAGAGCAACAGAAAGCTTTGAATCAGTGCGCTATGAAGATCAAAGGTCACCTCTTTCCCACCCTTTAAATACATGGTAATAGCACTACAGTCAAGCTTTCAGGGCTCTTCTTTTTTACAGCTGGGATGCTTTCAGATACTAATTCAAAGACCTTTACTTAAGGAGTACAGCCTTCAGCATTGCCATGTTGGTTTCTCTGTGGGTCACTGTTCTACCATCTCTATTGCAATTTTAGCACCCATTGAAAGGTCAGTAGCACTTCAAGTTTACCATGCGTTTCTTACCGTGGCTCCCTGCATTCAAACACTCGAGGCTGTATGCACCCAGCAAAATGTTGGCTTGTCGCTGTAGAGATTTGCCAAAGGGATGGCTACCTTCAGATACCACGTAATAGAAGACACAGCCAGCTGAAAAGATGTCTACGGTGTATGTCTGCAAATAAATGACCTTTAAGAGCAACATTTTTTTTTTTTGCCCTGACAACTTTGAGCCTCATCATAGGGGTGGTTATTTTGCATTTGAGTGCAGAATAAAACTTTTCAGATTCACATTTTGCTATATAAAATTCATAAAAATTATAGGGGGAAGGGGCATTGTTAAATTAATTGGAAGCCTGCAAGAATGCTGAGACTTCCAGCATTACGCATCTTAAGGTTTGACCAACAACGTGCCACCTGCTGGTTGTGCTGCCTTTTCCCAGGGAAGCCTGAAGGAAAGAAAATACTTACAGGGTTTTCTTTGCAGTCTTCACTCAGCATCTCAGGGGCAATCCACCCTTCAGTTCCTGGCACACCTGACCGACGGCTAAAGCTGTGTCTGCCCACTGCTAGCTTCTTGCACAGGCCGAAGTCTGAAATCATAGCTTTGACCTTCCCATGGGCATTAGGCATCGAGATGAGGATGTTATGGGGCTTCAGGTCCCTGTGAACTATTACAAACACCCATTTATCCATTCCAGGCAATCCCAAAAACATACGTAAACTTTATTTACTGTGTGTTATATCTATGTCCTAACCTCAAACTAATGTCACTGGTAGAGGCTCATCACTTATTTTTAAATTCCATTACCAGCAGTCATTATGTTTTATAGTTCTATTCAAAAAAATGCAGTGCCCTGAACAAATGGTAATGACTAGCCTTACTAGGCCAATGCAGTGGAATTCTACAGGCAAGGGTAAGTGTCAAAGTAGTGTTAGGACAGAAACTATTGCTTGCTGCCAGCCCTAGGTGGAGCCTTTCCACAGATTAAATGAGCAAGCCCTCAGCATCAGACCATTTTCTCTTTTTTTTTTTTTGGCTAGGAAACTGGGGCATTCTATGCAACACTGAACCTTGAGGCATTCTTACCAATACTAAGGGAGTGCAGATAAGCAAGGCCAGCTGTTGTCTGTTGCAGGAGGGTGATGGGTTGCAAGCCATGGTGACTGAAGGCCTTCTGCTCAACATACTGTGTAAGATGACAGAAAAACAGAAGTCAGCCACGACATTGCTTATCAGTAGCCTCTGCACAGACAATAAGTATACGCAAAAAAACATAAATTCAAAGTGGGAAAATTGCAGGCAGTCTAACGCTAGATGATAATACACATGCAAAAGCTCTTCTTGCCTGAAGGTGATGAGCTCTAAAACATCATTCAGAGCTAGAATTCTGTATATAGCACCATGCCTCCAGAAGCATTTTGGGGGTCTTCAAAGTCCTGATGGAGAGGGAGGATGACTAGAATGGAGTCCTTCACAAGAAGGATACTAAAGGACAACAACAACAACTAAAGTACAGGGTTGGGAAGATAGTCCTGAAGGTCTAAGACTATCCCCCTTGTAGGAATGTGTAACTTTCTGAGGTGATGGTGACAATAACTGGGACATCTGCTGCAGGCATTTCAACAATTAAAGACTACGGGAAAACTGAAGGCCTTCCAGTGAGAAGACCAAAACGTTATTTAGGTTTGCAAGTGACTCATCACCTCCTGTAAAGTGGCAGCACACAGCTCGATAGCTATGTACTGAAACTGCCGGTCTTTCTCTGTGCAGAAATAGCGGATCACGTTAGGATGCTCATCTGACTCCCGCAGCAGCTGCACTTCACGGTCTGCAAAGCTGAAGCATTCAGGAAGAATTCTTTTCACTGCAACATCACGGTTATCAAATGTCCCCCTGTGGACAGGAAAGCCATATCAACCTGTTAGACAAAGGCTGATGTAGACCAAGAAGGTACAAAGTGAATGACAACAGAAGACATTTTACAGAGGCATATCAAAGCGTTTCTCATGCAGGAAAGTGATACCTTTGGTCATATCAAACATATCAAAGAGAAGTTAATTCCGCTAGAGAAGAAATATTGCATTAAAATATTATACACACACACAAAATACTTTTAAAGAAAGTATTTTTGTTCAAAATAGGTGTATTAAAAAAGATAAAAGAATGACCCTAATGCGGTAATACATTAATCAGTCTATTATTCAATACTGAATACATGTATTACCTCCTACCTGTAAACAATTGTTCCTTCGGCTCCATGTCCTAGTACATCTTTTGGGTTAAATGAAATCTTGCCAACCACTACTCTGTTTGCATCATCATCTGAACAAAAACAAGAGGATTGTTTTAGAATGGATCAAGCCAGCCTTGTAGAACTGGGCATCCTTTGGGGCCAGTATGTAAAAATCTTTTTGCTCATGTTTAAATTGACAACACATTTAATCAAAAGAAATTAACAGCTGCATTTTGGTACTCATGCTGAGCAGGCACATACTCGTGTGTGACTCAACACAGAGATTCAAACTTACTCTGTACAGAACACCCTAACTACCTGTAGGTCTGAAAAGATCATGTCTCAAACAGTGTAAGAGACTAAGGGATCTCAGCAGATAAACTTTCTAAGAAGTTTGTTTTGTTCAATTCAGGGAATGCAGATTGACAGGAAGCGAGCTTACTAGTAGCTTCCCTGCATAGTCTTTGAAGGGCCTAAAGAGAACACACTAGCAGACCACACTGCATAATCCTTACTTCTGGATTCTAGCTGATACATATTATTTAAATGACCCTCTACCTGAAATGGCTGCAGGTTATAAGAATATACCCTCGTAGACCACATAAATCCCTCAGGTAGCAATTATGAACTGGATGTTCTTCTAAAGCAAATACTTCTCAAACAAAGTGAGGGATGAAACACCTGCACAGTGTTTTGTGAGTGGTCAGACTAAGTTAGGATGATGGTCTTTTTAGCTGTCTGATGCACTAGGTACCATCAATAAGGACAGAGTGGGGAAATACAGACCCAGTAAAGGCACTAGAACTACTTTACCCCCCTCTTCTTGCTCAGTGGAAAGGCAGCTCCCAACATCAGAGGTGGAGACGCTGGAATATGCAGAATGGTTTGATGCTCTGGGGGATATATTCGGTGTGCTGGTAGCTGAACTCTCCGTCCGTCCATAGGAGGTGTCTAAGAAATCTGTTTCTGGAGGTAGGTCACTGGGAGCATGAAAGGGCAGCTTCTGTTGCTGCAAGAGCTGTATCTTCTCTTCCAGCTGATGCTGTCTCTGTTGTTGCTGATGTACACTCTGAAAGAGGATCTCAGTTCCATAAGTGAAGGAGTAAAGTTTCTCACAGACATGTCACAAAAGGGAGCACTATAGCCATTAGGGTAGATAGATCCAAAAGGTAGGGAAAATTTTTCTTGTTATTATACTATTAGCTAAGTAGCCTATGGAATGAAAGGGACTTTCCCTCACGTTTTCAGTTTCATTCTGAACTTTCATAGCAAACCAAGGAATCACACAGGTTGGTTAATACTGCAAAAGCTGACTCATTAGGCTGACTGGGTGTCTTTCAATCACAGAAGGATAAAGGCTTTGATCCAAAAGCCAGAAAACCTGATAGTGGTTCAGATGAGGAAGGGGGGAATGAAGCCAGTGATTAACATTAAGATCATGTACATGGAAAATAGTAACATGAGAAACTGAACTGGTGGAATTAAAAAAAAAAATCTCTGGAGTTGGCACATATGCCAGAGAAATCGCTGTTATACCAGATATATAGCCTTTGTTTCCCCCTGCATATCTGGGGCTTAAAAATAAGAAAAAAAATGTAGTGCATTATTTCCTAACTCCTGTGTCACCTGTTGGGGTTAGCTGCCAAATACTACTGACTGCCAAAACTGAAAAGCCCCCCAAACTAAGTCAGCATTACCATCGGATAGGTGATGATAAAAGCCACCCAGCCGATGAGCAGGAAAGTGCTGAGAATGATGGTGGCCATGTCTTTCAACATAGAGTCCACAGGAGCCTCTGGACGAGCAATAGGCCGAGCAAGTTTCTCCTCAATGTCCTTTGGAACAGCAGGAGGCACTTCTGTTGTGGAACCTTCCACTATATCAATAACCTATGAGGAAGAGAAAGCTCTGTTAGCTCAAAGACCTCCATAAGCAGTAGATGATTTATATGCTAGGCTTTCTGCTAGATCACTTCTAATAAATCATAAATTTATAATTATATAATAATTATTATACATTTAAAATAATAATTTATAGCCCTACCAAAAAGAGTTTTGCATGTGGAAATAAAACATCTGAAAGCCCTAATTCTGAAATAAGAATGACACCTCATGATATCACTGATTCTACATGCAAGGTACATGAAAATCTGCCACAAGCAATGTGAAGTAATTTCATATAGCTTTTCTTCTGAGTCTCTCCACAACCTCTATTCTTCTATATTATTTAATCATCCAGTAAAATGATTATTCTCATCACAAACCTCTTCAATAGTGGCTTTATCAGAGTCAGCTGGAATCACATTTTCAGGCCTCTTGGGTAAATTGCTTGGGAATTTCTCCAGGATCTTTGTAGGGGCAGATAATGGTGTTTCGTGGTGCCCTTAAAATAAAACACATTTGTTGAAATAAGAAATTGTCCCTCTTCAAGGAAAAGGGCCTTGATTTCAGCATCTTTGCTTAAGAGCATACACAAAGTTGATTTTCAAAAGACTTGAGATCACAGTCCAAGAGCTTGCATTAAAACATTTTTCCCCCTGTTCCGCCCCTGCAGTCACAGGTATAGTGAACACAGTTGTGAAGAACTCCCTGTTAGGGCATTGACGGTGGATTTGGTTCCTGAGCTCTCTGTGACCATGCCAGGAACACATTACAATGCCTCCTAGCTGTCTCTCTCTCAAGTTAGTTTTACTTTGTGATGTGACCTTGAAGCAAAGATCGTGTTTGAGATCTGAAATAGTTCTGAGGGGCATGAATCATATTGCATAAGAAGGAAGGAAGAATCAATCCAGCACTTAGCTACAATTGCTCTTCACGCTCCTTTGGCTCATGCTAACCAAGTAACTGAGAAGAAGGAGAAGCAACTGTGCTCCCAGCTTTTCCAATTGGAGTGCCTTAATCCCTCATTTGTGAAATGAGGAAGACATGAACATCCAATCTTTATACTGAGAATTAAAGTAATATGCGCAATAAAATCCAAAAGAACCAGAATATAGTATGTGCAACAATGTTCACCGTAAATTATCTATACCCCTCTCTGGATGAGGAGGCAAATAAATAAACAACTTCCCACACACTGAGCTGAACACTCCTCATCCTATAAACTGAGTAAAGCAGAGGCCTTGGAAAAATTAGTAAGCAGATATCTGCTTAATGCATATTCCAAAGGGGACGAATTAACAATGATTACTAGAATGTAGTAATTGCCTCAGTTTAGGCAGTCATTGTGATTTTGATTTACAGAAGTAGAAAAACAGCTCTTAGGCCTGGATTAAAAGTGTCCACGAGATGGCAATGTGAACCTGCCTGACAAGCAGACGAGGGCTAAGAGAGGGACCTCATAATATACCTATTAAAAGCCAGTCGTTCCAGTAGTTGAGTTTGGTCTTTTCTTTCAGTCTGCCTGAAAACTTCAAATCCGTACTGGGGGTGATAACACACTCGCCAGTGTCTTCGATTGTGACTCCTTCTGTTTTTGGACCCTCTAGTAAGGGTATAGCACTGCCACGGGGCTAGAAAGAGAGACCATTGCTATAATTAATGACACACTGTTTCTCTGTAATATTTAAGTAGGCAAGTAAGTAGAAAAAAATGGAGGGTCAAAATTAGTGGGCAAGCAAAAACTCCCAGCAGCAAAGTCACCATAAGTAAATACTGCTGTTACACCCTCAGTAAATGCTTCAACAGCCTTGGACATTAGACCTAACTTACATGTTGCCTAGGCGATGAGATTACTCTCTCTTTTTAGAAAAGTGAAACAGGAGCTTTGTTTCCTACCTGGATAGTCACTGAAAAAAATAACTATGGTGCAGTTTCCTATCAAAAGGGAGTTATTTTGATTATAAAAATAAATACAATTTTAAAAAAGCCATTTTAACAGTAACCACAATACATCAACAGTACTGCACAGCTATCTCTTGTCCACTCCTGCTAAGCTCGTCTGGCACAATTCCCGATGATCTACAGTCACGTCTTTGCAACATTTGAAATGACTTTGGAAATACAGTCATGCATTCTAAATGCTTACTGTTGTTTCATGAAGTACTCAATTTGCCATTTATTTATAGCAATCTGCAATTTAAAAACTAATTGCTGTAGACCTACAGTCTTCAGTGTTTTATTTTCTATTTTAATAAGGATCATCCTTTTTCAGATATTGGAACAAATTTAATCGGTACAGGTCCACCTTATACTGCATAACAGTTTGTCTTCTGTTACAAGACAGAATGATAGGGTTATAAAATCATTTTACTTAGGAAAGTATATCATGCTTTCACAACAGAAGTCTCAGAATTCCAGATGCAATCAAAATATCACTTTTTTAGATACACTGAAGATACTTCTCATAGAAATAAGCTCACTATTTGTGTGTTGATTGGACTTTACAATAATTCTGTACATTTTGATGAACATATGTTCTACTGTCTGCTCTCACTCAAAACAGAGTTCATTTCAACTCCTTTGTAACTCAAAACAATACAAATTCTGTAAAGACACTTTTCAGCAGATGTCATTCAACTCTTGTAGCTCCCAACTTACCATGACCGCTACTCCTTCATGCACCATTGATGGTGATGCATACAAACTTGTGGAGTACTTCCCTACATATAGAGTTGGTCTGGAAAAAAAACAAAAACAATACATGTTAGAAAGAAATAGATGACAGTTTTACCATCTTAGCTAGGTTGCCAAGGTTAAAACCCTGGCAACACAATCCTACAAAACTAATGCATGAATTTCTAAAATCATCAACATCTAGTTCTTAAAAACACTGAATTCATAAACTTAAATGCTGCTGTATGATCAAGCCATTTTTTGTTTTAATTATGAAAGCATTATTAGTTATCATTACTCATATAACTCGTCCTATTCTTTATTATTCAACAGCTGACATTTGCCAAAATGTTTTGCACCTAAATGAAAAATTACATTATAAACTACATTTTAAAAAAGAAGCATTATAAAAAATACACTTATAATTCATTATAAAAATTATATTATAATCTACATTATTAAAGTATTCTTTTATTAGGTAAACACAGAACGTCTGATAAAAAAACTAATAAACATTTGCTAAATTTTTCATAGTTTTTTTGTCTCTGCCTTTAGATAGTGAAAGATGAAATATGATATACAATGACTGCTAGAGGGCTAGACTGCTGACAAAACCCTGACAAATAGCAAAAACAACAGGAATATTCATGCTCACGTTAGTTTGCTCTTGGTCTCTGTTTCCTTTGGGAAAGGATATTTCCACTTGGTAATGTGTCCAACCTCCCCAGACATGAATGTCAAGTATCGCAGAGTTTCTATCCCCACATTTGTGTGCATAACTTTCCGTAATCCTTCACGTTGCCAGATGTAAAAAGCTACCACAGGAGAAGCGTAATTCTGAATCCACAGCACGTCCCCAGACTCACTGTCTACAGTCACCACCAGCCCATCTCCATTAGACACAAAGTGGGACATTTCTGCAATATACAAATAAGATAGAGATCGTTTGGATTGTTGCTTACAAGCAACTTTAATACAAATTAATAGTTCAAGCCTTACATTAACTGTGGAGCTCACTACATCTTCTATTGCAAATGAAGAGCTGTCAAAAGTTATGCCAATAAAAGTTCAGTTTTGTCAGACCAGCAGGAAAACCACATTTATTTAGCTCATCTGTTCAGCATGTACAGCAAGGATTTGTAGATCTCACTGCTGTAAACGTACAGATTAATTTACACACAAATCATGCCTTTGCTACATGCTGAAAAGGGAGCTTTCATGGGTGACTGAGAGGTCTCACAAATGGCTGAAAGCTCTTCCATAGTTTGTTGAGTGTCCAGATTCAGGAGACTCAGTGCCCGTAGAGATGTAACCCTGCAGAGCTGTTCTGTGCCCAGTGCCTGTGATAGCAAATGGGCAGTCCAAGCAGACTCCATTTTGATTAACCTTACTTAGTGGCAACTCAGCTCTGGAAGATAAGCAAGTGTTCAAAATACCTAGGCAAAACCTAGAATCAAGAATATTTATTGTTGATTATTCCACAGCCTCAGAAGGTAGTTTTGGTTTTTTGTTTTCTTAAAAAAGGAGAGAAAAGTTTCAAAAGTAAGAAAACAAACTCTACTGTTTAACATAGGAGGTTTACTGTATCATAAGGGTGTATTTTACGTATGTAATAGCTCTGTCATGTGGAAAAATACCCACTAAGAGGCAGAATCTGAAACTATTTACTTGTTATCTTTATCTCATTGACCTGATATGTAATTCTGCTTATAAATTTAAATTTTGTTTTTATAGGCACTAAATCTGGACAAGTCTGTTAATTCTCCATGCAGCTCAGCTGTCATAACCTACCCCTGAAATTTACATGTTCACGCTTCAGGATTCCCTCTTCCACTCAGAAGCTTTAAATAAAACTGATCTGCAGTAATGCTAGTTGTTCAGTACTTGAACCCTAAGCAGTGAGGAGAGATTATAATATAATCTTTTTAATTAACTGGTTGAGTCTTTAGTTTAAATGCAAAATAACTCAATTTTATAGAACCATAAATAATGTTTACTTAATTACTATTACTGATTTTGATGTTAGTGTTCATACATTTTGACTATCATAATAAAAATGTTATGTTGGGATTCTCAGAGCGCAGGTCACTGCTGTTCACAGTTATCAGCACTGATGTAATTCACATTTCTTCTGCAGCATCCAGAACGAGTATTGCAAACATAATTTAAACTTCTCAAACTCTCAGTGTGATGTTTGTTTCCCTTTACAGACTTGGATATTGAAACAAAGGAAGACATCCTAGGTCATCCAGGAATTTTATGGTAAAGCCACACATGGCTACTTCTTGATGAGATGAATTAAATGCACAAAATCTATACATCAGCCAGATCAACTAAGACATTCTAGTTTCTCAAGGTAATGAAATAATTTCATTTGATCCACTTTTTCAAAACAAAATATAGACAGAAAGTCCCTTCTCCAAGTTGTTCTTAGACAGGAAATGAAACCTGTTGTCTCCTATACCTCCAATCCATCACAAGAACCCAAGTATTTCCTCACATAACAATTCCTATAAATCCATATTCTGTGTTGCCCTCCCAGAGTTGTCAGGACAAAGTTTTAAGGCCTCCTTCAGGGAGGACACAGACCTTCTGCACCTGCAAGGGATGTGCCAACAGCCTGGAATCACTTGCACTCTGGGCAAAAACAAAAGACAACTCTGGAGTATGTGCAATAGCTTTTCCTGAGCATCCACTGCAGTTCAGGTTTACTTCCTCTCCTGCCATTTTTCACTAAATTTTAAGAGTTAAAACCAGTACCTTCCACACTGAATTAATCTGAACCTTCGAGACTGAATTAGCTTTAAGCTACCTAACAGGCTCTAGATATTTGGCCAAGTAAGGACAAAATCTGATAGATACATATCAACTAAAAAAATAAAATAATAATAATAATAATTAAAAAAAAACACAAATCAGACAGCTCAACTTACTCGTTATAGAAAAGAATACGAATATGTTTTTTCTGTATGCAATGTCCGTGGCCAATATGTGAACAAAAATTACAAAAATTAAATTCTTACTGTATTTTATGTCTTCATCGGGCATAGTAGCTGCATAATCAAAATAGGTGGCATTCCATCTCAGCTCCTTCTTCTTGGTGTCATACATTGTGATCGTGTACTCTGTTAAAAAATATACAGTCTGTGAAGCAAAAAAACCTATGAGAGAATAGAATCAATCACCTCAAACATGAGACACTCTTCAAAACAGCACACATCGCTTACTGCTCTGCATTTCATTTTCCCAACACTCCGGTAAATAACCACTTAATAGTTGTTAAAGACAGTACCTAATCCACTCATATACTGATCTACAGCAATCTCAGAACAAGCCCTGCAGGCAGTTACTGCCCACATCGCCCTCATTTTGTTTTTACTGCACAGCTTCTTCTGATGTACTTTGTTTTACTTAAAGTTTCCAAACCCTGCTTTCTAAAATACAGCATTACTGTGTAACTGAACTATCACACTTAGGAATATTTAAATAATACATTAATATAGAGATTAAAGTCTATATGATTCATTCCTTCTTACTAGTCAACATCTATACATGGGTTCTTGGTCTTAAATACTGTAATTTCAGCCAATAAATATGCTGTTATCTCCATTTTCCTTGAACATTTTTTATGAAAGCTGTATGCTACACAGCAAACTTGGGTTCATAGCTGATAGTGGAATGCATTGTTAAATAAAATATAAATGCCACTTACTCAACAACAAAAATAATGGATCATGATTACTCCCAAATTTAAAAAAGCAGTGTCTTTCCACAGCCATGAAGAGTTAAAAATACTGTGTACTGTCTAAAATCATAATTTACTGAGGAGATTCTAAGAAATAAACTTGAAAACTTGGACTGTTAAGAAGGTCAATTGTTATGATCCTGAACTTTAAAAACAAAAAAAAAATAAAGTAAACATATTATCTTCTGAGCTGCAGAAAAAAAAAAGCATATGACCTGTTCTCCCAAGATACAGTAGGGATGTTGATGGGCAAAGACTTTCTGCAAATGAAGAAGTCAAGGTCTGCTGTTTCTCCCCAGTCATGAGGTCAATCACGTACCAAATATCCTGCTTTTTACCTGAAATCACAATTTAAGCTGTGTTACCATTTGGTTGGAATATTGTACTCCCAATTAAGTTTTTCATTCCTCTTTTTTCCTTAGCAGGCTCATGAGCTTAATATGAGTAAGGCATTTTTAATAAAATAACTTCTTAGTCAGGCTTAGCTTCATCATTTAGCACTGCTGGCCAATTCCAAATATTGACGAGAACAACTAAATACAGTACTTAGAACAGTAAGTACTATTGGCTAACATACTTTTTCACATTAATAATATCTAAGAGAATTCTAAGTGTAAAAAATCCTACAAGCTAGTAGAGACTGAGGTGCTGCTGTTTAAGGACAGTAGATAGAAGAAATGATGAGGGCCCACACATTCCAAATTGATTAAGGACTATAATCCTAACAACACATTCAACACTATGTGAAAGCCACAACTTTGAATAATTCTCTGATAAGTCTGCAATTCTAACATATATGCGTCCAGCACAGAAGCTCAAATAGACATTTTTCACCCCTTTCCTGGACCAACACAAAGCAGAGAACCACAAGTTGGTATTGTCCCTTCAGACTGAAATACTAAGTTCATCCTGATCCTTCACACATCTATTGTCATAAGCAATAACTGCCCTTCCTCGTCCCTTCTTCCAAATCCATCTGCAATTAGAATGAGTCAGGACAAGTAAGATACAAATTTGCTGTTACCTATACTGCAAGTGAACCCACTGTATCTCAGATAATGGAACGCGTCTAACCCTATTGCAACGGGATTTCTAACATACTGATAATTGTACTATAAGCAGTCAATGACATTTATAAGCATAAGATTCTAAGTAGAAATCACTTTTTGTTGAGAGATAGTATATAAAGAAACAAACAAAAAATCATACAGGCTATTCCCTGCTTAGAAAAGTTATTCTCTCCTTCAGGAAAAGTATTTGTTTTTCAATCTTCACACAGCAATTCAATTTATATTCAATCGATTTTCTATCATCAGAAACATTCACGAAAAACTATAATTAATACCCAAAATAAAACTTTTCCATGCAGTCTGCCTGGGAGTGTCTATGTTTTATGGTCACTGAATATGCTACAATCTAAAAAAAGATTTAATTTGAGCTCACCCATGTAAAGGATCCCATCTGAACTGCGACACGGAGATGCCTGCACCAGCTCTGGGATAGTAAATGGAAGTTTCTGGAGGGAAAAGGGGGATGACAATAAAAAAATATTTATATTGCTGTGATAGTCTACTTTTGTTCATAGAAAAGGGTGGCCAGAAAAGTTCAGAAACCTCAAACGACAGTTTTTTATTCTTTGCTTGCATTATTGCAGTTCCCTGAGAATGAAAAATTTCAGGTCAAGACCCTGCTCTGAAAACCCAGAACAGACGAAGTCTCTCCCAAACAGTTTACAACAGGAGAAACGCATGTGGAGTGAACTACTTGCAGCAGAGAGGATTGGATGCCAAGACTCTGTGGTTTTAAGGTCTACCATCATCACTTAAAAGCTCTCTAGGCTTCAACGTACTGTGGTTTAATTGCCTCAACTGTAACGGGTATAAAATGTTTCTCCACAGTAACAACTATAAAGGCCAGATATCTTCATACAAATGAAACTGTTGAGAGAGTGAAGCATGAATCTCTGCCCACAGTGTTATTGAGATATTGCCAAGCGTGTATTGTGCTTACAGAACGGGGGAAGACCCTTTACTAAGTTTTAACAGACTTTGAGTGGGATGAGGTCACAAGAGTAACAGACAAGCTACATCAGTAACAAAGACCAGTCCTTGGCAAAGTTGACTTAAATTCAGTGAAATTATTCCACTCTTCTTTATTATTTTTATAATGGTGATTCCAATCAAAAATTTGATTATTTCAGTTCAAAAATGAAGGAGATTAACAGAATAAAGGAAACTTGGTAATTCAAATGGATTGCTGCTTCCTGGATTCACAGAGCAAAAGAACCAAGACTCATTTTGCAAGTTATGATTTGGCTGTACTGGGAGGAGGTAGAGTGGTGAGTAAATACTAAAATATTTAACAATATTGAAGTTCTTAAAGGAAATCACAGTAGCTGCCAGAGAAAATAAAATAGTGGGAAGCCAAACATTTTATCTGAGTTTCATCACAAGGTTTAAAAATAAAAGTCCAACATTAGCTAACATCTGTGGGTTACATGGATTGGCGAGTATTTAGGAAAGGGTCAGCATTTTTGTCTGCTCACTACACCTTATAGAGACATCTTCTAAAGGTGTCAGCAAAGAATAAATATTAATCCTGGCTTTTGGCAGATGGTTCTAGAAGATTTAGAATTTGGGTGAAAGAGACATACCCAAATTTGTATTGTTCTGGGCACACCTTTCCCATGAGGTTGTACAGAGATCATACAGCGTTTAGATAATACCAGAGAAATGTTATTTGTCATCATCATTATTTTAGCAAGTTTCAGAACCAACAACGTTGGCAATGATTTCCTGATAGTCACAAGAAAGGTGACATTTCACTCTTAGAAAGCACATTATCACTCTGCAAAGGTGCTAGCAAAAGAACATAGAGGCACTGTCATGCTAAAAACCTGTATTGTAACACTGGGACATACAACAGATGGGTTTTGGTGTGATCACGCTTCTCCAAGAAACTGGTAGAATTCCATTAAATAATATAAAACCAAATGGCCTTTATAGTACTGTCAAGAAAGCAGAATGTTTCCTTGGGGACTTATCCTTCTTGTGAATCTGATTGGGGCACTTGTCTAAAAACTGTGAGAAAATTTCTAACATATACTTACAGTCAAGCCTTCATTATTTTTGCCACCAAGTGTATACAAACTGCCATCATTTGGGTCTGGAAGAAATGCTGGCCTAGGATTTAAACAGCAATTATAAATGACTAAAAAAAAATAACAATAATACTGTGTTTTTCAAAGAACAGGAAAGCAACTATGGTCAGAAGCTCATCTAACATTATATGTTTTGACTTTGTATTATTCATTTTTTTAAGTTTCATTTTTTAACTGTGAAAATTAAAAAAAAAAAAAAAGAGGTTTCAGAACTGATATAACATAGCATTACTAATACATGTGAAAATTCAAAGATCCATATGTGGCAGACAATCACCTGGTTGAAAGCTTTTAAACAAGATCTATATGCTTATAAATTGTCACAGAATTTATGAAGAAGAAAAAAAAAGAAACAAGAAACAAAGAAACAAAAATAAACAAAAATCAGAGCATAAGGAAGGCAAGGAACAATAAAAGGATTGCCAAAACGCAGTAAATTTAAGAGGGAAAGGCAAGCCTCCATGCAAATTACCAAAAATAAATGAATAAATACCCCAAACCAAAATCAAAACCAAATTAAAAAACAAAACCACAAAAAAGAAAGAATTTTACCACTGACTACAGAGACAAAATTAAAGCCTCGAATTAAATGCAATACTGCTATGCTGGAGGAACTACTCTGAAGTAGTAGCTTGAGGGTTTCATTTGAAGATTCTGGTAGTGGTCGTGGTTGGCGTTTCCTATGCTTCACTAGTTTTAGTCTTTTATTTGAAGAAAACAAGAAGCACAAAACCCAAAGATCACTCCCTATCTGTTTCTGTCATTTTCAAAGCTGCTCAGTTAAGCTTCTGGCATAGTTATCACACTTCATCTCTAAACTTGATCAAGGTCTTGAGAGAACAATCTGCAGACAGGATGTTTCATCTCAGTGTTATAGAAGTAAGAGAATTGCATGTAGCTAATTATACATAAAGAGCAGTATCTACTCTTTAAACTTAAAGGTTCACTTATGCAAGGCATGCCACCTTCCCAGAACATACATAGTTTTGGTTCAAATTAAACTACATTTTAAGATGTTAGTGAAAAGCAAACAAGTAATAAATGAGAGCAAGGAAACAGACTTACTCTTCCACGTGTATTGGCACCTGTAGTACAGGATCTGCATAAACAACAAAGGAGAAGTCATAATACTGGCAATTCAGTTCCTTCATCTCACTAGACTTTTCCACACTACTCCCCAGCTACCCATGGGAGCAGAGTTGGAGAAGGGCAGTACTGTACTGTATCCCAAGTCTCCTTATTTTTCTCCTGGACAGAGCTCATCATCTGTAGGAGCCACCTGTATTCACGGTAATAACATTCCTGCTCTCGGCATGCGTATGTGATCTCTGGGCACTAGCTGCCCAGGAGGTAGCTCACCATAATTTGCAGCAACTGCTGTTACCGTACAGGCTTCAACAACCTATTTTACTTCAAAACAAGCTACAGCTAATGGAAGGTTATGGAGACTCTGAGAACAGATACAAAAATAGGCATGTTGATATTTTTATAACAGAAGGCCAACCTAATGCTTTTTTAATCTGTATTTTCCAAACTTTTGCTGCTTTTTGTCTCAGGTACCTAGTTTATCACCAGGCATGTAAATCTATGGCTTTTAGCCAACACCGTTTAATTTAAAATGAAACATACAAACTGAAAGCCTAGTTGTACACATACTGAAATCAGTGAGGTGACTGCCAATGACTTAAAAGCCAGGCTCCGATGCAAGTCAGAAAAATCTAGTTCCACTTCCTACTCCAAGTGAAAACTGCCACGATCAGCATGTCATTGAAAATAAAGACAGAAGTTGGCCAAGGGCTAGATAAAATTACCTTAAAAGTAATTGTTTCACTTAAATAAATCTCCCCACTAAAATGTCTCCAAGAATCTGTATCACATAAAAATCAAAAGATATGGAAACAATCTCACAGTAGTTGGTATTTGAACCATCAGAAACACAGCTCAGCTTTCATCAACAAAAGGAAGTTACAAAACTGGAACTGACAGTATTAAATCTAAATCTTCATATATTAAAAGATAATTAAGAACAGTAAATCTGATCTTAATGTAAATTGATGGCACCTAAAAATTACTATCCTGAAACATGGGATTTTCAACCCTGATGCCAAAACCATGGAAGTGACCGGACTTGTAAGACATACTCTAGAATTAGCAAGACAAATGTCTGCATTTATTTATGGGTATATTGGCAGAAAGTAACTCAGAAGTCAAGAGGGTGCAATGTTATCTTCACTTCTTCGCAGGGCAAATCAAACCATTATAATAAAATAACTCTAAGTAAGAAGATTAAAGATGATCAAACCAACAAATTCTGTTTTTTCACCTGTTCTGTCTCTGTGCAAACATTATGCTGCAACAGGAAGGAAATAAGAATAAAACCAATGATGTTGTGAGTCTTCGATAAGGAAATTGGCACAGACTCTGTACAGCTTGAGTGTACTGCAGTATTTGCAGAGCTCAGCAAGACGAGAACATGAAATTTGTGATTCATTTTATGGGTCTTTTAAGTCTCTGCCACTCTGCAGTATATTACACCACACAACAACCTAGGAGTGTGTCCCTTCATTTTTATAAAACTTATTTTAAAAAAATGTAAGAAAGCCCTACCTAAACATAGCTCTAGCAGCAATGCAGCTAAAAGCAGTAATATTCACCAAAGATGCACAGACAATTTCAGACAGAAAGTACAATATAAGGAATAACAGTGGATCTATTTTTATCAATTTATTTTTAAAACAGTAAACGCTCTCACAGCAGCTCCATTCAAAGCTTGTATATATTTGTTTCTTTTTAAGCCTATGAAATGTCCTAGAGTCATCCTTAAAGGTGTCACAATAAACTACCCAAAAACATATTAAGCTTCTGGGAACAACCCAGTCAGCTGGAGAGAGCTGTGCTCTACACTGGCACTGAATCATACATACCATGCCCAGCAAGCCCGCTGCAAAATTATTATCACAGCTGCCACTACTCATGGATGTAAAATAGGAATGATATGTAAGTGTACAGCTCCACATTATATCATAAACACCATTTAATTTATTGAGAACAGAAGCAAACATCAGACAGGCTTAGGAGTAACTAACACTCAAACCCAGAAGCCAAGTGATTCATCATTATGGACCTGTCCCTGCAGATCACACTACTTAGCCAAACCTTTATTCCACTGTACTACATCAAGCAATTCATTCCTGTCCCTTGTGTGAAGAAACTGCTTTCAGGATATGCTGGGAGGACCCAAGCTTGCAGTTGATCATACGCCAAATATTTCTCGGCATTTGCGTCAAGTATTCCATGACCTTTAGGAGATGCAACACAAATGGTCACTTACAACATCATCCCTCCACTACTAAAGAAATGCAAGCTAGAAAAAAGCATTAGATGGCTGCTGTATACAGCGCTTAGGCTCTGGAGTTGAGCTGCTAGGTTGAACTACTGCAAGCCAGTATCCAGAAGCCCAGAAGAACCCAACTAAAAGAAGAATGAGATGTTAAAGACCACAGGCTAGATCTTCTATAATCATAAGTGCTTCACGGCAAGTGAAAAGCTTCCAGTTTTCTGACGGAAACAGCAGCAGAAATCAGCAGAAAATGTCACCTACCTCAGTTAAAGTAAGATTTAATGCAAATGCTATAGGTGTTCCTAAAGGCAAAAAACAAATAAACTATGCAAGTCTCTTACTGAATACTTTGAGAGTTTCACTGGGTAAAAAATAAACTGTTGCCTGTGGTGATGATGCCTACTGCTAGACAATTGCGTCAACAAATGTGCTTAAGCAACTTCGTCCTATCTACAAGCATCTCCTCAAACAATCATTTGTGATAACAAAGCTGCACAACTTGCTTTTGAAGTGCTAACTGGCTGCATATACATTTATTTTTTTTTTTTTTATAAGTGCAGATTTTCTCAAAAATTACTTTTTAGCCAGCCTAGGGAAAGCAAGAGATAGCTTCTTGCCCAAAGTACTCTTAGAAATCTTTACATTTATTTTTAATAATCAGTACTGCCTGAATAAACAGTACTAGCTGAATCAATCTCCAAATTTTCTAACTGCACTGTTACTGGCATAACACAACACACTCTCTACAGTAGAACAGGACAGAATGTGACCTTTTCAAACTTTTTAATATTTCTTTTTTTTTCAAAGAACATTCAGGGAAATCTGAACAAGTACAAGAAATATCAAAAGGTAAATCACATCTTCTTGCAACTGGTCCTTGATAATCCATGACATTTGCAGGAGAATCTGGTTACTAATGTCCTACGACTCCCTCCCTGCACTCAAAATACCATGAATAAAAGCTAAATATTTTTGTACAAATATCTTGATTTCACTTAGTTTTCAAAGACTGGGCAATCTACTTTTACAAAAGTAAGTGCTCCACTCTGATCCAACTGTTTCAAATGTTCTGTCATTTTATTGAAGACGTAGCACCGTAATAGTGAAGGAATACACACATACATGTGAAACGCATTTGCAGTAAGTTTTTTACCCCAACCTTTTATTTCTGAAAGCCATTGGAAAAATGTCACTCACAGCAATTGCATCAATAGATGCAGTATCCTACACTTCTGTTAACAATGCCAGAGATCCCACAAACGATCCCATTCCAACTCCTGTAATGAGTTTTTCTGAAGCACTTGCGTATCAGAGTGCACAAAAGAAAGACTTAAGTCCTAAGCTGTTTGGTGAGTGCCATACAGAAGCATCATGCTCACAAAAAGTCCTTATTTTTTTTCTTTCATATCTTGTCTTCAGTATCAAGAACAGTGCTTGAGTGAAAAAAAAGTCTTACTTTTACTTGTCTTCTCAGTAACTGAAATTTGATTTAGCAGCAATGATAAAGATGTAGATGGAATAGATTAAGTTGTTACTATGAAGCAGCAGAAAAATTCTGCAGTATTTATTGGCATGTAAGACAAAACACTGATTATTCTGATGGCTTCCTGCAACGTGTAAGTGTTGTATATCATAGAATCATAGAATCTCAGAATCATTCAGGAAAAGACCTGTAAGACCATCTAGCCCAACCCTTAACCTAATACTGTTAGGAAGCATTTAGTATCAAATGCATAATCCTGATTCACTTCCATCAAAGAGGCTATTCACAGTGGATGAACATAAACAGAGTGAGGGATATTTTTTTGAAGTTACAGAAATTCTCTTTTCACTAGTAGCACTATCCACCTGTAAATGGCTGTGGAAAGCCATTTCTCTACATTCTTAGCTGCTGGGGTGAAGCAAATTTTCTCATTTTCTTAACACTTTCATTATCTTGAATTTAGGTTGTAGCTCTACAAAGATACTCTGAAGACAGACAATGAACTCTTTGCATTCACTTTCATGTGGTCTGGGACATAGTCCAATTTTACTTCAAAGTTTGTTTTGAAATAAGAATTCACTCGGAGATAAAAGAGGATCTTATGAGGTTAATTTACTGTTGTCAAGTCATATAACAGTTCTTGTATGCTTGAACACAGACTAGTGAAAAAACATCCTGAATCATCTTAGAACTGAGGTCACCTTCTGCTTCACAATGAGTCAAGTGGAAAAGGTTCTTGCACAAGTCAAAGGACTGAGGCCTTATCTTCTATTCGACAGCTCAGCGCTCAAGTGTTAACACGCTGAGACTGGAAGCACATCCTGCTTGCAAAGTTTCCGTGAACTGCAGTTCCCTGTAATTAGGCAAGTCATTCTAATTGGCTTGATCTGTTCCAATACCAACAATGATAATAACCACTGAACAAAGCAGTATGTATTCTGCATCTAAACAAAAACTTTATCACAAAGAAAACGTCATAAAACTGTGATATAAATACATCTGCCTCTTCCTTAAGCTCAAATCCTTATATTCAAATCCTACAATTCAATACACATGAGCTTTAGCTTTCTGATCTGGTAACGTACATGAGTCAACAAGCACATGCACTTGTAAAGTTATCGCCACTGATACTCTTCAGCAAATTTAGCTGAAATTTAATTTAGCAAAACTAATTACTGCCCCCCACACAGAGAGTTCAATGGCATGAGGATAATAGAACTACTATTAGAAAGACTGCTGAAACCTATCCTTGTCATTGCAGAACTTCAAAGTCATTATTCTTTAAGAACTAAAAAGCTTCCAATTTCACACATTAATAAAAAGATCTGTAAAATAAATTTGGATGAAAAAAACAATAGGACTGATTCTAAAGATTTATTCTACAACTCTAACACTACACTCACAAGTAAAGCAGCTATTAGAAACCTGTTGGCCTAATGTCTATCCAGTAATTTAGGCAATTTTGGGGCTAAGTTATAATTCACTGAACATTTTGACCTGGGCAAGCAGATGTCCCTAGACAGTTTTGGTTGCATCATGACCAGAAACTATTTTTGCCTTTATTACTTGCTTGTGGGTGGGCAGAAGTATGTGATACATTCCAGATTATTCTGAAATAATTCTAACCCATATTTTGCATACACATGGAAAAAAGCCATATATACAATTTCTGAAACTGTAACTGCAATACTAAACATATCTTTGCCTTTTTTCCCATATTTCACAAATACGTGACAAGATAAATCTGCCCTTTAACCAAGTCAAGAACAAGTCTTTTTTAATGCACAAGATAGAGCTGTACATTCTCGTCGCTATAATGCGTCCCTAAGAAGACCATACAAACCCAATGACTGGAAAGGAGAAGTGGGGGATTCTGAAAGAGCAAGCGAGTAAGTTGCTGCCCCACTGGAATGAGCTGGAAAAAACGGTTTCCTGATCTGAGGCCCTACCATAAGATCTGGGCTAACGGGCCAATTTAAAATCATGTCATCTTTGCTTGCTGTTGAAATTACAGAAATTGAGGTTAGAGATACTAACTAACCACACTCCGGAATATGTTGGAAAGAGAACCCTTCTACAATCATTTTGACAATCGTTATTAATGTACAGCAATGCACAGATATTTCTTCCCAGCTGGGAATAACCACTGTCATCGGAGCAAGACCTACAGATCTCAGACTAGTCCTTTAAAATTTACCTATTGGGTATCGTTAATATATACAGTCTTTATATCTTTGCCTTATCGTGACTAGTCCACTGCAGTCCAGAGGTCACAAGTAAGGTATTAGAAATCAGAACCTTTTAAATCAACTTTTGTCATTGATTGTTTTATTGCTACAGAGAACTGAATGTCATAACAATTTCTGCTGGCTCTAAATCTATCAGCATTAGTTACCTGGCCACCAAAACGCCCTGAGAGCTGTCAGATTGTAGGACACACAGAAGCCAACAGGAAATAAAGGCACAAAGCATTCTCAACAAGTAGGTCCAGAATCTCCCTACATATACAATCTCCCTACATGTGTAGGGAACACAGTTTTATTTCTGAACTACGAGAGTCCTATTATTAACTGAACCAATTTTTTGCCTACTTTATGGGGAGTACAAGTAATCAAACTGCCTTTCTTGCCAGCACTACTCAAAGGTAGGAAAACCAAACATGTTATTGTGGTGATAACCAGTGGCTCATTTACTCTGCATACCTAAGATAAGTTTCAGTGTTAAATTAAAACAAACCATACACGGCAGGATCTTCATGTTTGTTTAAGTACTGCCTGATAATGAACACCACCTTGTTTTTTCTCCCAAACAAAATAAAATGCATAATAATTGCCCTTTGTTAAATACCTGGCTGCTTAAGTGCAGTGATAAAACCTTTCTTCCTGACAAAGGCCTCTAACAGCGCTTCAGGTGACCTCCAGAACTTCTCCAAGCACATGAACCATACAACACATGGTTCATTGTCTGATACTCAGGGTGAAATGGCACCTGCAAGAACAATGCCTACAGTGCAAGCAACTTTCCATTGGGTAATCCTATGTAACACTACACACCTGTTGTTGACAGACAGAGCACACAGAAAAGCTGTTTATACAGTAATATTAATACTGAATTCTGCACTGCTAAATCCACCAAGGGATTTAACACAGCAAGATAGTATGGACTTTCATGGGCTATTAATTTCCAACAATTTTCCTTTGTTTGGGGTTCTCACACACTGGGTGACCACCAAAAACTGACTTTTGCAAAAATACTTTAAAACCCTCCAATTACAAATTCATTCTCCAATTTACATGTACAGACCCTTGTTCCATATACATTTAACTAAGTTAACTCATGAAGCATCTTGTAATAGTGAAAACTATCACTATTTTTTTTATTTTTCTTTGAACCTTGTGTGCTGTTCTATTACATAGAAATAAACTAATGGACAGTAAGTGCTTTGCAAAAAGCAGCTGAACAAATCTTATGTTGGTAACACACAGAACACAACACAGTGACAGAGGGGAAAAAAAAAAAAAAAAAAGGTCCTATAAAACTAGATTATCCAGTCTGGCAGTTCTACTGTACAAACAGTAGTTTTGCAACATTTTTTTTTTACACAAGGGAAGTTCCTTGAGCAACACACTTTGACCAAGTTCCTTCTCATTACCAAAGTCCCTTCATTTCTTCCTTAAACTTTTGTCCTTACTAAGTCTGCCTGCAGAAAAAAATTCTAGTTATGACATCCTTCAAGGATAGGACAAAGTAGTGTATGTTCATGTCAGTTTAAGGACAAGCTAAAAAGAGTGAAAGCTCCTCTCAAAGCTGCAATAGCCTTTATAACAACAATAAAGGAAGAGGCTGATAACCTTTTCTTTATTCAAGCCTGCTCAGGCAAAGTAGAGGTCTAAATTTAAAGTAGAGTCACAGAGGGGGGAAAATGTAATCACACCCAGTAACCAAGATCCTTTGAGAAAGTACTTGCTCACCTCTTTTTGATTCAAGAGGAGCTACAAAAGCACTCCTTAATGAAATTAACTTTTTGTCTGGCAGAGTTGCATTCAAATAGGAATGTTCAAAGAAATTAAGAGTGACTGATTAGTAATGCAGACATCAGATACACACAATTCATTTCCCACCACTTTAGCTCACCTACTAAACTGGCATTAGGCTTTTAAAATAGAGGACAGAATGATGCAATCATTGTGACTCCTTTCCATTTGACCTGCTCTCTCATTTAGTTCCAGACATGATGAGAAAGTGCTGCTATCACTTCCACTATATGCAAGCAAATTCCCACTAAAAAAACCTGCATTAAATATTGAATTTGTCATGAAGATAGAAAGAGCTATCTCTGATAAGTAATTGAAATTACAAAATCACCTCCAGTCACTCAGCAATGTTAAACTTCTGTACACAACTGCAGTTCTTTTATTTAGAAACCTGTGTTGTTCCTAGATGTCTACTATAGACAAAAAGACCTGAGGTTTGCACAATATCCATGGCACCAGTGAATGTAGGATATACCAGAGATAAAATCATGCTTCCACAAACCCTTTGCCAACAGTTCCACAAGCTGACACTCCCATTTGACATCAATTCTGTTCTAAGCATTCTTACATTGCACTAATTCCCATATAACATGATACCTATTTAGATAATTATTCCACTGCAGCTAAAACATTTGGGGAAAAAAAAAATCTGGAAAAAGATCTGCAAGTGAAAAAATTAAGATGAACAGAAACACTAGCTTAACTCAGAGTCTAGAACAAGAGCAAAATTAAGAAAGAAGAAAAATATTTACCAGGCTATACAACAGTCTGAATAACCAATTATTGTTACGGAGTAGAGAGCATCAGGACATCTGCTCACCTTCTTTTAAAGTCCATTTGATTGCTCCTGTCCGCTTGCTGACGGCATGCAAACTTCCATCAAGAGTTGAAACAAACAGCAGTGTTTCTGGCACAGTTACTGAGCTGGTGTTCTGGAAAAGAAAAATCCATACACTGAATGTCATTATTTACTACGGACTTACTTTTAACTGCCAAACAGTAAATTGTCTAGAATACCAGCTTTCTTTTTAATCACGTAGACCAGACAATCTTGTCCCTCTGAATTCAGTGACTTTTTTTTTTTTTTTTTCTGTAGTTGCTAACTGTGCTAAAGTTTATCTCTACGGGAACTTAATGTGGATAACCTATCTGTGACTCAACCTCCTTCAATTTTATATCAAAGTCTCCTTGTGACTAGACTTTGGAGAAGTCTGAGATAGGGCTAACTTAGGAAAAAAGCCGACATAAAGACCATGCGAGAAGATAGCTGGGGCAAGGAACTTCAAAGCAGCTCAGAGAATGTAAATGGTGATGTCAAAACCGTGCTACTTCCAAGTTAACAGAGCATACTTTTTCCAAGGTTTAGTCTCCAAAAGACAAAAAGACATTGGCTGCATAAAAGGTGGATAAACAACAGTGAGAGGTGATCGATATTCAGGGGGCTGACTATTGCCGTGACAAGCTGGAGCTGCAAGCATGTGGGCTATGTCTGAGCAAGGACTAAACATGTAGGATAGAAGCAGCTCAAAAGCTTGAGAAGATTCAAACTGTTAGGGCTCTTAATTGTGTTACTGTACCCTACGTCTCCAACTACTGCATTTCTGGGGTAGGTAGTAAATGGTGCTGTTTAAGCAAGTCCATGTATATTAACACACCCACAGCTCCTGGAAAGCAGTCCACTGCAGGATTCAGACCTCAGCTTGACATCTTAACCATTCTGCCACTGGGAACACGTCACTCCACGTTTACACATTCAGGTACAGTACTGTTTGGTGCCTGCTCTTCTTTCTACAACACAAGCAGCTCTTGAGCCTGGCTATCGCATGTAATTTTATTAAAAGGGCATCATACAAACTTTGACTCAAAACTATGTAGCTATTGCTGGATGGATAAGGCTAAGTCCAAGGTGTTTCAGTGTGCAAAGCAGAAAAAAACATGTTAATTTAATGTTTATTTTTCTCTTCATGACTAAAGATTATCTCATACACCCTAAGATTAACCCATTTCCATTTACCAAGTCTCAAATTATTGCTCAAATAACTTGCCATTTGTTCACTGCATCTGCAGGGCTCATCTGTGTGCCACCTGCCATGTTTAGAAAGTTTCACTGTTAAATATAATTCTTAACCTACCACAGTCCGTGAAATGAAAGTGTGCATTTGACATAATCAGTACTGTCTTAAATGACTTACATTTTTAAAAATAATTACCAGTCATGCTAGAATTATTGTAAAGCAAAATAGAAAATTGTCAAGTTATGCACAGGTACAGGCGTAACCATTTCTTTAGAAAACTATACGTGCTCGGTACAACTAAACTAAAGCACTAGACTCTTTCATGTAGAAAATGACACTAAAGGAATAATATAATAAAGTAACAACTAGCCAACTTGCAGGTAGCAACTACAAATATTATACTCACTTCTTCCCAGCCATAAGGAAAACAGCTGGAGCAGTGCAGAAAAAAATTAAGTACAAAACAACAATATAGAAACCATAGATCAGAACTAAATGTTGGAGGTCTAGAAAAAAAAAGGAAATGCACCTTACTATATAATTTTGATTATTTGACACAGTTAAATTATGCAGGCTAACATTTATATGGAAGATGTCTTCATTTAACTAAAATATTTATAGCTGCATGCAGAATCAAACTTTGCAATATTTGTTCAAACAGGGACATGAGATAGCAATTCTTCTCCTGCTGACCCAGAAAGCATACAGCTCAAGATGTTACTAGTGAGGACTGAACTTGGAGGTATCTTTTCAGCCTAATGACCTGATTTGTACATAGCAGCAAAGAGAAGCTTAAGATGTTGAAAGACATCTCAATTCAACAGAGTACCATCAGCAGAACAACTATTAGGAAATCCTCCCTATCTTAGACCATTTTCCCCATGGCGCTACTTCAACTCTCCAATAATCTATACTGCTTATGATTTTATTTTCAGTCTTTCAAAATTCTTCTTTCAGCATTACTGCTGCAATGCAACTTAATTCTCATTTCTTTCTCTGGCTCTCAGAGCCTGTCATTCGTAAATTAAGGACGCTCAGTTCCACCATAATCACCCTAGCCTTCTGGTTTACTTTAATATCCAATGAACAATTGGGATTAACAGAACAGGGAATTATCTATTTATTTTTCTTACCCATGAAATCAAACTCTCCTTTCCTCCACCCAGGTAATGGTGGGGTAACACCCTATGGGTGACATTACACAAACCAGAGCTAACCTCACGCTCAAAAACATCCTTATATGCATAGCTACATACTATCTTAAAAACGTTTCTGCTGCCACTCTTACATTCTGATTTCAAGCAATGAATGAAGAACAAGAATTTCAAAATTTACTTATAACAGTGTTGTGATGAAAACAAGAAGCAATGGAATGCAGTCAAAACCCATTTGAAATCAACCTTTGTGCAGTAAAACTTTGCTCTCATGTATTAATTTTCTCCTGAAGATCTCAATGCATTTTACCAAAACAAATAAATGATGCTAGCTAAGCGATTCATGACAGATAAGGAATTTCTTCATCCTATCCATAAAAATGTTGAAAAACTAGTTTACTTTTACGCTAGCGTATTTAATGCTTAATGCACACATATATGGATATTTCCAGGCTTTTGTTTTAGATAAGATGTAACAGATTTAATTACTTCAATTGACTGAGATACTTTGTAATAAATGAAATAACTTGACAGCAGTTGCATAAAGCTGTTTGAAGGACTCTGGGCTTAAAAAATAGAAACAAAACAAAACCAAAACCAGGAACCAAAGACACTAAATGAATATTCCAGCTCTGAATTAACAACTAATTGCACAAACAAATTGTACCCGTCAGGTTAACTGCATTTAATTAACCACCATCCGCAACTGCCAGATGTTGCCCAGTGTCAGCCAGAAGGTAGCTGTTTGAAGTGCTTACTACCTATCTGCGTGAGTTCAAAGACGTCACGGTGAGCTACAGAACTGTGAAAAAAATCTCATAAATAATTTTTACTCAGACATTTGACAAACACGTTTCAGCTTTCTCATTCCAAACAGAAGCGTATTTTCACTGCAGAGGTACTTGCAAAAAGCCCTGTTACAGAGATTTTCATTCTTCCACCAGATTCATAGAAGAGGGCAGAAAACATTTTGAGACAATTTTTCTGCAAAGTGCCAACATGCTCTACTGCATCCATCCTGTATGGTATATGCCACAGGGAACGTAGGAAATACCTGTTCCTTCGTGAAGACCACTCTACCCTAAACCTGTTCTGTTAGCAGACACATCGAGTTTAAATGATGAGGACAATACTGTTTGTTTGCTCTTCTATCAAAAAAGATACAAAAGCATTTCACTAAAACATCCCTTGCCCAAAGTGATTATTTTAGTTAACACAAAGAGTGAAACTGCACCTAGAGGGAAACACAGTGAGTTGTGCAAGAACAGACAACTGTTGAAGTCCAGAAATGAACATTAACGAAGGTGCTTAAAACTGCAGGTGGGAATTTGACACTTGGAATGGAATGACTAGTGTTACAGTTGAGTTGTAAATAAAACATAACATAAAGCAAATTCACCACTTCCACAGGGTTATACACAGTCTAAGAGTGTTTTTCTAGGCTATGTTTTACTCTACACAAGTTTTTCTTATCTTACAGAATCGGTATATTCTCCACAAAGCATTTTCACTTCCTGTCTTCTTCTGAGAATTGAATAAAGCCTATATTATCTTCACAAAAAAAAAAAAAAAAAAAAAAAAAAAAAAAAAAAGCTCCTGTAGAATAAAGACCATAACGATTACAGGATTACAGTTAGGATGTCAAGTGCCGATGGCAGTCACAAGCACCCAGGGCAGAGAAGGGAACAGTATTCTGAGTCACCAATAGGTCCAGCGTGACAGAGAAACCACCTTCTTTTCAGGGCTTCACTGCCCCGGGACTGTCCTTGGGAGCGCAGTCCCGATGAGAGCACGTATTCCGCTGATGGAGGGGCTGCCACGTGGTGCACCTTCCTGCACCACCACCTGCACAGCATCGCTGCTCCTGCTGCTACTTCTCTGCGCTCCAACCGCCTTTGTCTTAATGCCACTTTCTTCTGATGCTTTCCTTCATTTAACCCACAAGTCTGTGCTAAGGTTTCACTGCTTTTGAAGGGCTTTCTTACATTTAGCGATCAAAGTCTCATTGATGTGGTCATTGCAAGCCCGTGTGTCAAAGATAACTGCTTTGGATAAAAGACTGAAGACAGGGCAAGCGTCTTCATGTTGGTAGTTCTTCCTTTAACTCTCACGTTCTATTTCATACACATTAAATCAAAAAAATACCATATATTCAAAATCCTCCATTCAGTCCCAGTTTTCAAAGCATATATCGCACAGTTGAGATTAATTGGCCAGGTAACACACTATGCCGCTGAAGTTTACAACCTAAATATAAAAAAATAGATGAGTCGATAGACTTTGCAACACTATATTGATGATTTATTTTGACAAATATCTACAGTAGTCACCTGGGGAAATGGCTAGGGAGTTTGTGTAATAGTATGGAAACAAAGGTTTATTCACTCAAATGGCATAAAACAATAGGCATAAAAAAGAACAGATAAATATCTGTATTTCATTCAGATTTGGGAATAAAAAAAATATCTCTTGATTTTATTAGTGAGTTTTATCAGAGTGCTGTGAATGGACTTTATTTTTAACATAAAGCTTTTTAATTAATTGATTGATTAATTGATTAAAGTCTGGAATTAGCACCATTTTGAAAAGCTATGATAATTATAAAAATCTGTATGTACATAGCCAAACCTGTTTTCATTTTTGCCTGCAGGATTTAAGAGCGTTCTCCACTGGGGGAAAAAAAATCTCAGTCCTGAGACAGACACTGTATAAATACTGGTGTGCGTGGACATTGTCCTCCCTGCAGGGAAGGGGTCTAAACTTCTGTGATGCAATGCAATTTCTTGAGATTATTTTCCATTGCAGTTTTATTCTGAAGAAATATAATTTAATACAGGAGGAATCTGGCAGGACATGAGTCAGCTGAGCAGAAAGAACTGAATTTAGTGAACAGAGAAAATGAGATGGAAGGAAAACCTGTTTTGGCTCTTCTTTTATTTTATCTGAAACTGTAGTAACGTCTGTCGTAACAACAGCCCTCCTTGGAATTCCGTGAGAGCTTCTGCTGCTTTGACAATCTGCAGTCATAAAAATTTTCCACCCCAAGAGTGATGTTAAGTGAAGGATTTACAGTATTTTGAGGTTATTTTGGCACTGTTTTAGAATGATTTTTTTAATAATTCAAACCACATTTTTAATACCTCTCAAGGTCTCATTGAATTAAACTTTGACAGATGTTCTAAAGCACTGACTGCTAAAAATCTGCAACAGCCTAAATTTTGGGAATGAACAGAAAAGCATTTATAAGTTCCAGCTAACATTAGCATCTCCCTCTCGCTCCAAACCCACCACATCTTCAGAAAAAATCATGTTTTTGAAATCTAACTAACACAATGACTCAAAACAATTTTGAATGACCCACAGAGCCAAGGGGAGGGCAGCGAAAGCTGCAGAACGAGTTGGGGTGTGTTTGTGTCTGTCTGTGGCACAGTTCAGTGTCAAAGATTGTATCTTCCTTCACCGCAACATTCAGATGGTTTAAGGTTAGCACAGCAGTGCCCTATTTTGTTTTATTGTGCGGGAAGAAAACAGATCCCCATGGGAATAATTTCTTCCATTAATTTATCTTCTTAAAAACAGTTCTTTTGAAATGCAGGTCACTACTTAGGCACAAATCCCACTGAAGCCTGTGGAAACAGCAGACAGAAAGAAAACCAGGCCATTTAGTTCCTTGAGGTTATCATTCTGTAACCTAGAAATATGTTGCACTCTGGGGGTGATACCACAAGACGTTCTTCAAGTACAAATAAAGAGGAAAACACTTCATATTGACAGTGGGTGTATGACAGTCCATTACTAACTCTGAGAACTGCCACCAGGTTCACAGAAACACCTTAGCACTCACTAGTGAACAAAGCCCAGTGCCGTGTGCTACCAGGTAATAATTTTTTCTTTTCTGAGTCTTAAACAAGAACACATTTGCACCAAACTTAATTTGTAAGGTCTGACAGAAAATTAAGGATGGATGACTTGCTACCTATCATTTAAATTCTACCTTCTTTAGAAATGCCTGGATTACCCAACAAAAGAGCTAACAAGATATATTTTCTCTCAAGAAAAAAAAAAAAACAAACAAACAAACAAAAAAAAACCATTCCTCAATCCATAATTGCTTTAACATGTATCAGGCTATGCATTTGCATTTCACTAAGGAACTATTAAGAAACCTCTAGCACTAACAGCACCAGACACTTTCTTCTCCATAAGGAAAGGCCAAGAGCAGAATTTATGCTACCAGAACCACAGCTGGTAAACCCGTAAGGAGGCAAAGCAAAATCTTTCCAAAGCTTGGCGCACCCTGCAAGCAATTGGCATGTTCACCCCAGCCTGCCTAAGAACCAGCAGCCCGGTTTTCTGACAGCTATCCTCTAATAACATCACCAAGCTACAGGCTAGGACCAACCAGGGATAACAAAACCATGCCATGAAGAAACTGCACAGTTCAGTAAGCTGCTGGGGAAGATTTTTCATTATAAGTAGTAATGAAGTCAGTATAAGAAAGAAAGCTGCCAAAAAATAAACTGTCTTCTTTAGAAAGGGAAATCAAATCTACAGATCTTTTCATCTTAAAACTAGATTCCAAGATGTGTTTCTTAGCAATTTCTCACCAGCCCAGGTCCTCCTTACCAGGCCCGTTTGTATTACATCGTCTCCAACTGTCCTCTGACATGATCGAGCCCTGCGTGGTGCTCTACACTGTGAGCTCCCAGCCAAGGATTCAGATCGAGATCTCTCTGTAAAAGCAAAACTTAGCTCCATTTTCACAAGACCGCCAGCAAGCAAAGTGGGTAGAAGAGAGTTATAAAAACATGAATTTCTGTCACTCCAGAACAGAGCTGTCTATGATAATTTTAGGTGTGCAAGGTGAGTCTGTATTCCTCAAAAAAACAAACCCTAATATACTAATGATTTTATGGGGCAACCAAGGAGATTGGCAACTCAAATAAAACACATGAATATTAATTAACACAGCTCTTCAAGATGTCCATGTTAAAGTCTTCTGCTGTTTCGCATAGGTCTTCATGCCTTTCAGTTAACTGGATAAACACCTTATGCTGAGCTAAAGAGTGCATTACAAGAAATGACAGCTGAGTAAGGCTGGGTTTTTCCCATGTCAGGAGCAGCCCACGGTGCTGCCCGTATGTGCCGTGCAACCCAGCACTGACACCAGTCCCACCAGCTGCAGGAGGGAGCAGCCTGACGGTCTAAATGTCAGTTTCATCCCAGAGAACTTCCTATTTTTCAATTGCACCGATTCCATGTTAGGAGAGCAACAGGCAAAATTTGGGATGTCTAGCTGCAACACTACCATGAGGAAACAGCAAACTTTTCTGTTGTAATTATCCCATGGCTCACAAAAATCAGAGTTGTAAATCAGTACTGTATAATGTTTATAGTGGCACCTTATTTACTGATGGCTCTACTGCATTTCTCATTGCTGTATCTGAGATGTCACCCTTTTATAATGTGTTCCCATATACTGCTAGAGCAATTACAAGAGCTATACGTTGTGTTACTTTAATAATACAGAACGGGATTTTGTCTTATAAGGAAAAGATGGGAAAGAAATCCCTTTAGTGAATATGTAAGTTATAGGAAAACAGTCTTAAAGTCACGATATAAAGTAAGAAAGATTACATTTAGCAAAAATAAACAGCAGCAAACCATCATCCGTACTCGTAAAAGAAACTTATATCAAACACATTCTGCACAGATCTTTAGATAATCTCATATTTTTCATGTTACCACAATAACAAGAATTGTATGCCAGTCTTTTTCATGGGTATTTACTACTCAAGTGATGTTACTAGTTTTTAATAAGCCTTTCCAGTTAAATGGGTTGATTGAGACTAAGTTCAAAGAACTGAAAACTAGCTATGAAAAGGGACTGAAGGGCAGAACAGATTTCAGTTTGGAAGTCCAGGTGAGGACAACAGCTGGCAGCACAAGAAGACTACGGCAAAAGCTGAGAAAAGAAGCCAAGAGAGGGAGAACCCTGAATCAAACAACAGACTGAGCAAGATAAGATGGGAGGGCAGGGAGACCAAGAGGAGAGAAAGCCAGAGAATGGGAGTGCTGAATTCTGCTGGGGCCCAAACCTAGGTTTTTGTGACTCTGCAAGTAAAAATCATACAGAACTTTGTATTAATTTGTCGATTCATAGATCAGATTTGTAAAACTATTTCAAACTACTTCTTAGTATTCTTACTGAGTACTATTTTTAAAACTTTGTGTATGGCAAATCAGTGTTTTTCTTGCAAAATCTGAACCCAAAATCTATCAGGGCCATGAAGAGATCTCAGTAGAATTTTATAGTCCAGACTATGACAAAGAAAAAGTAATGCAAATGAAAAGTTCCTCCTCTTCTCTGAGGAACTACAGTTTTATTCCTACCTAGAGCTCAAAATCACCTCAGATACAAAATAATCATAAATGGTAGAAAGATGCTCCTAGTCTGAACTGCCAATATTGTAATCTAGAACCATGAGCACTCTCTACTAATTACTTCAATGTACTTTTTGTTGATTGGCTTTTTGTTTCCTTCAGTTTCCTAAACAAATAACAAAACTAAATACGTTACATAGCTTCATTACTAAACGTGTTTACTTTTAAAGAAGGGGAGTGGAGCTCCTATATCCTAGATGAAAAACAAAGCCTCCAGCTTTGCTTAACCAGAACGATAACCCCATATATTACAGCAGTGTTTTCAGGTAACAATAAGCAATCCATCAAAGCACACAGCCTAAAACTTTCCTCTGCTACATTCAGGTATAATAGAAACAGCAAATGCCAGCTGGCCTTTTCCATTGTCCCCCAATCCTGAGAATTTACAAAGAACACCTTTCAGAATTGAATATTTGAATACGATCTCAGTTCATACATGACAGATAGCACACAATTTAAGGCACACTGATTAAAATGCTTATCTCAGTACAAATGATCTATTCAGAACTCCATTTGCTTTGGACCAGCTTCACTATTGCCCCTGCTTTTGTCGCTCCCCGCAATACCTTATGACCAAACTGGTTATTTCTTAAGAGGTTTTGTAGTGCAGTGACTTGTACACCTTGTCTTTCACCTTTGAATGTAGGTAGAACTGTAGCCTCTTTTGGATATCAACCAACCATTTATAAATTTAATGCATATTGCTATCTTTGTTCTGGAAGCAGAATGATCAGTGTCCCAAGATGGGATTCAGCAGCCTTCCCCAGGCATGCAGCTAATCATTTGTATTTGAACACCAGCATATATAGAGGTATACAAATTTTTTTTTTTTTTTTTTTCAGAAAGAAAAAAAGGCCCTCTCCTTATGAGGTTAGAGCATAAGAGCCCAGCAGATAAATGATGGTGAACAGAGTCTCCTTCTCTGCATATACGTAAAATCTGCCTAGACGTGTGTGATAGGTGACCCTGCTGGAGCAGGGGGGGGAGGACCAGATGATCTTCAGGGGTCCCTGCTACCCTCAACCCTTCTGTGATTCTATGATACAGCAACAGAGCACAGGGACAGACCGAAGATCCAGCATCTCACCAGTTCCACTATACACCTACACAGTTTTAGCTTGCAAAAGTTTCCTCATTCTACTTTTATCAACAACTTTACGGGAAATTACCTCTATTTTTATATCCCAGGGACGATTATATTCGCGGCCCAGAGCCCCACCTAAGCACCCCGGTTACAGCGGCAGCCAGTCCCCAGCTGCCCGGGGCCGATCCCCTGCAGCCCGTCCGCCCCCGCAACCCCCAGCTGGGCATTAACGGCACCGGTTCCGCAAACACCGGCGCTGCCGGGGACGGTGGGCACGTACCCACGGCCAACTTTCGGCACAGCCCCGCCGCCCTCGGGGGCCGCTCCCCCACCCTGCTGGGGGCCCGGCCTGCCGGCGGCGAGGCCTCCCGCGGCTCGGGGGTGCCGCGACACCGGGACTGAGCCGTGCCCACCCTCTCCGCGCTCGGGGCCCGGCGGGGAGATCGAGCCCCGGCCTCGCCTCGCTTACCCCGGGCCTGGGCAGGAGCGGCGCCAGCAGCGCTCCCAGGCTGACGAGGAGGAGGAGGTGGCGGCAGGAGAGCGGCTCCATGGCTGCCACCCGCGGGGGCTCCGGGCCGCCCGGCGGCTCCCCCCGCACCGCACCGCGCCGCCTCCTGCCGGCCTCCCCGGCGCTCCCCGCACGGCGGGGCGGAGCCGCCCGGCCCCGAGCCCCGACGTCAGGCCCGGCCCCGCGGCTTGGCGTGCTCCCAGCCCGGCCCTGCCGCCGGCCAGCGAAGAGCCAGGGGGAAAGCGCCCGCCTGCCCCCCTCGGCACTGCGGGGTGCTAAGTGCGGGGAGGAGGGAGGCTCGCCCCCACCTCGGGTAATTGCCCCCTTGCTTTTAGCATTTTCGGAGCTATATCAAGAGCTATGACAAATTTATTTTGCATCGCTCTTGATAAAGTCACGTTGAGCCTGTTATGCCCACTAATGCCTTAAATAAATGCAAAATCAACGTGCCCCTCTGAGCCATTAACGAGGTCCAAGTTCCTCTGCACAGATAAACAAATGCCGAACCAAATGGAAGAGGCTCGGAAAAGAAAAAAAAAAAAGAGTAAATGTACACCGCTTGGCAAAGACCTAGCTTTCAGGCGTCTATTTATATAACAAAGCCACTTTGTCCTTGTTACGCGCTGTTTGCTTTTTAATACTGGTATCATTAGCGGAGCTGCAGAGCACACCGCGTCCTCAGTGTGCAATATGTACCCAACAGATCGGCCCTGGCAGCTCCCTCCTTTCATAAGCATGCCTTTGACTGTAAGGAGACACAATTACGATCTAACACACAAATCTGAATACATAAAACCATCCTGGAGCTATGGAAATGCCACCTCTGGCACCGACGGGTTCCTTCAGGGCGCTTCGAGCACTCGGTGTGAGCACGGAGTGCAGCCACGCGCTGCTGGGCCCCGCTGCCCCCTCCCCAAATTGCAGCGCTGCCCGGCCAGTTTAGCCATTTTTACCTCTTCACACGGGATTTTATTGGCTTTAAGCTGCCTTTCGTGTCGTGGTACATTAAAAAAGGGCTGTTTTTTCCCTCAGCACTGCTCCCCGCCGGGCGCCTCTCCTCAGGAGCTGAGGAACCGCCGCCCAGGCCCGAGCGGGGACCACGCGCTGGCACTTTGAAACGCTATTTCTTAACAATACCGAAGGGTTACGGCAGAGCGCTGCAGAGCCGTGTAAATTAGACAGTACCGTTCTCCCTCAGCGGCACCAAAAGGCGGGCGGAGCCCCCTCAAAACCTCCCCTCACGCCCCCTCCGCCATCTTCGCCCGGCCGGTCCCGCCCCGCGCTGAGCCTCCTACTGGGCGGGGCGAGGCGAGGCGGGGCGCGGAGCGGCTCCGCTCTATAAAGGGCAGCGCCGCGGAGGGTCGGCCCTTTCTATCAGCACGGAGGTGCAGGGTGAGTCTTACCCGTGGTCGGCGAGGGGACGGTGTGTGGGTGGGGTGTCGGGCTGCGGTGATGTCTCTTAACGCGTGTTAGACTGCTGATAACCGTGAAGTAAACCTACAGCTGAGCGCCCGGGGGTGCCGCGCACCCCGCGGGGCGGCTGCCACACGCGGTGTCCCTAACCTCCGCTCTTCGTTCCGTGTCTTTCTGCAGGGGCCGTGCGGCGACCGGGCGAGCAAAGCTGCGGGGAGCGGCCGGGCGAATAAAACTGCGTGTGCTCCACCACTGTGTCCGTCTGGTTCTTGTCCGCGTCCGTCCTTTTCCCCGCACTGCCTTTGAGCCGGCGGGGCGCCCTGCCCGCGGCGCCGCCGGCCAAGCAGCGGTGCCAGAGCGAGCCCCTTGTTGATAACTGGTGCTGCTCGGCACGGCCCGGGCGGCGCTTTTAAAAGCAAGGTACAGGGCGAGGGCGCGCGGCCGCACAAAATGGCGGCGCGGCCTGAGGGGAGGGAGCGGGAACCGCGCAGCGCTGCCCTCAGAGGGGAGCTGGGTTCTCAGGTTCTAGAACCGTGTTCTGTACGACATACGCCATTCCAGAGCCCTGCACAACTCCTTGGGGAAGATGCAAGGGTTCACTTGACAGATTTATTAAAAAAAAACCAAAAACTACTAAGCAGCAAGAGTCCTAGCCGTCCTTGAAATAAACCCTCTGGGTGAAGGGGAATGATAAAACCAGAGAAATGCACCCATCTGTATGCTAACATTTAGCCTTTAGAGCCCTCTTTAAGAAAAAAATGCAAACTTAAATCTAGTGATATAAGCTGCAGCTAATCCTAGGGCCTCTTTTGTTTTTTAATAGCTGTGATCTTGACATCTTGGTAACTGAGAATGGAGTTGTGCAAAACCATGGCTGTACATAAAAACTGCATCTATACCCACTCTGACAAGAGCATTGGGATAAAGAGTAGTTGCAGTGGAACTACTTAAGCTCAGAAAAGTTTTTAAACCTACTACTGAAGGTACTCCTAGTAATTTCAGAATTTTAATACAACATAAAATTTTAAAAGCATGTTTTTAAAGTATATGTTTCACATAAGTACTAACAGTTGAAGTGAATGGCTGGCTCAGCAGAAAATACAGTATAGATAAAGGAGAGAAGACTGGGGGAGTCAGACTGTTAAGGCACGTTGCATTTCTTCTTCAACTGTATAAAACTTTTTAATAAGAGAATAAATGGTCTGAATCGTTTAACCCTAAAATCATCATATGCTATTCCATATGACTAAAAAATCTGAAAGTGTTTGTATCACGCTTGTCATTTACCAACTTGCTTTTCTAATTGCATTTTTGAAGCAACTTGCAGAAGGTGGCTAAACACTGTAGAAATAAGTTTTAATTGAGTAACTGTTTGACATGAGATAGATTTATTTAATAAAACAAAGCAAGCAGATTGTAGTTACCCACAGTTTATGAAGTGCAATATGACAATCTTGTGTAATCTAAATCTGTTTACACATTAGTGCATCTAGTCCTTTGACTTTAGTTATTGCACATAAAAATTAAATCATATAAAAGACCTGCGTACAAGACATGCAGACTTCATGAAAGGCAAATAATGCCTACATAATCAGAGCAAAACCCAGAATATACACAGCCTGGAATGGTCAAGGAGGAGTTCAGGTAACAAATATACTAATATTTCAATTAAAGGTAACCAAAATAGGTGTTCAAATATAGAATTAATTTTAAATATATTAAATGCTAGTTTTCTTTTATGTTTCAGGCAAGGTGCTGTTTAAAAAACCTTCAATATAATAGCTTCATTTAGAGATGGTAAATCATCAAGTTACACGTGGAAATTTTGATTTACATCAAATGTGACAACACAACGTACAAAAAAGTTCTTAAAAAATTACTTCTAAAAAAAAAGCAAATTATGTTATAAAAGGAGAGCCAAAACTCACCTTCTTTGTAAACTAAAATGTTTTCTGACATCCATGAACTGTTGGCAACACTGAGTATCAGAAAAATATTACATATGTTAAGTAGTGGATATGTAGTGTTCAAATATTGAATTTACTGCATACATTTACTCATGAATCATCAAAGGCAGTTTCCCATCCCCCCTTAGTTTTGGCCATTAATTAGCACAAACAGTCTTTAATTATATCATGATCAGCTTGAATAACTGCAATACTTGAATTCCTATTTCACAAAGTCAAAAAAAATGCACAGGGGTCAAAATCTTTCCATTACAGCTGCTTTCACAAACACCTGGCAATTTGATGCCTGGAGCTGCACAGCTGTAATGTGAGAATTTGGTCCCATGCTCTTTGCATGTAAACACAGTGCAATGGAAAGAGTCACAGCAACAAACTCCTATAAGAAAAAAACTTAGTGTGTTTCATTGTAGCAAGAGGCTCTATACACAGTAGGGTAACTAAGTACTTCTGGTAATGTGCAGTATTAGACATTTTGTGTGTGTGTGCTCATGTCTTTATAAACATTCAGAATTAATCATGAACCAAGGTGATTGTACCTCACTATAAGGCGGCTTGCTATAGTTTGGTCTCATGGCTTTACCAACTTTTTTCTCATCATTTACAAAAGACAGTCCTACCTTCACTGATAGTTGTGTGTGTGTGTTTTATGGCTAGTTGCTTCCCCAAAAAAAGCACAAGTTCTATATGAAAAAAGTAATATGTATATACCACATTGAATCACAATATTACCTATACATCCAATTTACATTCTTTTATCCTGAAAGCATTTTATATTTCGATTGCTTGACACAAGCTATTGACTGCAGAAGTGAAAGAACATAAAACAGTTCATTCTACACCTCCAACTGCCTGAGAAAGAAAAATATTCTTCCAGTTTTTTTATAAATTCCTTATTTAGGACTTTTTCAATTTGGCACGCAGTTCCTTTGCTGCCAAACAACCTTTCAATGTTTTAATGCATACTAACATAGCATGAAAACAAGCTAACAAAAGCTGTGTCAACAAGCTCCTTCCTTGATCTGTTATAGTTAGGTTCTCCCTCCCTCCCCCAAAGAACAGGTCATCTTAGCCTCTGAGTTAAAATCCTGATGGTAGCCAGTACAAAAATAAATCAATTGCTTAATGGAATGACACTTCATGTAGCTGAAGTACACAGGAACAATAACCAGGCAAATGAGCACAAAGGTATGGTTCTAGGCAGTCCTTGGGAGGGGGAAAAAAAGTGGCACAAATTGAGGATGAGAACTACAGCACAGTTTATAAAACCATGAGAATAACGTCTATAATACTGTAAACTGCAAGAGTCTTCACATGTTATGGTTGATCAGGGGCCTCCGTGATCAGATCTTTAGTAGGGTATGTAGAGGAGCGGGGATCCATGGCTGAGTGCATTAAAGGAATATAAACATCATCCATGTTTGGCATGACAAAGATTTTCTGTGGAAAAGAGGCAATTAAATCAAGTTACATTTCATATGCCACTTGAAAACTTGTTTTTCTGCTTTTAGTTTTAAAAAAATTCCAGATACATACTTTCCTCAAGTTCAGTGTTGTTTGAGTCAATGCCTACATTAGAGCCCTACAGCGTCTACTAACTGCAGCTGTTTAGTTGTGTTACAGTTGCAGACGAAGCTCAGAAATAACTAAGATCTCTGCACTTCCCATTAAATAAGAGTAGCATGACAGGAAAAATACCCACTCTACTGCTTTCTCAGCTCTCATACATCAAATTATTTCTAATTAAAAAAAAAGCTTTGATTTCATGTCAACTGTATAGGAATGAAGCTGGTTAGTTAACTGTTTTTATGCCCTAAAAGTACTTGCAAATTCAGAGATTTCTTGTTTTGTTTTTACAGGTGGTATTACAATCACTCGTTTTATTTTATTTTAAAGGAATATGTACAGGGAGACCTTAGTGCTTCATACGTTCTTAATTTCAGACAACAGTTTAACCCTCTGCCATCTAAGAACTCCTAGGACCATGCTTTTGTTTAAATACTACTCATTCTGACATAGCATCTATTTCACGGAAATAGCATTTTGCTAAACCAGATTTCCATCCAGGCCTATCTATACATGGTCTAAGGACTACCCCAGAAATCAGTTTCAGATGAATTTTTAACATGCATACCACTGAACAGGAGCAATGGACAATGCTCATTAGTCACGAGTTAAATTGGGGATATGCAAAAAATGTAACAACCCACCAAAACTATCATTAAGTAAAAATGCTGTTAAGGAAACGTACCTGAAACTCTTGTTCCAGTTTCCTCTCTATCCAGTCAGTCACATGAACCAGAGTCACTTCTCTTTCACCAAGTTTTGGCCGAGCTTTTAACTCCAGGTAGGGAGGTCTTCGAAAGCCATACCTTAAGAGAGCACACACGACAGGTTTTATTACGAACACTCCAATGAGGCATATACCTGTGTTATCTATCAATATCCCATTAATAGTAACCCATGCCTCATTTACTACTAGATTGTATTGTACCTCTTCCAGAACCCATTTCAGCTGCATTTTACCATTAAGTAGCACACCTGAAACACTGCACAGCTCTTACAGTAAGTTCCTCTTACCATATTCTGTCAGTAGGTGGAGGTGGAATGTTAATTACTAGCATTCCTCTGCACTCTTGTACTTCAACTGTTAGCAGCAATGGAGTATTAGAGACCTCTTCAATTTTCTTCTTTATAAACTCAGTCTCTGTTGCTTTTTGAAAGTATTTTGACTTGGTAATTTTGTCCACAATTCTCATAATCTTACTTGTCCGATGTCCTCCAACATACCTTTGATAGAGAATACAAAAAGTATATCAAGGTACTTTTATTAAACCTATTATTTGCTAGAGTCCTAAGGAATTCTTCTTAAATCACTGGAGTTTTGGAATTTTTATATCGAAACAGTGGCGCATATTCAAATGGCCAAGCAGCACCTCCCAGTGCCCACATACAGAGGCATCACTCCACCAGCTACAATTTTCTGGCAGAAATTCTGAGCATTCTTCTTTTCCAGATAGTATTGGGAAAAAAAAAAAGCAAAAAAAAAACCACTGTTTTGAAATTGCAAATATATCATTTATGCCAGCAAACTGGCATGGGAAGTGACAACTTGCCTATAACCATTCTAACAAAATTGTTAGGACAGATGCACTGAGATACATGCACGTATCCTCAGCACAGAAAGCCCAACCATATTGCAAAAATGGTTAATGATGCCTGCTACTTCTCCTGGCAACAATACCAGGTGAAGGGAATCCTAGTTGTTTTAAAAGTGATGCTTTAAGGACTGAGTATGCCTCTTCTCATACCTATCATATCTGAGAAATATACACCAGAAGAACAGCATATTTAGTATTATTACACACTATATTATACCTGACTGTCGTTCATAATGTTATATACAGAGATAGCTTTGCTAAAGATATTACATCTTCCTATCCTGGAAAAAAAAAAACAACAAACCTCATACAGCCTTTTACAGAGCTTGCTCCTGAGCACAAGAAACTCCTCAGCTGATACAAAAGGTGTGAACTCAGATTTCAGATTTTACATTTACATTCAAGTTAACTAGAAAGTAGTTACTCTCCTCAGATTCTATAGTGATAGCAATACAGATTTTGGGAAGGTGTTAGGAACTTATTTTTTTTTTTAATGTAATCTATACATTTTTAAAGATATGAAATGCATCACTGAAATTCATCACGTAGTTTTCAAAAGGTTTTAGGAGTCAAACTCCAAGAAAACTCCCTGCAACATTTTAAATACAGCACTGAAGCTCTTGTTATATTCACTATAAAGATCACTGAGATGCATTCAGACATAGGAAGCACTGTGATTATCCAGGACCATTTCAGGCATACTGCAGATTTCTCACTTCATGGCATTATCTAAATCAAATGTAAAAAAGTGAAGAAAAAAAAATCAGAACAGTAACCAAAGCAACACCTAACATGGCAAAACTGATTTTAGGAAGTTTTCTTTAGAATTCTTGTGCAGCATCAGAGGGCAGTATTGCACAGCCCAGATACTCAAAGCCCTTCAAGGAAAAAAAAATAGCAAGAAAGCCAGGCTTGAATAACAGTTGTTTGATATCGTCTTAAGGAAGAGAACACACTGGAAACAAGGGGTCAGCAGGATCAGTATGGGTATAATACTGTACACCAACAGTCTTTCAAGTTCATAAACAAAATTCTATTCTTGGTTCTGCTACCAAGCAAGACAGGCTGGGGGAATTTCTCTGTAGGTGCTCTGGACCAAGAGTTGTCTCTCTCTGTAATCTAATAGCAAAGCAATCAGGAGGTGTCAAATGGAGTAGCATACAGTTTATGCTGCAGAAGTGCTGAATTGTGAACAATGCTCCCAGCAAGGCAAACCACACAGCAAGAGTAGCTTTCTTTTCTTTTGCAGCACACGGCTTGATTGCTGTTCTTTGCTCTAGAAATGTCTGAGTTTTGTTTGTTTGTTTCATTACTTGGATATACTCACACTCTGACATCCTGTCATGATGAATATTATGGGACTGGACCAAGACATAAGTTACAGTATTAAGTCTGGAAATGGAGGCAGGGGGAGTGGGGATGGGATTAACAAGAAACACTATGTAGGCAGCTCACCCTTCTGCTCCTGGAGTCACTTGCTTCTCTCCTGCCAATTCAGGGGCATCGTCCTCTTCTGAAGACCCAGCACTGGAGGATTCCTCATCACTGTCTGCAAGACAGTATGCCCTTGGCCTGAAACTGAAAGAATGCAATTTCCAGGTCAAATCTAATATTCTTAAATAACTATTCATCACACACAGCTCTGACTGCCATTACATGTATTTCTATTTGAGATTCTGAGATGGCCTCTGTTTTTTTAAACTCTATGACTCTACAGCCAGAGTCTGGCCTAACATTTTTTATTTATTTATTATTATTTTTAAATAGGAAGCATCTAATGTGACCCTGGGAAGTTTAATTTCTTACATGTTTTCCAGAAATCCTTTTCTCCCGCACAAATCTGGACTATAATCTTCCTTTGGTGTCTTTCCTGGAAGTATTTCTTTCCCCACTGTATCTATTAAGCAACTGACCTTCAAGGTTGTGAAGTTTTAACCTCCTCTGACAAAGGGAATGATATTTATAGGATTTAAGTGTTTTTTTTGTTTTGTTTTGTTTTCTTTTAAGGAGGAAAAAAAGTGTCTAAAATGGAAAGAGGCAAACAATGCAATAAGGTGAAGAGTGTGGGGCGGGAGGGAGAAGGATTCTGCTATTACAGTCCGAGTTCTGCTGTTAGGGTACAAAATATCACACAGTAGTAACTAATTCCCAGACTTCAACTATGGGAGAATTTCTGCACACAATCACCAAAACAAATTCAAATCTTTTAAACAGATTAAAATTCAGGAAGGACACAGTGAATACGCTTCAGTATTAACAGGTCTCTACCTAATGCAAGAGTGTGAAATAGCTGCACAACACAAGCTTCAAAAGCACGTGTTTTTTGCCCTCTGGACTATACTCAAATATTCTACAACTTGTTTAAAATGCAGTTTATAGCTGTTCTCTCTCTTATTTGTGTGTGCGCGTGCTCTTGCAGACTTATTTGAAACGTCTAATAACCTCACACAAGACATGCATGAACTAAGACTGCTATTCTGTACATGGTACAAGCCCTTTGTTGCTGCACAAAGTCCTAATGTAAAAGGACAAGTCATTAGTAGTGCATGGCACTCTTTCCTAACTGCCTACTTCAGAACAAGAGCAGTAATCCTACGACCTCTCTAGACCAAAGCATTTGTTACCTAGGTTACTGAAACAAAATCATAAACCTCTTCTTGCCCAGAGATGCATTTGTGCATGCAGAAGAGGAACTGCACAGCAAATTGAACCACCTCCCTGAGGACTTGGGAGGGAAAAAGAAGGGGGGGATCATGTCACTGGCCCATATAGCAATGCTGGAGCTATTTCTCAGACACAGAAAAGCTCGCATTTTTAGGTCAAACTACATATTTTCTACCTGGGTGTGTCCTCACTTCACTTTCCTGTGCACGTCACACCACCCAGGTCAAAGCATGCCCAATAGATTTTCAAGCTCAAAGACACCACTGTCTTACAAAAAGGTGATTTATGTGCCTGGGTAAAAGGACCCTCTGAAGCCACGCCACAACAAGCAAGTTCCTACTGGTTAAGACTATAAGATCACTTATTAAACAAAGCAACAAGCTTTAGTAAGATTTCAGGGGATCTATCCATACAATGGACCATTTATACAAGATAAATATTGGCAGAAAACTACTTTGGAGCTACAGTATTGTTCCTGAGCAGATTGCACAATATTTTATGAATTACCATTTGTCTGTTTTTACATGGTACTCTAAAGCAAAAAACACTCACAGTATGAAACTTCAGTAACTCTGCTAAGCCTGCCTGCATTTGTCTAATCTTGGGTATGTTAGAACCTGCTACTGTATTCATTTCATAAGACTAACAATTAAGTATTCTTCTCCTTTGTGTTTCTTTGTGAGAGTAGCATTTTCCTGAGTGTGCATGCATGACAGAATTATCAAACTGTATTACAGCACACTCCATTTCTATTTTAAACAGTAATGCAGCAGCAACAATAGAATGGACTGCAATAGTGAATGATTTGTCTCCACTTCTACTGACAATATACAAGGACAGTTAAAACTTGGTGCTGTCTTCAACCCATCTCTTTCTGGAGGAAGAGATACCTTTCTTACATTAGGTTTTGGTTACTGCACGTCAAGAGGCAGTTTGATCTAGGCTCTTGAGTGACAGAAAGGAGCACAAGCAACCAACACACGTGACTTACAGGCAATACGACTGTGGATGCAAGCCTATCCAAAACAGTTTTGATTTGTCATAGCAATTGTCAACCGATAATTAAAAAGCCAGTGAAAAGAATTAACGCAATAGAAAGCATAGATGAAACTCAAACTTTTCTATATTTCCTCAGTCTTCAAGTTGTGTTTTTTTTTTTTCTTGTTTGTCTTTTTAAATAATATCCACTGTAGTTAAGGAAAAAAAATAAAAACAAAAAAAAATCTCATTTGAACTAGAATATATTAGACTGCCCTGCTGGTAAAGCTGACATGATACCTGGCCCTGAGCACATGAAACATAAGAGCAAGCATGAAACCTGTGCAGGGAGCAATACAGTGTTAGTTAACAGTTCCACCTTAAAGTAATTGGTTGCTTAGCTACCAGCATTTACATTTGCTTTGCTGTGGGCCTATTGCTGACTCAGAAATCATATTTTTACATAAGAAAACAATGTGTCCAGTAATTATGAACAGATATGAAAATACACACAGAAAATTCCGTAGGGATGGGAAAAACAAGCAAACAATAATTCCACCTGTATAGACATTTTTTCCCTACCTCCAATGTTTTGGGGGGTAAGATTAAAGGAATTTTTTGAAAAATCATAATTGGTAAATAAGCAGAATATGAGGAAAGTTGGAGAGTAAAGAATGCGTGTGATTGTTTCCCATGATGAAGTAAAGGTATTGAAACATACATTATCCTTGCATAACATATATAGCCTATTTTCCTTCCACAAGTGTTTACTATTACATGGTTTACTATAGTAGCTGTAACATGCTGTAGTAGTATTTGCATGTTAATATCTCCAATATCCTGCCTTACTGCTAGGACCCCAAATCAAGCATAAGGCAAAGCTATATTTCTAAGTCACACGACATTTTAAGATCATATAAAAATACAGTTCTACTACAGAAGCCTTTTATTAAGACAGTTTTCAATGGTGTAATCAACCATTAAAGCTACACAGAGAGGCCAAGTTCCACACTCACATGTACACACCTCTCCCCAGCTCCTTTCAATCCATTGCAAAGCCAGAGCGGCATATACACCAGGAAATTTCCACTTTTTCCACTATGAAGGTCAGGCCTGACTCTACCACTGCAATCTTACCCTTCTTTGCCGATCTCTCCAACTTTCAGTGCTTCACCAAGAGGCTCTTTACCAAGTTTGGTCAAGTTCATCTTGGTCTCTAGGGTCATTAGGAAAGATCCATTGTAGGACATCTCCAAATCAATCCAAAGTCCTAAAATTAAAAAAAAAAAAAAAAAAAAAAAAAAAGCCATTTCAGGAACAGTCATCGTAATTTTAAAGCCAGCCAAAACTTTTTTTTTTTTAAATTAATGTCTATTCATCACACTATTTCCAAAGAGGAAAAGGAAATGTTTTTTTGCCAATTGATGTATTATTAATTCATAAAAAGTTTAAAAGCTTAGCAAAGCAAGTTTTCTGTTCTTATTTAGCTTATAAAACAATTGTTGGGATATGTAAAGGCAGGTTGAAAGACAGATCAGTCTAGTACAGCTCATGATCTAAAAAAGGAGTGTGATTTGTGCACACCTAAACTGCTTAAGAGATCTGAATCAAGATAAAGAAAATAGAATACAATCAGGGATCCACTTCAAAAAGTATTTACAGTACTGCTGCAAGCCAAACTGTAATGGGGACACTCCTCCATAGTATACCACCCTAACGAACAAACCTTGAAATCCCAGAATAATGTCTCTTCTTACACATCACAACATGCAGGCCATTTTTGCTCCTAACAATGGCTTATCAGAGAAGTACAAAAATGTTCATTAATTAACTCAACTACAGGCATTCTCCTTATGACTCACAAGTCATTACCAAGAACAATTCTAGATGCATAGTATTAAGTTCAATCCTGTTGTCTGGGCAGACTATTCACTTATCAAAATCACCAAAAAAATCGTCTTAGGAATACTTGCAAGATTACATCCTGCCACTTAAGTGACACCCACAGTCTTACTGAGTAAAAAAGCTGTAGGGTATTTGCAATCCAGAGATTAGAAATCAGATGCCACTAAACATAGATTATGCATCTTCCTTTTCCAGACGTTGCAGCTGCACATAATACACCCTTCCAGTATCTGGTACATGACCACTAATGCATCTTACTTTTTTGGATGCAATTCATGGCAACTACTGTCTGGTTTTGACTGATCTAGGAGAGACACCCCTTCTCAGTTAAATTACAACTGTTTTCTTTTCTGCAAACGTATATCAGAAGAATGGCCCTGTTTTTGTTTCCACCTGTTTTTATCAACAGAAGTACATGCAGCTCCCAAAAACCAGGTCATTGATACACAACAAGCTTATGGACTGGAAACAGTACTGAAGGAAAGCTGGTTTATTAACTCAAGTTACTCTTTTCCATCAGTCTTCTAATTCTGTACTAGAAGAAAACACAAAATCAAACAGTTCAAAAAGTCTACATAGACTTTTCCTCTTTACAATAAGGAAGTAGGAGTGAGATCATCATAAACTGAACAGCTAGAGAGACCTTTTAGATAACCAAAGAATCACCATGATTCACACTTAATACTGTTTTAAGAGCAGATCAAATTAAGCTGAAGATGCCATTATTGATAGCGGAGTCCTTCTGGTCAAAAAACACTCATATACCTTTTCCTGAGGGAAAAAGGGAGGCAGGGGAGGGAGAAGGTGTGAAGAATATGGCAGATGGCACAATTTTTATTCAGAGTCAGCCTTGACAGAAGTATAGTAAATACAAGAGTACACATAACTAAAACAGGACTATTAACAGAAGCAAGATTTTTTTCCCCTAATACTATCTGTTAATATATTTAGTTACTTTTAAGAGTCCTAATAATCAAATCATGTAATCAAGCAGTGACAGAAAAGTATGAATGAAACAAAGATATCACAGCTAGTAACTGTCTGAGATCTAAAGTCGTACAAAAAGGGACAACAAATGACTGATTGTATCAAAGAGGTTCCAAAAAAACATCTTAAGTGTTCAATCTGAATACCAGCTTACCGTTTTATTAAGTTTTTCTTGCAGGTGTGATTAATTCATATGTCAACTTACTCACAAATAAATTTATTCTTATGAAAATGAATTTCAAACTGTCATCCCTTTAATTATATATGTGCTTTTTAAGTACAAAAGCAAAACAAGTTATTTCGTTTCATAATTAATCTTTGCAAGTTCTTAAAAACTTCAGATATTAAGAGCTCATGTCGTTCAATAATATGAAAAATTACAAAGGATTACAAATTCTACATTCTACAAGCAAGCATTTACAAAATGTTTGCTTGTCATAGCTCAACTGAACAAGAAACTGAAGGAGTTAATTGTTCTCACTGCTGCTGTCAGTAATTAATTGAAGCAAAACATTAAGAAGTCTCCTAAACCTCATCTCGTGACCGAGAATGACAGTCCTTGGTCAGAACTGAAAATATTAGAACAGCGAGAAAGGAATTCAAAAAACGTTTAAATGTTTCACTCAGATAACAGTCTAAAAGAATTAAAAAAAAAATAAAAAAAAAATTAACCCAAGCAAAACACTTTGGTCTTGATATCTTCATCTAAAAGTTGGAAGAGCAATTTAAAATTAGTTGTTTGTCTAACACGTAATGCATAGCTGTATGACAACAGGTCCTCCAAGGGAATATTTCCCTTTAGACTAATTAGAAATTGCTCTACCTCAAGTCAAATAATTCCCCTGCACTTCTCCAGTCCAGTGTAACAATATGGTAAGTAAAGTGAATGGATTGCGAGCAGACAAGTTAAGAAATCCTTAATAAACTCAAAAATAATTCCAAGTGGAAAAAATATTCTGTTACATGTCTTAGATGGTATCCAACTCTCCTCAGCATGTAGAACAAATACTTCTGAAGATAAATAAAATTAACTGAAGTTCTTCTTTTTGTGAAAGTACTAAAGTGACAAGAGTGTCCTCAAATACACTCCTGTGACCAAATGTAAGCCAGAAAAAAGAAAAAAAACAAAGGAGAAGAAAAGTTCCAACTTATAAATCAGCAGCATGAAAGTCCTTCAACTCTAAAAGAAATCATATTAAACAATTATTAAACAATGAGGATATAAAAAAGATGCCATATTATGAAGTTTTTTTTTTTCAAAGCAATGCTGCATTTTTTGTTTCCTGATTTATTACAATTGTATTTTCTGAATCCCTGATTTAAAAGCAGGGCAACTTCTCTTGGAGAGCCAAATCTGTTTGCTGCTGCAGTACAGAATCAGTTCTCTCCTGATGAGATGTGCGCTGTTTTCTGTAGTCCACGATAGTGTGGCATATACACCTCTGTTGGATGCTAATTTTAGTTTACTTCTGTAATATTCTCTGATGAAAAGACATACTCAGATTTTCTTTATTTCTCTACCTATAGAATTATGTTTATACCAAGCCTGATGCTACTATTGTTAGAGACAGATCACTCAGTTATTCCTTCAGAACAAGTTCTTATTAAGCGTACCTTCCTTAAACTGAAACACCTGCAAGAGCAACAGATTAAAATTCTGTTCTCCACAGATATGAAGACACAAACCTAGCAAAAACAGAAGAGGAAACAATATTTTACCTCTGTAATCAATAGATGGTTTGAAGGCTTGAAGGATCTTCGGCACTGCTATCCCCATGTCAAGCTCAGTTAGTGTTAGCTCATTCATGAAGTATGGCAGCTAAACAAACAGAATGTAAAAATCAGATCCACATTATGGAACTATAGATCATCATTTCCTAAGAACAGACAGAAATATTGTTAATTTTAAGGAATGGATTGAGCAGAAAAGCCACCAGTGAAAAAACAAATACGGTTACAAGTATTTCCTTAAATTCTAAGATTTCATATTTTTCAGTTTCAAAATAGTATTTTAGGGGGAGATTTAGCATCTGAACTTAGAGAATGTTTTTAAAACTATATTTAGGTTCAGCTGTTGACCTTAAGCTTCCAGCATGCCTTCTAGTCAAATCATGTAAACAGCTCAAGAACAAAATACAAATCCTATTTTACTGTGAATAAAAATCAAAGACTACTTTGGATTTTAAGTTCAGTCAGATATTTTGTAGTTGAGTTACATCAATGTCTTAGCTATTTTTATCTATAGCAAATTATTTCATAAGACATGAGCCTTTAAATATGTACCATAATTTTAGCATTATAATAGAGGCAGAGTATCACAGTGATTTGGGTATCTATTTACTTTTGAGTACTTCTAATTGATAGGATTTCTGTCTCCTGTGAACAAATAGTGCTTTAACCTATCAAAAATAGATCCATCCCCCATGCCCAGTGTTACACTCAGCTGTTCCCAATGACACGTTTGAATAACCTGCTGTCACAATTGTGAAAACAGCCAGGGCAGAATTAGGTTACTGCTTATTTTTCAAAGAACAAGCAACACTACCTCACAGCTGGTGCTGGCAGCTAAATTTCAGAGCTTTTGTCAACAAGACTACATCTTCCTTTGCCTTTAGAAACAGGCAAACTCCTCCCCGAATATCAGGAACTAAACAGGCCTCTGATTAACTGCTGCTGTTCAGAAGAGTTACAGAATGCAAAGGGAAGACCCAAAAGCCATTCAAAAGCACTGCTCTTCCCTTCACCTTTTGAGCTTCTACAGTCATTGTACAATTATATCCTATCACCTCAGAAAGGGCTTGACTGCTACTCACACCAACCTCTCCTGCAAGCAGTGAACACCTGAATTTAATAGGAAAAACAGTGTAACTAGTTCCCTGATTGCCTTAAAGAGAGGAGATCTACTGTTTCCTCTGGCAGATTTAATTTAAAGTTCAGAGTCCTCATTTAGCTTCTCTTAACAATTCAAGTGGAAGAAAAAACACAGAAGTACTGCAACCCTAGCTATAGAGACCTGAGTCAGTAAAGCTGAATAACTTTTAAGTAGCTATACTTATCCTTAAAGTAAATATAATAATATTTCTACTTTTTAACATAGAAAATTACAAACACAAATAATTAATGTAGTTCATCTGAAACTGAAGTGATAAAGGTAACTTGTCAAGCTGCTACTATGAGATGGATTGTGAAACTGAACTGGAAGTCTGCATCACATTTATTTACCCCCACTTGTCTTTTACAGAGCTTTGGTATCTAAATAAAATTCTTCTGCTGTTTTTGATCTCAAAGACTATGTGCTTGTTTTCTTCCATTAAGAATGAGAAGTGTGAGTCTCCAAATTAGTTACCTTTATTTTGCTAAGTTTCATTTGGATCTTCTTTGACACCAGATCAGACCAATATTTTTCTCCTAAAAAATCCCAAAATATTCTTCCCAGCAAAGCATTCACCCAGGCCTCCTGTTCTTCTTCCTTGTCTTCCACATTTGCATCTGACAACTGAAAAACACAGAGTAGGTTATTCAGATGTGGAAACTATTCTAAATTCAGAAAAGGCCTCATTTACACCTTCCTTTACAGGAAGTTGTTATAGCCTACATCAGCTAAGAACACTAAAAACATCCAGCGCAAACAGCAGCTTCACAGCCATGTCAGCTGGCCTGATGCGAGTGTGCTTGTCATCATCCTGACATGCAACAGAGCAAATGAGACTACATAGCTATGGAATCGCCTCTGGCAATGAAATGAGAAAGCTGTACATATTAACCTCTGGCAGAAAAAGCAGATAAGCTCAGAGTGGACAGACTACAAATGTGTCTGTAGCAGAGACACTCTCCCTTCCCAACAAACTTTAGAACAGCTACGCTATTCAGGAAGATAAAGAGGCACAAGAGGTTTTGTTTACAGTCCAAGACAATTATGTCTTGGTTTACTGGAGAACGATCTCAAAATACTTGAAGATATTGCATGTTCAGATGTTGCATCTCTGACTACAGACAGGAAGGCAAAAGCAGCTGAAATAATCTGGGGCGTATACATAACAACCTTTTGTGCATCAGAGGAACAATATGGTTTCCTGAATCCGATATGCAAACATTGGAAGGAAGAATGTGTTTGCCTGTACTGTTTGTTTTATCTTCTATTTGTGATTTCTCAGAACTGGATTTAAGAAAGTAAGATTGGACTTTGTTTTCCTACACTGAAAAACTGCCACAAACAGGACCCAACTTATACTTGTGTCACAACAATACTATTCCAATTGGGTGCTCAGATGTTTTGGGAATCTTAGAAGGCCTTTAGCTCCCAACAAGAAGCAGAAAACAAGTCATTTTTACTATCAAGTACTAAAAATTCTACTTAGATTATTTCAGCAAGCCAGGACCTCAAAAATGTTTTTGCCTCAATCTACTCTAGAACATACACAGAAAAAATAAATTTTAATATTACTGGGAATTGATTTTATTTTTTTTTTGAGGGGGGGAGGGTATTACCTTTTTCACAGCTGTAGGGCTGCTGTCTGCACTGAGGACTGGACTACCTGATGGGCTTTTCTTTTCTTGTGGAACACACTTCGCCATGTAAATATTGTAGTCCAGAAGCATTTTCTGCCGCACATTGCCAGCCAGTTCCTTGTGCTTAGGCTGGGACGCAATTTCTTCCGCACTGCCCTTGCTGCTGCTACGACTGTGTGTAAGAACTCCAGACTGGCTATCTGTTCTACTGTGTGTTGGCAAGATCCCTAAAACAAGAAGAATAATATTCATTAAACAGAAAAATAATCTGACAGTCGAATAGTAGAGTGCATGATCAAACACTTACAGGAAGAAAATTAGCTTGCAGATATAATTTATTCTGAGAAAAGACCCAAGTAGTGCTTTCTCATATTGAAGGGTAAAAGTAAATTCCACAACTCTGTATTTAGCTGGTCTTAAACCCAAGTTAGTCAATATTTGGCAAGACTCAGCACTCAGGAGGACGTATGACTGGAAAATCAGCTGATCAATACCACGTTTAAATATGGACACACACACATACAACATATGGCAGAATTCCCAACAGCTCTGCTACAGAATGCCTAAAATAAAAGTCAGGTGATTAAAACACACCTATAACTAATGTAAGTTTAATTATAGACTGTTACAATTAAAAAAGACTGTCAAAAGCATGTAACTATTAGAATTCTAATTATACATTAATTTTGCATTTGCATTTCAAGAAGCTATGGACCAGAAATAATTATGTTAACCTTTAAAAAGCTTCTCAGAGAAAAGATAGAGAAAGAAAAGCATTAGTCATTCAGATTTTAAATCATAGCAGAGGATGGCTTAAAATTAGTATCTCAAATATTTCATCAATATGATGGAATATCTGATATGTTTGTTGGTTCAGATATGTATTAGGATGGGTCTTTGTATTTAAACACAAAAACATGTTTTACTGTGACATTAACCCATGAGAAAGCATTTTAGTCTTTTCGGGAGACTGGAGTAGAAGGATAGATGGAGAAGGAAGAATGGGTAATAAGAGAACTGAGTCTAATACTAATACTGCAAATGTTGACATCAGTTTCAGCACTAGACAGTAAAAACAGTTGAGGGCATACAGGCAAGAGAATAATCAAAGGCCAAGATAAGAAGCTTGAGTGTCTTTGGTAATACTTGTCTGTTAAAATCACTATAGCCCCGCAGTAGATGCAACTACCACTATGAAAACAACTTTGGTTTGTTTCTTTTAATAGACAATTTTACTAGGAAAAAAGGTTATGAATACCTGGCTTGTTCCCACACAAACTGGATGGTTTCTTTGCTTCAGACTTCAGCTTGGATGCTAGAAGGAACCTATGGAACCATTCCTCCTTCTCCCTACCAGTCCTTCCAAAGAGATAAAGCACTTGATCCTTTTGGCTAGTGCACTTTGCTCCATCATGAGGTTTCTTGGATTCCTCATTGTTCAAGTCCACTTTCTCAGCAGATAACTTTTCCTCTGCATTCTCTTTATCAGACTGGGCTTTAGCCATGAAGTCATCCTGTCTAGCAAGTTCAATGCAAATAGGGTACTTTTTATTCCAAATTCGTTTTCGTGCCAGACCCTTGGGAACCAGGGAAATCTGAAGGACAAATGAGAGAGTTAAATTCACTTATTTTTCAGTTGTATCTTCTATGTTTCTGTAGTCACACGTATAACATGGGAATGTGAAAGATACCAATCCCACACTAGATCTGCTCAGTTTAATTGTCTCTTAGCCTATATACGCTTGTTGTCCAATTCAACAGGTCTTTTGGGAGCCATGGTGTTAGAATTAAAAGCAAGGACCACTCAAGCAGCTTAGACTTCCACCATCTTGTGGATTTAGAAACTCAGTTTTCATTTAAAGGATTTTATTCTCACAGTTACACAGAAAATTTTGAAAAACAAGAACCTTATTTCTGTGAGCACTAAGTAACAAGAACTGGAAAAAAAACTTGGAGAACACATTCAAGGCACTTGGCACTTCCGCAACCAGTTGGGAGGGCGGCAGGGAATGAAGGAAGTTTTTCCTTGGTGTTTTGTTGGTCATTCTCTCCCTCTAATTCCCACAGTTTCTTCCTACATCTATACTGCTAAGGCCCTCTACTCAAGTAGCATGCCATAAAAAAAATAATTAATAACAACGTATTGATGTGTTACTTAATATAACGTCCATGGCATCGACTTTACATGGAACCTGCTCACAGATTTGAGGAAAGCAACTAACATGTAGGAAAACTGTCCCAGCATTAGTCTTGATGCAAACTTCCAATTGCAAAAATCCTGACCTCCTTCCCTAGACTGCAGGTACCAACAGCAAATCACGTCTGTTCCAGTCACCTCTCACTCGCCTCTTTTACACTCATATACAACCTATGTTCCCTCTTCAAGAGAAATGCAGGTGTCTGAACTGCCTTGGGATAATGACAACCAAAGATTATGCATTTTGGTGTAAGCTTCAAAACAGTCATGAAGTAATCTAACATATAGGGAACAATTCCCTAACCTTTTTTTTGAACTGACAGAGGAAAAATCACGCTTTTCCTTTGCTGTGTAAACAGGTAATTTTTTCTAAATCCTGCTCAGTTTTGTTTACACAATGACAGCACAAGAAACCAGAGGAATCAAAAAAGAAGTTTTGAAGTATCCTCTGTTAAAATCAGAAAAGTAAGGCACACTCACCTTGCTCTCTGTAAGTTCATAAATTTTCTGGCTGACATACGTGACTTCAGGCTTTGGCTCATTGTACACAGCCCTTCTAGAAATATTTTTATTGGGTTTTGAAAGTCTTAAGGTGCTTCCTTCAAGTCGCACATAGACTGAGTGAGTCAACGTAGCATGGTATGTTTCTGGATCATAATTATAAATTTCATTCATCCATCCCTAGAGAAGAAAACACTCATTAACAGGCTTTTAAGCTGCTGAGAAAAAAAAAAAAAAAAAGTACAGCATGTACATAAAAGTTCAAAAGTTGTAAGTAATTATCCAAGCTTTTGCCAAACTCATGTCACTTATTGCACAAATAAATACAACAGAGCAGTAAATACAGTAAATGAGGTAGCACCAAACTGACAGAGCAGGAGGTGAGGACTGTATCCCGAGCACACAATCTGGTTTTCTGGGCTAGTCGTTCTGCATGAGCAGCAGTGCTCTCTCTCTTCACCTTTCTGAAATGCTGTGAGAGTTGCAGACACGGGCTTGCCGGGGAAAGCCACAAGCCAGCCACAAGGCATGGACATGCTGCAGAGCGCTTTGTGCTGTCTGCTTACACAAAGCACGGACATTTTAATCGCCAACAATCAAGGCAGAGCAAACAGCCTGCTGATAGACAACGCTGACTTTTCATCGCCAACAATCATGGACTACAATGGAGTTTGCTTTAACACACCACCGCTGTTCAACATTGTTTAACATGTTGTGTAGCTGCACTGTTACAACACACAAGTCATACATGTGGATTAAATTCTATTTATTTCTGTGAAGTAAAAAAAAAAACACAAAAACACACAGAAAACAATGAACAAACCCTGCTGTGACCAGGCTGTAGGTATGGGGTTCTAACCACAGATGGGATGTTACCCCTAACATCTGGTTACAGGAAGCACAAGATAACTGGGGCAGAACACAAGCCGGAATACTCATTCAGAGAAGACAAATCTTCCTTCTCTTAACCCGCCAAACAACATACTTTGATAATGACTTCTACCTGCTCATCCAAACCTTAATTCTGCAGACTCAGTGTTCATTAACACCAACAGACAGTGAAAGAGGTGGACTTCAACAGACATTCTCTAGAGCATGAAGTGAAATGGCATCTTCACCCACACCTCGGTGCTGCTGGCAGGTGGCAGAATGGGGAACTGAACGGGTGATCGGGCATGCTTCAAAACAGCAGCAAAGTTCTAGCTACATGCAAAACATCCCAGTATTACTGCCGCATTTTAACTTCTTCAATAAGTTTCCACCCACACACTAAAAAGCAAAATTTATTGTAATGCTCATTTGCTCCAGTGCCATACAATTCCTCAAAGCAGACAGCATGCCCTGTTGTAGATGCCATAGCAACAGTAGCATCTATGTTTTGCTTACTCCACCATCTAGTTCTATTTTCACTGTAAATCCAAAAAAAACTCCTAGATCAATTATCATTCTTTTTATGTTCAGGAAAGATTAAGTCATTCATCTCTGCTCAGCTCCAAGCTGTCTCTTTATTAACAGCAATATCAATACTTGCTCTCTGAAGAAGCTTTGTGTCTGATTGTTTGCTTACACTGGGTTATATACAACAACCATATAGGAAACACAACGCATTAGGAAGGGTTTTCTATAAACCATCAAGGTTCTGCACAGCACGGCTGCTGTTTGTTTGAGCATATCCTATTTCCTTCCTAGAAATTATTAGTCAAGACATCTTTGAGCAGACAGCAATTAACTTTCAGCCAGGAACTCCAGCTGGACTTACTGAAGCACAAGGACATCAAGTGACTTGCCTAGAGCCACTATGAGCCATCCGCTCTGTGCAGAACTGAAACATCCATATGGCTGGCAGACCTCTGGAGATACTCCCACCTGCCCCCCAGATCAGATCTCTCAGCTATTTCTAGCTCAGACAACAAAATCTGGAGGCCTGCGGCCAGGCAAATGCAGAGGAAAGTTTGTTGCCTTAAAAATTTGCCACCCCCTCCTGCAATGAAGTTCTACTGAAAAGGACACAAATGGCACAAAGAGGAAGGAATGCACAGAAGGGGCTCTTACTATGAAGCTTAGCCACACAAGCCACTTTTATAACTGTAATAAGCTATAATGTTATTTTCAGTAGGAGGGTTGGAAACCTCCCTGTATGTATGGTACCCAAAAAGGAAGGGGAAAATACCCCAAAGTTTCTTTAACATCCTGCATGAGATGGAAGCAGCTGAGCTCTCCAACACCAGCACTTGAGCTGAGCAGAGGACGTGTAGCACGAAGACAACACCCGATTTACACATCGTTCTCGACTACCACAGCACCATATCAAGAAGTGAAAACCCATCAAAATCCAAAGCTTGAAAGATGAAAAGCTGGGATTTGAGACAAGATGAACACCTTTGCACACGCACCAGGTTCAGTGAATGCCCTGTAGGAAAGGGGGCTGAACTGATCCAGCATGTCATCCACTACGCCAGCACCCGTCCTATCCAGCTTCCTGCTGTTACAGTGCCAGTACCAGCCTTTCTGCCAGAAGATTTCCTGACACTACATAATTAAACAGCACTCTTGAGGATTCTCTGCCTCCTTAGTGTGTAAATTCTCCCTTCTGTTTTGGCATTTGGGAGCCCTGGAAATTCCCACCTGCTTTTCTGATCCCTGCCACGCGCCCACGCCTTCCACTTCAAGCAAATGGAGCAGCTCTATCATCTGCCAAACACACAGTTCTCCCCACTGCTGCCTCCCCTGCTCACTGAACTTAACCAACCAAGTGCTGCTCCTCACAGCACGCCCCTGATAGTTAGCTCTGAAGAACCACTTCAAGACTCAATGACAACTTCCAGCTGCCTAAGGCACAGAGTTCAAAACCTAGGACCAATGCGAAGTAAATGCAGTTCCTGCCTTAAACAGCAACCTGCGGGGTGATTTCTATACAAGGAGATGACTGCTTCACACATTTGAGGCATGGATCTAAAAAAAAGATACAGGACATTAAATCGGGGGGTTTTCTTCTTCCAGACAGCAACTTGTCAACAGTCAGTATGAAAGAGATCCTGCATTATTACAAGCCCTCCCTATACAGTTTCCTAATTTTGAAGGATGGGCTCTTTCCTTTTTCCATTCAACTTCCAAGTTGTTTTGTAACACGCAGAAACATAGTATGGTTAGAGGGGAATGCTAATAACTCAACAAGTGATGTTCACTGTTAATGAATATGAAAACACGGGCCAGACGCAGCAATATTTGTCCCATCCATCTAACAGTGTTAAGGGGGATGACACCATCTGCCTTCTCATTTTCAGCATTCTTCATTTTTGTACAGTAAATTCTTTCACTTAGAATAAAAAAACATTTTGCTAAGGTTATCTAAGAAGCTTCCAAATTCATTCCAAGTCCTCATATTTTAAGAATAATTTAACAGAAATGCACCCACCCCTCTCTTTGCAAAAACAAATTGAAATGAAAGCACCACAATCCAAATAAGCCATTTTGCAATGCCTCTAAACAGAGAAGTTATGTTATCATCATGTACCGGCAATGGGCAAATTTTCCCAAACTACTGAAGCAACAATGGATTTCCTTGTGTAGGAGAGGAGAGACTGTATGATGTTTTTTTCATCCCAGCAAAGTTGTTAAAAATAAGAAATTTAGTAATTCAGGGAGGACAATGACCACAGTCATATGCTAGTCCGCAGCTGCTTGCCCTTTACACTGGTCCTGTGATCTCCAGTTGTAAAGGTCAGCAGTTGCTGCGAATTCACAGCCGAAACTAGGCGAAAGTGCCTCCCGCTCAGTTTAGTAGCTAACCTGAAAGAAGCAGCTGGTTAAAATATTGGGAGGCAGGGCTTTTATAACAAAGGTCGTGGATATCACTAAAAAACACAGACGCACTAACAGGATCTGGCCCCATTGTTAGAAAGTGGAGACTGAAATTCTGGCTTTCAAATGGCACTAAGTCATCTGTCAGAGCAGCGCCACCAACTACTGCAGCCCTCCGGGGAACGCAGGCGGCTCTGCAACGCCAGCGCCCCCATAAAATGCCTTGAAAAGGTCTAAAACATCTCACTTTTCTGCTTTCATACCTCTAGGCTGCAAATTGTTCAAATTGCAGTCTGACAGAGTAATTCATGCGACTAAGCAGGGCAGAGTCAGGCCCTGTATCAGCCTATTTCAGGTTATTTAGTTGAAGGCCTCAGGCACACTACAGCCTCATCCGAGCGGGGAGAATCGCAAAAGGCAGCCTTACACAGGGCCTGGGGACACAGACCAGGTCTGCCAGGGAATAACACACACCTGAAGCCCCTTATTGCTATGATATATCCAAAAACATACATAAAAGTACCTGCCAACTTCACAGTAAGAGCCCAAGTCTGGATATAACTGCCCCCAGAGCTTCTTAGTGATATTAACAGATTACTTATCAGTCAGTATCATTAAACATCACCACCAAATGCTCCAGCATGGAAATTCAGATGCTTTTCAGACCAATGAAATCACACTAATTATGTGAGTCTCTCCTATTACCACTATTTTACAACGATGCAATAGTATTTTGCTTGATAAACGGGGCAGAACACAATGCACAATTTGAGCTTCTGCTGACGTGGAATAAAAGGTATAAAACAGGCACAAGTTTCCACCGCCTTAACTGAAAAATACATTTGTCTGCCAGAGGCAACTCAAACATGAAATCTCTCAAGTGATACTCAGGAACAGTATGCTGGTAAAAAGCCTTCTCTTTCTGCACAGCCGGGGTGCTAAATGCAGGCACTGCCAACGCGGTCTTCTCCTGAAAGTTCTTCCTAATGGAAAAGGTAAATTTATCATTTCCATTTCAGCTGTTACTTAAAACCTTTTGTATCAGCCAGCACAACACAAGGGAACATGCATTTTGAAACGCCAATAAGGAAGTCAGAAAAGCCTAATGCATTATAAAATAAAATCAGCAAACTGTGGACAAAGGCAGAAAAAAATAAAAGGCAAGGGAAGCTAGAGAACTGAGTACCACGGGAATGAAAGGGCAAGAAAATAAGCACTGAAACAGGCATTTTCTGGTCTTGTTCTCCCCCACTATCAAAGTCATTAGAATGAAATAAACATAACAAGCATACAAACTGGGGAAAAAAAGGAACTTTGACTCCAATCAACTGAAGCACACACTAACCACCACAGTGTTTTATTCTTTCGTATTGCAAAGGAACAATTTGCAGGGAGAAAGCACTCATGTTCAGGTATTCTGGCAATTGTTGAGGGGAATTTTCCACCTGATCTTGAAATTCAAGGAAAACACAAACTTCTCAGACAATATTTACACGGGAGAGCGTGCGCACATACCTGTGCAAAAATAGCTTGACAGCACTTGGGCAGAATCCCAACTTTTAGAGCCCTGCAAAGGGATCTTGCTTACAGCTTTTGTCATACTGGCACGAAAGCAGTTCAGGCCAGAATACAAGACTAACAACTTCTTAAGAAAGCATCTTCACACAAGAGTACCAAGTTTGATTTTCCCATATCCGTGTGAGTTTTGTTAAAGATTAAATCTTTCTCCCATTTTGCAGAGGATCTAAACCACCCATTGCTCATTTTGACAGAGAAAAATTGAAAATACTTGTATGAAGGAGGAATAACTTGGGATCTCCTAAATCATATTATATTGTTCCATTGCAATATGGGTACTGCGCTGTTTTTTAAACTCCTGAACGATCAAAAAGCCCTTTTATAGGTCTTTACATATTAAAGACAATTACTTTGTGTTCACAAGCACAAAAAATACTCATCAGGTCACACAAAACAGTAATCTACATTCATACAGACTCCTCTACTCAGTGCATTCCTTGCCTGTAGCCTTCCCTTCAAACATATCTCCTGGATAAAAGCATTAAAACATAGTTTAAAGGTTCCTGCTAACATCTCAAAGAGCTGGCTTAGTAGCAGCCAATGATTACCGGGATCTTTACCAGCTTTCACGTTATCAGGTCTCAGCACCCAATTAAAAAGGACAGAACTGAAAATTTGTTAAGATTGGTACGTGTAAGCAGAGGGTATATCAAATGGGCAGAGAGGAGCGTTCAGTCTGCATTCACAACAACAAATTAAAGACTACAACTCATTCCAGTCAAGAAAATTAAAGAACACCAAGACAGCATCAGGGCTAAGCATGCAACTGCTGCCTGTACCCAGCAAAAACTGGCTTTTATACCCCATTGCTCCAACTTTTCAGTTACCTAAAGATACACGAGATTTATTATTAAAACACAAACTACAGATTCTACAGCATATAACCAATATCACATGGACTTCAGTCCATGCAACCTTTGTGTTGTCACACTACTGAAGGTGCACCTCCAGAAAGCACAGGATGGATTTAATATTTACACAAATACAAGAAAGCATTCAAAAAAACTCAGAGAAACAAACGATACCAAGTGAAAGCAGTGCAACTATCATTTTGAAATTCTCCTTCTAAACATTAGAAACTAGCATGTGCTTTACCGTCTATTTTTTCTCATTAGGAAAATATTATTTTAATCCATCAGAGATGTAGATAGGAGAGGTAGGACGGGAGCAGGAAGAAACACAAAGCACCTCACGCAACTAGAGTGGTTGTACAGATCACAACTAGACAGACAGCAACGTGCCAGACACATGGAAGCAACAGCAACTCACAGAGTCTGGACAAGAGGAGATGGGGAACGGCCAAGGGGAGGGAGAAGAAATTTTTTAAGAGCTTCATTTAGAAGCCAGCTTTCAAGCACACATTATACTGAAATGTAATCCAGATTATACAGTACAACATCCAGGATATCATCGTGCAGAGCCAGAGACATCATAACATGCAAATACGCCCCTTTCATTACTCGTTCCTCCTCCCATTCTAATCAGCTACTGTTTGTGGAGAATCCGTATGCTCTCTGACAATCTGTGCTTTACGTGAATGCAGCACTCTTGGAGCTTCTCAGACTGAATGGACAAGACAAACTATTGCCTAGACAGTAAAATACCCCAGGAACAGAATACATCTCCCAAAATACTGCTTCAAGCACTAATGTTATTTTACACACTGAACTCTGACACTACTTGCTCTCGGTATTTGACTGGGATCATGTCAAATCCATCACCAAAACAACTTTCTCTTTTAGTTTTGAAGCAATTCTGTTTTTCTGCTAATCCTTAAGGACACTGAAATCTTACATTTTCTTGGATACTAAACCATTTTAGTATCTGCCTGCCAAAGCCACGTGAACCTGAAACAATACTCTAACCACAGTTGGTGATAATTCAGCTCACTCACACCTTTAGAATATCTGGTTTACTGCTTCGACACAAAATAATGCATAGTGATAAAATGCCATGACCTCACCTTCAGTATTTCAGGTTCTTTGATGTCCAGAGCTCCTGTATTCCACTGCTTTTTCATACTTCCATGCAATTTGAGATATTCGTGAGTACGTGGAATAAGCAGCCAAATCACACAGACAGCTGTCATAAATCCAAGGGCCATTCCAAACAAGAGTCCACTTAAGTAGCCAGGGAGAGGGATAATAAAGTAAGCATAGACTAACAGTGTTAAGAAGTATAAAGTTTTCACTGGTATTTTAGGTTGTTGCACATCCAGACTGGTTTCATCTTCACTACTGAGCATAGTACCGTTTTCCTCAGTCATCTCAGGATCGAGCAAAGTTTCAGTAGGTTTATCAGTTTTGCTTTCATCCTCTATCAAGGAAAAGTCTTCAGAATAAAGTTCACAAAACTCCTCATCCTCTCTGCTTGCTAGTGCAGACAATGAACATTTTTCAAGTACGAGTGAAGTTTTCGAACTTACGTCCTTCGTGTTTGCAGACTGAGAGCTTTTGGTCTCTGCCTCTTTTGTGTGTTCCTCGGCTGTTTTTGACTGTTCGTTCTTACTCAGGTTAGAGTCACTACCATAGAAGTCCCCTTCAGAATCACATTCTTCTTCCTTAATGCTGTAGTTGTTATTGCTTTCCAAATGGCCATTCAAACTGGAAAGGTTTGAGAGTTCTGAAGCACTTGAAGATAAGGCTTTGGGCCTGTGGCTACTACTTTCATCACCCATTATTTTACTGAGCAGCTGAAAAGGCTCACAGATGACTTCAGAAAGGCGTCTTTTAGTGTCTTCAATTTTAGCCTCCATTTCAGGTACTTTAAAAAAGGAACGAGTGTCAGAGGGAGATGTTAATGGAGATGAGGGGGCAGTTTTAGAATCACCACCTGTAGCTCGAGGTTGAGTGAACTGTTTGAACAGATGCAAGTTCAGTTTTGAGTCTGGCGGTCTGTAAGACACAGCTTCAGATTCTTGTTTAGAAGTGTCCGTAGACAGAGATTTCACTAAGGTTTTCATTAACTGTCTATGTCTCATCGGTGGGGTTGGTTCTTTTGGTTCCACATCTGTTGAAAGGGACTTGACTAAACCCTTAAAAGGTTTTGAACTAGAAACTGTGGACGATGCACTAGAGCAGACAACTGATCTGGAAGGAGATGAGGATGGGGAAGACGACAAGCTGGCTTTCTGTTCCACAGATGGTGACGCACCTGGTAAGCTAGACGTGTGACATGAATGTGATGAGGGAGACAGGACTAGTGGCACTGCACTGAATACGTGAGATGCAGAAGGAGAATCCAGCAGCTTTACACTGTCTGCCGTTGGCAGAACTGCAGGTGATGAGGACAGTAGAGATGCAGAGTTGGCCATGTTAAGCGAGGTAGCTGAACCAGAAAAATCATGGCCGGTATGCTCAAAGCAGAGGTCTTCCTTGGCTTCAAGTGCTGTTACAATGCTTTGGTCATCTAGTTCCTCATCAAAAAATTCTTTAAACTCCTCTTCCTCCTCTTCTTCCTCCTTCCCAAATGCAGAGAAATGAATAGTGATGGTTTCTCGGGAGACAGATCGTTGGACCTGCACTTTTGGTGCTGACTGCTTTGAGGACATTTCACCAGTTTTCTCTGCATGGCTACTGTTCTGACTTGTCATTGCAGGTCCCAGAGACGTGTCTGAGTCTGTGAAGAAAATGTAAAACCATGTTAAATTTTTTATTTTCCTCTCAAGCACCCATATTTTCAAGCGTTAAGCCAAACACAAGAGAGGTTACATGCAACAGGTCACTGTTTTAGAAAACTAAAACACTCTGAACATTTTTCATCTCAGTGGGTTTAAAATTGTCTAGTCAAATTATAGCCCGTTACTAAAGAAATTGACTGTAGATACATTTATTACATTCTTACAGCAAAACTGCTAGCAACAAAAGGACACTCAGTAGAGGAAATGTTCTCACTGATAGAACATCACTTTTTGAAAATGCTGATCTCTGATCAGTTCGGTGCACGTCAGCTGTTTTTACAATAGATAAACTAATATACCCACATTGTACATCAGTTATAGCTACACAGTATTTCAAGCATTTTATCAACCCCTGAAAGTGGACTTAGACTACATTTTCATGTAAAGCAGATAGGCAAGTCAAGGTACTGGTGACCATACTCAAAGATAGACCAGGAATTAAAAGATTAGCTCTGCCCTTCTGGCTGTGAAGCAGCACTTTATCTCCATTGTCAAGACAGCAAGTTTACCACGTTAGTAACTGAATTATTTTTCAGGAGCTGTTAAAATGCTGTAATCAAACTGTCACACTGAATTAACGAGAGGCCTTTGCTGATGTTTAAAGAGCTGTTCAGAAGAATGATTATGTAGTGGTGAAGAGATGTACCCTTCACAAACAGCAGAGGTACTGAAGATTGCATTATCCAACAAGCCAGTGCCACCTGTTTGTCATCACCTTTCCACTAAAGGTTGTAGCCCTTTACAGCCACTAGTGGAGTTGTTCATGTAAACACTTCTTATGCTGTCAGTAAAATGAGCTGGGTTAAACATTTTATAATAACAGATCTTTGCTAACTGGCTCATCCAGTCACACTGGATCAGAAGACAGTATCTATCCACAACTTCCTACTCAGCATGGTTTTCCTTTTTATGGCTCCTAAATTGTTGACTAGTTGATTTCTTGCTTCTTCTAGCACTTGCATGCTTTCCAGTAAGGTTATACAGAAGGAGTTGGCTTCTGTCCTGCAAACCCTTCAAAAAGTTAGTTTTGGTTTTGATTCAGTTCTGCTACATCCATCAGGGAGGCAGCAGGGGCACAAACAAGAATAAGCTTTCAGAACCCAGTCACACTTTCGCTTGCCACCTAAAGAGACAAAATTCTGCCTCAAGATCAGATTCTGGCTCCCAGCTTTTACTGTGGAACTGTTCTGCCACTGATGAAGATGTTCCTCCGGCCCACTTACGACTCAACAGATCGTCAGCTTCCTGCCACTTCTGTGGGTCAAGTAGTTGCTTACCCAGACAGTAAGAACTGTCAGTTATTCAGAAGTTTAGAGATATTACACATATGACCAATAAATGCATAACTCGGTGAATTCTAAAGTTAGTGAGAAACCTAAGTCTTCCATTTCCTGGCTGGACCAGCACACCAGGGATCCGCCAGCACACACAGCCCACGCTTCCTATAGACACAGCTCCATTTCACGTCGGTCAGACAGCAGACTTCTTTTTTAAAGACAAATGAACCAAGTTTATTTTGGGGAGTTAAAAAAAAAAAAAAAAACAAAAAACAAACACACACCACAACACTGGACAAGATACTCCATTTCTATTTGCCTAATGCTGGATCATCAGCTCTTGCATGTCTCTAGCATTTTGTGCTAGTGGTGAAACCGCAGCACTGGCAAATCAAAATTCTGAAAGGACAAAAAATACTCACACGTCTTCCAGGTGATTCAGCCATTACAACACTACACACTACAGAAGGAGGAAAAAACACACACTCTAGGCTTGCACTTGCATATGATGCTACTGCCATCGGCACAAAATGGCTGACCCTTTCTTTTTTGCCCCCGCTCAGCAGAGTACTAATGTGTTACTTTTAAATCAGATACAAATTCACTGTTTTGCTTTGATCTTTAGCACACTACGTTTACACTGTACAGTTAATTACCTTGTGTTTAAACACCAGTTGCCGTGCTGTGCTAATGCAGTGCTAATTACCTGAAACAGATGAAGTTTACTTGCACAGACCAAATGTACGGAAAAAAGATTTTGCTGCTTCCTGAACAAGCAAGATTGTTTTACATCATGATTAACTAGTTATCGCAGAAAGGAAGGAAATTCTTTGTTAGACAATATTTCTCTACCCTTAAACATGTTTCCATAACATGAATTATGTATTATGAAAGCACATACTTAAATCAACACCATCAACAGGGCAGCAGGAGAAAACTAACATAACCCAACCACACTTGCACTCTGACATCCTCAGCCCATGACTGAGAGGGGTAAGTGTAGCATCCAATGCCCTCAACAGCTGGTCCAAGTGGCATTTCAATTGAGGAGAGTGGTTTGCAGGAATGACCACTTCTATTTGGGCAAATAAGTGATTTTTAACCTTGTGTGATCTTGCTGGTACTTTATAAATCAACCCTCATTGCTTCCACTTTTGATTATCCCTCAGTTCCCTCCCGAGCTGTTTAAAAGTGCTGCCTCCTGCCCACGGTCCCAGCAGCCCTTCTGAAGGGGCACAACTCCAAACCGACCATTTGCAGATCACAGATACTTACAGGAATGTATTTTGCCATTGATCCTTCTTTTTAAAGCTACCCTATGCCCATCTCCCCTGCTGCCTTCTTAGTTTTTGTTGTTGATTTTAAATATGCACGGTATCAGTTTTATTTACGGAGCAGTCAGTCCTGAATACACCTTAGATCCTCAGGCTTCAAACAATTCAAAACATGAACTTTTACCTGTAAGGACAGGAGGCTGATAAGAAAAGTCCTTTCCCCACAAAAGCCAGAACTTCGTATGCTTTTGCAGGGTGGAATGAGAGCGCCGTGCAACTAACTACTGCTGCTTCCACTTGTGAATTAACCACCTGTACTCCCACCATGGGGCGAACAGCAACAGGCCCTGGTCCTTGCTCACTGGCATTATCTCCACAGTGCTGCCACAGCCGGCAGCAGGAAGCTGAGCCAAGAGCACACGCATGCTACCTGGGAATAGGAGAATTTTCTGTTGAGCCCTTCCCCACTGAGCCGGGATGCTGTGCGGTGCAGTAGCTGAGGATGTACTTTCCGCTCGGCTGCCAACACATCGCCACCACGCCGTGATTCACCTGCTGACGAACAGGAACACCCAGGGAGAGACCAGGTGTTGGGCAGCGCTTGGTCGACTTAGGCCACGACACCTTTTAAAAGCCTTGCAACACTGCTCTTAGCGACACCAGGAATGACTAATTGGGATGCCTGCTAATGAGGGAGCATTTCTGTATTTGTCTCATAGCACCCCCACCCCCAGTTCACCTTATGGTCTTGCACATGTCACAGAAAGGGCTCAACAGAATCAGCTTTGACAACTCCCTTTCAAAGACAGGAAGAGGAAAAAGCATCAGATATTTTTGTCTTCAAGATCCTGGGGGTGGCAGGGTAGGGAGAGTTTATAGAAATAGCCAAGCACTCCAGCAATCTGCTTTTGCCCAACAGCACTCGGCTTTCCCCAGAACTGGCAATCCCTTTTCCCTGCAGCAGACAAACATAAAACCCATCCTCCTTCACCTGAGCCCTAGAAACCATCGACTCTATCACTGAGAACACATGCAGCACAGCAGCAGCAGTCTATTGGCTTCCCCTACACAGATAGGGGACATAAATCATTCCCTTATTTACTGCATAAGAAGTATTATGGGACTGAAGAAATCCATCTTTTGCTTCACAAAATCATGTTTTTTAAAAGCCTGGGAGAGAAAGTTATTTATGGTACTACTACTTGTCCAAAAGGCTTGCTTACCTTAATTACCTGTACTGGTGTTTACCATTGTGTATGACATATCTACAATGTGTGTTTATATCCATTCTGCTTTCTAACAAAGAGACGAACAATTTGTTCAGCAGAAGCCTTTCTGCCAAAGGAAACATTCAGAAGCTACAGCTTTTCCAGCAAGCCACAGGAAAGCTCAATCCACAGTGCAGGTAGAAGAGATCTCAAAAAAATCCTGCATTAATTTTGCTAGCACATGACTTCTGGCTATGGTAGTGGAAATTTTAGAACTCATTTTTTGATTCTGCATTACTGGTGGGCAGGGCTAGGTTTCAACCTGGGATGTATTCCTTTGGTTGCAACCACAGCATTGGGGGTAGGGAGCACACACAGAAAGCAGGATAAGGCTTGCAAAGCAGATTACACTGAAAAGAAGACTAAAGCACTGGACCTTCCCTGCTGATTAGAGGGATATCAGCAATCAGAAGATTCATGGAATATATGTGTATGTATAAAGAATAGAATATGATGTTCAAAATAAGTCTGCTTTTCTCCTGTCTGCAGACTAGGATGCAATTTGGGTGCATCCAGGATGTTTACCTCGGCATTCACTCCCTCTCATGGCTCACAACCCCATGGTGCTCAAAGCACACCACAACACGTCTGCTCACCTTGTCAGGCAAACTCTGATGCACATACCAACTAGCAATAACAACACTTTAAGCAATTCACGGGTTCAAATGCCTTCTACTTAAATCTTTTGCATCACAAGAGGGACTAGGTTTTATCACTTTGAAGTCCATGGGTAAAAAAAAACAAAACACAAAAACAAACAATAAAACAAACAATATCCAGTCCCCTTCCAGGTATTGAGAATAGACTGGGATTTACTTCTGTTTGCATGTGCTTTCAGAGCTCACAAATTAGAATAACCGTCACATATTTACCTCAGGTCAAAGTTGCACGTACCACAAGTATTCTACCCACCCCATACATGTTTCAACTGAGTCACATTTAGGAATTACCTAAGGGAAATTCAGAAGAGCAATTCAAAGTTTTTTGTAATCCTTCAGTTGGAGAAACAGAACAGATTGGGTAACTGAATTCACACATATTGCAACAGGCCAATAATTCCAGTCACACTGTTGTAACTTAATGCAACATCCACCCAAGGGGGAAAGGGCATCCCCTATCAGGAGAACACATACAGAAAAACTCGTAGCAAGGTTCAAAACCTGGCAGAGTATTTGGGGCTGCTAAACACAGATCAGAAAAAAAAGTGCTTTATACAAAACAGGAATTTATTTCCTGCTGAGTAAAAAGCCTTACAGGTTATTAAAAACATTTTAATACTTTTCCCTTTATCTATTAGTTGCATCAGAAGAACAAGCCCTAAATGCTACCCAGGAAGCCACTAATTTGACTTCATGCCGATTGCCACCACAGTTCAAAGGGAAAAATGCTTCCAACTGGTCACGCTTCTGCTTTCACCCACAATCCTGTGCCACCACTCTTTCAAGAGGCAAACCTCTTGGGAAATTACCATCTCCTAGGCTGAGGAAAAATGTGGCTCTTCTTTAGGACTGACATAGATCTTTTTTTTCTTTTGGGTTACGCAGTAGTCATTTCCAAGCTTCAACTTGTACATAGGGAAATCATACACTAAATCTACTCTTCATTTGGGTAGCAAGGAGCAGTGAATTTGTTTGAGACTATCTTTGCAACAGCTACTTGTGACAGAATTGCTACGGAAGATGTTACATTAATATAGGACAGGACGACTCCAATGCATTAAGCCACGGGTCCTAAACCAGGCTAGAAGCATGCCAAATGTCTCCCAGTTCAAGAATACCTACCTGCACAAGCCAATTTGAACCAAGATACCTATTTGCTCTCAGAAATTACAAATTCCAGCTGATTTAATAGAGACTTAGCCAGTATCTTCCTTCAAACACTGAGTGATATGGGAGAATTGTTGCTATTCTTTAAACTCACTTAAAATAAATAACAAAACTCACCGCCTGACAAAATTCCTTCTATTAAGAGCTAGAAGTCTTCATTTCAGGTCCTTCAAAACAAAGCCACATGTATTAATGAGCCTATCTGTTACAGTATTGATTTAGGCAACATTTTAAATCAGAAGCTTACACCTCCAATAATCTTACACCACTACTTTGCCACAGAAGTAGCCTCAGAAGCCAATTCCAGTGTATTTAGTCCAGAATGATCTCACTGAAGTGGAGATCGCAGCTCATGGGACTTTATCTGCCACATAAATTTCATCTCATTGAACACATTTATACCATAAGAGACAAAACAGGATACAAAAAAAAAAAACAAATTTCAATACCCTTTCCTATCCCCGTTCAAGTTTCTTATTATCACAAATGAAATTCCTCTGGAATCTCAATGAGTTAAAGGAGTAATAGGTATTAACCATGGAATACATTAACATACACTAGTCATTAATTTTAAATGAACTACACAAAAACCATTGGTAATTACCATCACCCGATCGCCCTGTGAAATTGGTGTGTCAGGGATCTGGTTACCCAGCCTGATGGTAGCACTTTAAAGCTCACCATCCAACAGGAGCAAGAAAAAAGTTTGTGCACCTGGATTTGAGATATAAAAGGAAAAAAAAACAGAGGAACAAAATAATTGTAAAATCTTTATACGGAAAATCTGGAGTTACAGATAGGGAAAGACAAACTTGCAAGAAGCACAGAAATGAGGAATTTGATATCAATCAAGTAACGTTAGAACACAGGCCAATGTGTTCTACAGGAGCCAACACTAGGATCACAGCAAATACTTCACACAGGCAGTGCCACCCTCTATACACTACATATACACTACTGTATACATACACATCTTCCATAGCATGTACCTCTAGCAGAAGTCAAACAGATTAGTTAAAACAGGTAAAATACCTCTACGAGGAGTTCTTCCTGAGCCTCATAAAAGAAGGATTACGTTTCTGTGCAAATGCATTGACGATTAGAAAAATCCAAGTTAAATAATCATTGTTTAGCTATGTTCAGGAATACCTGAAATCTTGCTTAGGACCTTTCACTTATAACAAGAACTATAAATCTACCAGAGGTACAAGAGGGGTTGTTTACCGAAATCTAAGATAGAAAGGTCAAATAAAAATGGCAATGGCAAATAAATAGTCTTTTAAAAATCCCAGTAATTTTGAAGACAAGCAATATTAAAAAACTCCTTACTACGTGCTCGTATCTAAAATGCTTCAAAAATGATAAAACGAAAACCTGTTAGATGTTAGCCAAGTGGGTCTATTTCTATCTTAACATTTTCCCCAAAGACCTAAGAAAGGTCAGCTACCACATTAGTTTTTCTGCCTTCAACAAAAGATTACTTATTATTCCTTCCCATTCTCCTTCCATGACACATCACTTGCACCAAGGACTTCATAAAGCTGCACTAGAGTTTAATTTTGACAAAAAAGCAAGCAGTTAAAGGTTGTCCAAAAAAAAAAAAAAAAAAAACAAAAAACAACTTGTCTTTTCTGAAGACTAAAGTGAAATAATTTAAAAGAAATTGAACATTTCCCCTAGTAGGAAAAAAAGAGAAGTTGATCCAAAAAGAGAAAATACGCAATAAATCAGTGGGTGGAGAAGAGTCACTGTAATTTACAACTTATTGCAATACTTATTCTTTTTAAAAACAAGAACATACAGAACACAGAAGCATGAAGAGCTTACTACAAACAGAATGAATTGCAATTGCAGGACAGCAGAGACTCATCCCTTCCACCCGTGGGCAAAACCATGTCTGTTCTGCTGGGCTTCAGAGGCAAGCCACAGTCTGCAGCCAACAAAGTAACTCCCATCAGCACCAGATTAAGAACAGGGGCAGCAGCAAATCTGCCAAAGCATGAGACCCAGAACGAGCTGGGAAACCATGCCTCTGGCAGTTAGCACAGTGCTTTTAAGTCCCCAGAGCTGGGAGCTGAGGTCTGTCAACACAGAGGCAAGGAGGACTTCTGCAGCTCTACCGATCCGATGACATGTCTAGGCAGAGGCTGCTGCCTTACCATCATCTTAACGTAGCATTTTCCAATTGCTACAGGTGAAATATTACTTTGCAACAGAACTGCTTCTCTGAAATTCCAAGAAGTCAGAAGAGGCACAGAGGGAGCGTCTGTAGTGTCAGACGCACGTTGAGCCCGCAATCTGGTTCTTCACATGCAGCTCTTCAAGAAGTCTTTTACACACAAATCTCCAACACTTCAGTGAGATAAATATGTATTATCCTCCCTTCAAAACTGTGCAGAATACAAAAAGCCCTCCTACACGAGTTCAGAGATGCTCAATGGAGCTGTGTGCTGAAACCTTCAGAAAACATTCCCACCAAGCACAATTCCAACACAACCTCTGCTGACATTTCCTCACCAGAAACGATGCTCCTGGTGAAGCTCCAGTACACTGAGTGTTATACCTGTTAGTCAAGCACTTGGAAAAGAACGGCTGTAGTATCTGGAAGTTGCTGTTACCATACAGTCATCGAGTAAACTATGATTTTATTTTTAACAGATTCCTCATACTTTCAAAACCACTTTCTCTGCTCTTTGTGTAGATGCAAATTGCCAGGAAGCATATTTTCACTGAAGGTTTACTCCTAGTTCGCACAAAGAACAAATAAAAAAATCTAGCACATTATACTTTCTCCATTCATGTCCTCTTCTCCTATGAACTACTTCATTCTTGTTTCTCAAACACTCATAATTGCAAGCAACACAAAGCATCTTTTCCATCCAAAAGATGGAAATTTTCTGGTATAATTGTTCATTATACCAGAGTCAACTCACGATTTAACAGTTCACAGGCACCTTATACTAGCTCATTCCCTCAACAGAAAAAAAATAATAAAAAAAAATAAAATAAATCACACAACCAAATCCCCCTTCCAACACAGGTTTTGGAGATTTAGTCAATAGTAATATCACATATAGCTATCTTAAAAAAGGATATTCAAATACTTATTTTTCCAGGTAACTAGTTGCTGGGATCAAAATTAACCCCCCAAAAAACTAATTTGGTCATGAGTGAGAAGAGAAGCACCCCAGAAAAGTAAAGATTTAGAGACTTTGATCTGAAAACTCCTGCAGCAATGGATTTAGAAATAAACGTATTAGAAACAGAACACGCACCAAGAGAGAGGGGTCAGCTTCTGGCACAGCTTTTTCCAAAGCCAGCTTTTTCCACTTAGGAGAGCAGTTGTTTCAACTCTTTTCTCTTCTCTTATACTACCTGGCTGAAGCAGCCTCTTCAGGGTCACCCTGCCAAGCCAAAATAATCCACCAGTCCCTTAACAATTCTGAGCAATAAACAAACAACTGCTGCATCTGTTCTCTTCTAAAAGGGAGGAGAGAACAAATCAGAATTACCTGGCGCTGTAGAATGTCTGCATCTTTACAGAAAATTTGTTCATTATTAAAGAAAAAAAATCAAAAAGAGACCTACACCCCTCAAAAAATTACATCTGATTGAGAAGGCAAACAGTGAGGTACAATACTATGCAATGAAGCATTGTAAGTCTCTCCTTGTCTCTGTGGAGAGAAAAAAAAAGAATCAACTCCTCATTAATCTGATGAAAGATTATCTAAAACCTCTTTGGATTAGTCCACAGTTGAAAATGTTGTCCACATCACTGATTAAATTAAAGGTCACTATAAAAAAAACTTTAGGGGAAATTTTGACTAAGTGACTTATAGAAAAGCATGTTTCCAAAACAAAGAAAGACAAGCTGCCCTAAATCCTAAATTAAAAATGACTTATCAGAATTGTGTTAGACTCATTTTTCCCAACAATTCAAATGCGCATTAATAAGTACAATTTCATGCAGGTATCAAGTGAGTGTTCAGGAACCTCGTTACATTTACATACACTTCATTATGTTGTATACCCACATTATATCAAACTAAAACTCGTGTCTTGTTAGGATGCTTCTCCTAAAAGGACTTTTGTGAGGTGTTATGTTCTTGAACTTCTTTATTGTTTCCCTCCTCCCCACAAAAGCCCTGAAAATGGCAAAATACAAGTAAGCACAAACATAAGATACATCTAGACAAGACAGATGCATTAACACACAATTCTACACTAAGTGACACCACTCCACTCGATCAGGACATCCAAGAGCCAGGTAACAGAAAAACTAATTCAAGCTTTAATCATTACATTGAAGATTAGGGTGGTTGGAGGGGAGGAGAACACAAAAACACCCCACAGGCTTTCAGTCAATGTTCACAGCAACTGCAAAATTAAAAGAGTCATCACATGCCTTCGTAAGAGAACAGCAGAAAGGACCACATTAAAAATAAATATCTGTCCACATTAAGCTAGACACAGATGAGCAATGCCAATTAATAACTTGAAGTCTGGGTCTTCATATAAGATGTAGTTATGAAAGATCATTGAAAAAAGGAATGGAATTTACAGATTGGCAAACTGTACCCCATAGCTATCTAAAGACATTATTTTTTGCACTGAATTTTTAATGATTCATAAAACCATACATTTCAGATCTACAAGCTTTATTCTGACTTCATGTTTTGCAGAGGACTAACAGCAGAACCAGTGCTTTAGGGCTTTGTTATCATAAGAATGTAGTACACAGTCATTTTTCTTTATTACTCAGAGATGCTTTCAAAATTAGAGACAAGAGGTTCTCAGGTTCAACTAAATAGCACTAACGCATTTAGTGCTAGAATGTATTTCGGTTTGGACAAGGAACATGGCTCTCAGCTGCAAAGTAACAGCTAAAAAAAAAAAAAGTTAAAAAAGAAATGAAGAGCTACAGAACCACAACAGACCAGCGATACCCTACATATGTATTTTATTGTCTAAGTATATTCCAAAAGGTCACAATGGTAAAGGAAGACAGGAAAAAAACAAAGGGGGGGAGGAGAAGAATCTTTCTACTCAACTTCTCACGGAGCAAACCAAGCCCAACAGCTGCAGCACCTTTGCAGTTAGGGTGCACTCAGCGAGTCCTCTCCTCTACCTGCCAAGTTCTCACAACTTCATGCATACAAAGGTCAGCAGGACTTTTTGCAGTCCTTCACTGCCATGCATCTGTGAATGTGTTTTTATACCCCTAATTTTTTATTTTTTTTATGATGTACCTTCGGACAGAAGCAGCATATTGTGTCCAGGTCTTCCAGCACAGCCATATCATTCCTGCTGCCTTTGTAACAGCTCTACAGCCTGTGAGAAGCTCAAGAAATACAAACCTCCCCACAGAAATGTAGATGCCTTCACATGGCTAGGACCTCAGCATGCCCCAAGCACAATGTAGTCATTATCTGAGGATTATCTGGTTCTGATCTCTCTCATCCTCCAGCTTTGGTGGTATTTTTTCAACTTCTAAAGGGCAAATCCCCAGGCAATTGGCAAAAAAAAAAAAAAAAAGAAAATAACTAAGGCTTCTTTCAGAAAGCTTACATTTTCTATGGGAAGAAGGAAAGCTTCATCTATCTTAGAAATCTTCTACAAATAAACAAGTATTCACACACAACTACAAAGGTACTCAACACAAGAAAATTAACTAACCCAAAAATAAATAGCAAGCTACAGCCATTAAAATAGAGAATAATTGATAGAGTTGGTTACACAAGCTCACTTCCGCCTCATCTTCCTAAGGAAAACTAAAAGCATCTTTGATAAATGCAAAACAACAAAAAAAAATAATTCCAGATAGAACAGTACAGAATTTCTCAGAAGTTTGAAAGTGTAATCACTGGAAGGTCCAAAAGACAGAAAAGCTCAGGAAAGGGTCACTAAACAGCAATTTGCATCTTACCATCAAGTCTTTTGAGAATTGCAATTGAGAGTTTGAGAAGTGGTGGGCTAAAGGTAATTCAGAAGTAACTAATCCCAAAATTTAGTCAGACTAAACCCAAATTTCTGCAAGATTACTGGTTTTTGAATTGTTTCTGCCACTTCAGGTATTGCTGTTAAGAGAGTTAGTCTTGCAAATAGCTCTACTATGCCACCCATTGAGTAGCCTCGCCTCCCACTGAATTTAATGAAAAATTAATGAAGATGGGTATTAGCAGCTATTCGTGCTACCTGGAACCTGCAAAGGCAAGAAATGTAAATCAGCACCACATGACCAAAAAAAAAAGTTCTTTGTGACCTCATTTTGGAAGGAAATGGTTTATAGACTAATTTCCAGACTTCTTTGAAGGACCAGAGCAGGTAAACATGTCGAGTTTTAGTATTATAAAGAGGGTGAAGATTAGCACTCACATAGTGCTTTGAACAAGTAAGCCCACATAGAATCACTAACTTAACACTAACAGGGCAACAGCAAAGACTAAGAACCAGACTGAGTTGAAACAGCTGAAGAATCACTTCATCTCTTTCTAACAAGAAGTGTGCAGAAATCATAAGCTACCAACAGCTTCTATGCTTTAAATTCTTTTAACTTCTAATTCATAGAAAGATCTGTAGAAGGTTAATAAAATGCAAAGTTAACCCTGAAGAAGCCTCTTCTCAAGAGTATCATGAAAACAAAATGTCAAACTTTGTGCATAATTGGCAAGTATCAGGCATCTCTCTCTGCTTCAGGCAACATTCATTTCATTTCATTTCATTCAGACTTATGTTCAATCCAAGTACCTAGGAACTAAAATGCAAAAGTTCAGTAGCACTGCAGCTTTCCAGCTGGAGGACACAGTACAGAGTGGTGAGGGTAGGAAAACATCCAAGATGTGAAAATTTTCCCAAGACTATGAAAAAATTGAAACAGAATCCAGATAGCCCTAATAAGCTGATTTTCTGCCTGTGTGGAAGGCAAATAATAAAAACAATCCACCCAACACAGAAATACAGTCAAACCCTGACAAGCAAAGATATAAAGCAAAGCTCCGTTAAAAGCATTAGGACAGACAACCCAGACTTTCCCAGCTGAACTATCAAGACATAAGGGGCCTTGTTTCAGCTTGACAAAAACCTTCTAGGGCCATGCAACTGCTAGATATATTTCAGTAGAGTCTCTCAAATATTAATTTTGCATTAAAGAGTGGTTTAAACATTTTATGATTAAAAATACTGGACTACAACAGACAAAAAACCCTCAGGCGCACAGGACTGAAACATCCATACAATTCCTAGCCATTCAATTACAGTACACGCAAATACTTGTCAACTTTGGCAAAAGTATTTAAGGCAAAAGAAGTAAAAGTATTCAGAAGCATTCATATTTGTGTTCCCATTTAAATATGCATTTTCCTATTTTTCACATAGTATTTATAACTCTAGATGTTTCAAGATGTCACCTATTGAATCGACAGAAGTTGGCATGAATCTTCCCTGGACTTTGTTCTCTAGAACATGAAAGAGATCACTGCCAAAAACAGGACATTAAAAATCAAAGTCACCAGCTTGATTTGCATTCTCTTCCATTTCTTATATTAGACACATAACAGTGCAATAGTTAATGGCTCAGCTTAATGTATTAAGCTCTTTTTTTTTCCCTTCCAAAATCGTGATTTGGGTAATTTGTATTGCCAAAAAACTGTGATACATTTTAATTTCAACATATTATAGGTCAATTACAGATTGCCTGACCTTAACAGCTGTTTTACAGGCTTGATTCTTATTGAAATCAACTGAGTCAGAAAATGATGTGCACCTCCCACAATTTTTTTCATCTTAATTGCAAAGAAACTATGGCAGATGATACACGAAAAACAATTCTGCAAGTAATCTGAATTAACAGGATCATATTATAAAAAAGCAGATATAAATACACTGTATTTGTCATAAGGAAAAAAATGAGTACGCTGTGATGACAAACCGACATCTTCGCATACCTCAAAGCCCTTTTGTTCACACCCCTGCACAACAAAAGCATAAGAGGATCCTTCCTACTCTATTTTTCTCTGTCAAAAATGTGGGTACTGGTAACACCCTTAGAAGGATGATTTGTCATGTGAAGAGTCTCAAAAGAAGTAAACAAAATATGATTGGGAAGAACAGGAACAGAGTTTTCCTCTTTCTTCCATCAGCATAAGTCTACCACAGCATGAATCTGGACATGAACTTAGAGTACAAATCAAAGTTTTCTAAAAGGCTCAGGTTCGTTAATATTTTCTTAAAAAGTTTTCAGCACTCCTTGGAAAATGTTCTCACTGCCTTTGGTGAAAAGTAGCTTCCAATGATCAATAATGCAGGAAGCAACACAGACAGCCATTACTCATTTTCTTTCAGCTCAGAAAGCAATTATTTGTTCCTATCTGGCATAATTCACTCATACAGCATGCAGACATAGACATAGGTCCTTATCTTAGTGGAAAGTAGACCTCAGGTAGACTAGGTTAACAGGACAACATCTGGAAGTGAAATCATTTCCCCGGGTCTCTTTACACCTGAGATGCACATACTAGTTTCTGACTGACTACATATGGGGCTGTAAATCATACAGGCAGATCTTACTTTTGGAAATGTTAATTGAGGTAGTTGTCTCCAGGAATCCCATTTGACAAATTCATAGGCTGAAAATGGAAAGGGTAGCAGGTCAGTGCCTGATTCCATGGTTGCCTGCTGAAATCATACTGCAATGTGAAGGAAGTAGCTTTTTTTTTAATAAATAAATAAATAGCTAAGAAGAACCCCAGCTCCACTCTAAATTCAACTAGTACTCATGGAGGCTCTCTACTTTCACTCTTCCTTGCAGTTACTTCCATGTAAAAAAGGACTAAAATCATCTCTGTATCAGCCCATGATATTTGCTATTTCATAAACAGTTACTAACATCGATATGTTTGTCTAGCAAAAGCTGCAAATGCCTTCAGCACTGTAAAAGTTTCTAGTATCCCAGCCAGAAATAACATCTATAGTCTCAACCGCTTAATAAAATACGTAAGAACTAATTCATACCCCTGTATGTGGGTTACATTTTGTGCATGCGTGCTCATAGAAAGGGAAGTGTCATTAATGTAGCTTCAAGGAAATTAATTTTAGGTCATCAACGTTAAGGTCTCGATTTGCTGGGAGATAAAAGAACAGCAAAAACCACCAGATGGATTCAAAAGGGCAATGGGAAATAACTGTCTTTTAGCCATATCCTGCCTTCTTCAATTATAGTATTATGCAGGAGATTCTAATTTCAGATACATGGCAACGTTGTGTTTTTTTTTATGTATATATAGATATACACATGCTTAATAAATCTACCACATGTTCTTCGTTAAATAGAGTCAATCAGCTATACGAGCTCTAAATTACATACAACGTTAATAATTCAGTGAGTGCATACGTACTCTCTTCCTCATACATCACCATACATCAGGGGTGTAGTTGTTTAAGTGAGGCCTTTAATTAATGAGAGGTCAAGTCAAAGAAGCCAAGCATGGGTGGCAGCTGCAGTTGTCTTCCAGGATAGGGTGACAAAACAGTTGATGACTGGAGTATGAGAAAGCTGCACTCATCTCTAATGTGCTGCCTCTGCCATGCTATATATTATTACAACTTCACAGACTGGACTGGTTGCTCTTTTGGGGAAACTGAAAAAAAAAAATAAAACCAGTGAACTCAAAATCTAGATGTGAAATGGAAATCTTCTCACCTTGCATTCATCACCACCCAGAGAGGCAAACTGCTCTCCATTAAACCACGGAACAGCCTCTACACCCCCCTCAGAAATTCCCCTAAGCCCCATGAAGGACTTGAAGTTAGACCGTAACTGGCAATGCCTTCTCAACAGCTTTCCTAGCATGACATCTGAATGTATCTCACAAATCTGCACTTATTTGGCTAGGGTGCTGGAGGGAGAGGCCTGAAAAGCCACTGCTCACACTGGAAGGAAATCTACAGTTAACCCTTAGCACTTCCATTGCTAAATATGCTGCTCGTGACACCTGGATGCAAGAAGCAGATTTCAAAAAGAATATCCGCTGGGAAAGTAAAGTACTAAAACAACACTCTTGCTACAGTTCAGTGATTTCCTCATTTTTATCATTTTAATTATTAAGTTCTAGTTTGGTAGAAAGAATAAAAGAATATCTAGCTAGAATTTTAAAAATCTGACTACTAAAAATGAAACTGAAACATTGTCCCAGCTCAGAAATGAAGGGTTTATAATATCTGTTCAATACTCACAAAGAGCTAGCAACCACCTCTCAAAACTGCGTGACAGAAGAAACCAAGGTCTATACAACCAAACAGTTCGTGCTTTTAAATACAAAACACTCCTAAATTAATATTTTCAGATACTCTCAAAGTCCATGAACTTTTCTAGAAGTGTCAGGCACATTTCTTCAGTCTAACCTCTAGACACTGTTACAGCATCCTGAAAACCTAGGCCTGTTGTAAATGGAATAACTGGAATTACAAAACAGGAGATGGTTTGCATGCACAGCTGGTCTCCTTTCTCCATCTACACTTCTTTTTATTCACAGAAGTAACAGATAAATAGAACAGTAGCAATTTGATCATTTTCATAAAACTACAAGAGTTGCCATGCATTTGTTCAGAAGGTTTATCAAGGACCTGACAAAGCCTTTATTAACTAGCACACTTTTGAGCTGACAGACATTTAGGATTATCTCTCCTTATTTCTTCCTCCTTTTCCCAATTCATTTGTTTAATACTTCGAGGCAAACTGAAAACAAGTAATTGTGAAAGCAATTAGACAAAAAAAAGAAAAAATGAACTGCTACTGAGAAAGTCTTACAAAGATAAGCCTTATCAAACTTCAGCAGTAAGGAAATGAGAAGCAACATATGGATCACTTCATTTACCACCAAAACATTTATTTATGCATTCAACCCCAAGCATTACACAAGAGTATTGGGACAGAAAGTAAAGCCCCTCCAAGCAACAGGAACCACAGATACGTATTAAGCAAGCAGAATGAAAATGACAAGTTTTGAAGGCAGCCAGAGCAGAAGTCTTCACCTTGCATCTGATGCTTTGGGGGCACGAGACAGGAACATGAAGTGGGATGTGACCTGTAGGCAGGAAAGGTTCTACAGGAATTGTGTGGCCTGGATGCCAGACCAGCCTTCCCAGCCTCGACCAGAGAATACTCTGAAATGCGGCACAACCACGGGCAGACAGGTTCAACGCAACAGCTACGTGCCGAGAGACAGAGTGCTAAACCTAGACAAGAGCTTTTGCTGTCTGCTGAGTATCACCCGGTGGGCACTGCTCCCTAACCAAACTGCCCCGTACAAGTGTCAGCATGACTATTGCCCTTCCTCTCAGAGAAGCCTTATTCTTTGGGCTACATTAGAGGAAATAAAAATGTCTGTTTTATGAGCCCAATCTTAATCCTGACTTGCACTGACACAAAATTATTTCTGCAGCTATTTAATTTCAGATCATAACTTCATGACAGCTCATAACAGGTTAGTTACATGTTTCAATCTGCTTTGACATCTCCAGTGTCAAAGGTGACAGTAGACCTCTGCATAAGCTACTAAAACCTAATAAAGCGATTTTTAGGACTCAAACAGATCATTTTGAAGAGTGTCCTAATTCCTGAATATGCATTTCCCTACTCTTTTAAGAGATCTTCTTTTAAACTTGACTGTCCCATCTTCTCACAGCTTAAGGACAAGAACCCTGCATTGACATGATAAGCAGTCCAGGACACCCAAAGCTTTCACCAGCACCAAGGGACACCCCTTGGTTATTTCCTGTCATCCAACACCAGTGGGGTCAGAGAGCATAACAGTTTATAAACCACAGAGACACTAGGTAATGAATATTAAAGCCTGGTTCACACAACGATTCATTTGTGCTACCCTTTTGGCCTTTATGGGAAAACACCACTGTTCACTATGCTTATCGATCTTCTGTTATTCCTTGTCTGTCAGTCCTCTTGTCTTCTACAATACTAACTTAACCACTCTGCTATGTATTGATTTGGTCTTTCCACAGCAGAACAACACACTTTGCTGTTTGGAGACGACAGAGTTAAAATAGATAGAAGAGAAAGTCAATAAAGAGAGCTAGGAACTTTGGCGAGCGGGAAGGCAAGATGACCAGAGAATATGCCCTTTTCCACTACGATATTCTCAACTCTTTCCAAACATTAACAATAGGCTTAATTAGAGACAATAGTTCTGTGTACCTGCAGAATAAAGACAACTGTAAATAATCCGACACTTCAGAACCTCTCCTCTTCTTGTAGAGGGCAAAGCAGGAAGAAAAAACACCTGCAAAACTTACCCTGAAAACTTACCCCGCAGATGTTTCAGCCACTCTAACCCACTGTTGTCAAAACTTGCTCCTCTGCTCCTTCCCCAAGACTTCCAACGGGCTTGGGAGTGGCTTTGGCTAACAGGAAGTTTTGAGGCAACTCCTCTCAGATGCCTTAATTGAGCAATTTCAACTTAAGACACTCGTTTTTTATTTCCCAGAGATACTGGTCATCAAGGATTCCCACTAAAGAAATTGCAATGCATCTGTTAATCAGGTCTAAAAAGGGATACCTCCATTGCCCTGGAGATCCCAAATAATTCATTACTGTAACAGCCTTGCTCCACAGCAGGAAACTAGAGAGAAGGCAGAGGGCATAGGAACAGCAACACAGGCAAACAGCGTGCTACAGAACTGGTCTGATTGGAAGTCTCATACTACACCGGGCATACTGCTACTATGCTTGCCAAAGGGGTGCCTTTTGCTCTGGAAGCATGCTCAGAACTCAAAGTAAGTTAGTACACGGCAGCCTCTAATACAAAATTACTCCAATAAAGGACTTGTGTGAAAGAGCCTAAATGTCACCTTAAAAGACTTCACATTTCATTTGGCAATTAAGTAGGTACTTTGGGACACACCATGCACAACTTGGCCCAAATCCAGCCAATTGCATTCACCTCCAGATCTTTCAAAGAAAAAGATACAGACGCGTTAACTCTTCAGGTGCTTAAACCTCCGTCCTCACAACACTCCCAGGGAACAGGCACACAAAGGCAACGGCCATTTGGTGTGCAATCTTCATGGGATCTTGACCAATAATTATTAACTTTCTGCCTTCAAGTTTTGGGGTTTGACATGCTAACAGAAGCTTAAAAAAAACAAAACACGTTAAACTGTCTAAGAAGAGACAATTCACAACTCTGACATGAACATTGGGTTATATATTTTTATGACTCCGTAATTGGGATTCTGTCTCACAAATCAATAAAAGAAGTTGAATTCAACTTGTTTTAGAAAGAAAAGCAGACCCTTTACTTTGTGGATCTGAACCACAATCCTCTATAATAATGGAGTAGTACACTTTTTTTTTTTTTTTAAATCAGCAAACAAAAACATCTTTACACATACCATAATGATATGCATCAGTACACTGAAGGAATAAACACAGAATGAAGAACTCTAACTGATAATCCTAAAGCTCTCACTATTCACTATGGTACCTCTAAAAGCCATAAGTGTTGCTCTTTCACTAGAGAGAGGTTTCTGAGGAATAGACAACACTGTACTTTGCAGTTCTCTTTTTGCTCCCTAAATGTGAAGACTCCTTTTCCCTCAAGCCATGATTGTGGATCAGAAAAATCAGCTGGATTCAGAAAAATTGTTCCCAGATTGCACCCATCTTCTGTTTGCTGTTTCCATTCCAGCCCGCAAAGAAAAAGATTTTGCACATACAAGCCCACAGAGAAGCCCTGCTCAAAACATGGCCAACTTCAACCCTTGTATCAAGGAGAGGACACCAGGAACAGGGCTAATTGCACACAGCATTGCAAGGCTGGTTCTGACCTTCAGAGTTCTTGCACCACCAATATGAGAGAAAGCACATAAGAACTCAGACAAATTCATAGGGAGGCTTTTCTTCGAGCAGGTCTTTCACTGTATTGCCGGCACAAAGCCAACACCGCCTTACTTAACTCCCTCATTTGCCCCTTAAGTGCTGCATTCTTCATCAGTCCTGACACACAGTATTATTCTCTCTATTTTTCACAGTGCCACCGTCTTTCCCCCTGAAATCACAACATACCCTTTCTAGTGTCTACTTTACATTACCTAGAGTAAGAAAAGTCATTGTTCATCCCCTTTATTGGGCACACATGACATCCTTACGCATTTCCAGAGCTGATTTCTATTCTGAATATATTATGCCTTTTCTAATACCAAGTGTGCACTCATGAAGGCTCACAGTATTAGCTCTTATTGTTACTTCTCTAACCTCTCAGCCTACATTACACTCCTCTTTCCCAACACACATTGTCATCTAATTGATTCATTTAGGGCAGTAAGGACTTCCAGAACACGATGCCTTTATTCAAGGATAAATGTTTCAAAGCACACTGAGTTAACACTACTATTCATGGTGAATATCTGATATAAACATTTCTAGCTTGCCAATGGAAAAGAAGACAAAGTCACTTAAATCTCTGGATTTTTCATGTGTGTATGACCAGAATTTACCCAAGCTCTTTTTCATTCTTTTGAAACTTACAATTTACTCAAATAAACAAGTGTTATCCTTCTTCAACTGCTGGGCTGGTATTGCCAGCTCCACCAGCTCCACCACACAAGTTACCTAGCTCATGGGCCATAACAGGCTCAAGCTTGGTCCTCAATATGGCACAAAGAACAGGACTGGGGAACAACAGCACAGGAAACGTGCCCTTATATACATACATGTTCACTGCTATGCTCATGCCTGCTTTTGTCTGTCCATCTCGCACAATGTAAGGTTGGTGGCCTCTCAGGCATGCCACAAGAGATTTCTTTACTCTGATTTCATCTAAAGGATCAGGTTCAGTTAGCACAGAAAGGTGAGGTTAGAGCAGCACAATCCCCAAATCTATCAGCTAACACGGTGTTCAAATATACACCTTCACTCTTCTAGCTACATGACTTTAAGTTTATCCCTGTTACTTTCTCTCTTGTTACTAGGTAAGTTTCACCATCTCCCATTGTTTTATTTACACTTCTACCATGAAAGAGAGATTATTGGTATTATACATTCTGCCTGGGTTTCCAGCTTCACATTCTTTAATTTGTAACATAGTTGTCTTAGAGTTTACTTACTTACAAAGAATTAAGCATTTGTTATTAGTACTTGAAACTACTAAATTATGTTATTATCCAAAGTAAAAGAAGTAAGCTATTAAGAAAAGAACTTTATTGGGCTGTGTCCTCTTTCAAGTTCTCACTTCGGATTTCAGGATTTCATGAATAGATTTTCTTTTCTGAAATAAGGTAACACAAGTCATTTAAAGAAGTTCTTTGCAAAGTTTGCAAGGGATGTACACTCAGCTTAGTAATACAATGCACAGGCTATATCGTACAGCAGCCTAGCAGAGTTCAGTAAGAGACATCTTTGAACACAGGATTATCTTCTTGGTCTTTAGCTCAGAAGAGAAAGCACTTTACTCAACCCTACTTGGAAACACTACCACACACATCAGCACCTACTTGGGATATTAAAAACGTGCCACCCACAACAGAGCGGCTTGCTGGATCAGCTTTGAAGTCAATCAGAACGGTAACCTCTCATACATTAAAAAAGAGAACAAGTCTTTAAAAGTCAATTCTAACATCAAAAACGTCAGTTTACTTTCTTTGCTCCACTTAAACTGCTTTTACCTCTAATTTAGCACATTTTCAATTCAGAGAAAATTAATAGCATGTACTCAATCACGCTGCCTGAATTTTATTCAGAGATTAGGAAAATAGAGTTATTTTAAAATTCCAAATACAGCTACATTTTCCTGTAAAAAAATATGCCCCTGAGACTGTGAGCCTGCCTTGTTTTTCCTGACTTATGCAGGCGAGAACCTCTTGAAAAAGGAGTTGTGTGAAGACAGAGGAGTATGACAAAGCATCTTCATATAATATAGTCTTAGAGCAGTGAAATCTTACACTAATTTACCTTGCAGTTTCAATATGAAAGTTACAAAAGTTTAAATTAAATCAAGTTGCATACTAAAGTCCCCTAAATGATGGGCTATGGGAGGAGTTCCTTAAGACATCTGCTGACAGATACACATCACCAAGAAGTTGAGCACAGACGTCTGAAGGAACTTCAGCACATGCCGAATCGACACTGTAAACAGTTGGGCACCGAGCTGCAATGGAGGGGTAAAATACAGTGACACTGACAATTAAAAGAGAATCGGAAACTGAAAAAGCTGATACCTAGAAGAAGAAAAGGGAAACAAATTTGCGTGACAGAAAATCTCTCTTCTCTTGCTACCAAGAGCATATTAAAAATCCTCCCCTCGCCTTCCATCAAGAATAAACATCGCAGTTTCCTCCGCTGCTTGTTTTTCAGCTATCCCTTCCACTCCAGCAGCACCCATGCCAAGCTGCACATCCCACCGCGGCCAAATTTTTGTATCTCAGTTACACTGATGTAAGCGGGAAGTAACTCCAGCCCGCCGAACCTTGCCCAACGGTAAAAATAAACGCCTCAAACCCCGGGCGGTGCGGCCAGCCCCGAGCCGGGCACCACTCACCCTGAGCGGCCCCAGAGGCTGCCCGAGCCCCGGGGCTCCTCAGGCCGGCTCCTTGAGGGGAGCCCGGCGGGTCGGTCCCCTCAGGGTCGGTCCCCTCACGGCCACCTCAGCGGGCGCCGCCTCCGCCGTGCCCTAGGCCCTGCCCTGCCCGCCTCCCCTCACCGCCGGCCGCCCCGTCCCCCCAGCCGTGCCCACAGCCCCGCGGACACCGCGGGTGAGGCGGTGGCAGCGCTTCCAGCCCCGGCGGCCGCGGCGCGGAGCCCGGCGGCGGGCCGAGGCGGCGCGGCGGGGCCCGCCCTGCGCCTCAGCTTACCTTACCCGCGGCTCATGGCACTGCCCGGCGCGGCCCCGGCGGCCCCCGGCCCGCGCCGGGCGGCAGCGAGGGGAGGAGAGGCGGCGGGGCTGCCCGGCACCGCCAATCCGGGCCCCGCGGGGGGCCGGGCCTGCCGGAGCCGCCGCCGCAGCGCCGGGCTGAGGGGAGGAGCGGGGAGAGGGCCCGCCGCGGGCGGAGGGAGGCGGGCTGAGGCCTGGGGAGGGTGGAAGGGGAGAGGTGGGTGTGAGGGGAGGGATGGTGTCGGCCGGGGCAGGGACCCCCGGGAGGGAGGGATCGCCTCAGCCCGCTCGCAAAGTTTGAGTCAGGCGGTGAGTGATGACACAAGGAAATGCCTCCCCTTCTGAGGAGCCGCTCAGAGGAAACTGGATGACCAACGCAGGGACTATAAAATGATTTCCTTCGCCCAGTCACTTGGAAAACATCTCTGACAAGTGCCTCGATGGAAGGGAGGCTGAGTTTGGGAGCAACGCGCTGAGCAAAGGCCATCAGCCACGCTGGCCTCGATGCTCCAGTGTGGGCCGTGTTTCCTTCCACCGGTGTTAAGAAAAACCTGTTAATTCCTCTTGCTTGTGTCTGTGGTGAACAGGTTTATAAGCAGCCAGTTCTGGAGAACGTTCTGTTTGCTTTGGGTTTTTATTGTAAACTGTATGTGGTGGTTTTGCAGGTAAATTTTTACCCCTGTAATCTCCGACCACATCGCTTCATAGAAGCAGACACTACCTGCAGGAAATGCATATGCAAGCTGACAAAATAAAGTGCTTTGGAATCAAAACATTACACAAATGGCCAAAAAAAGGTCCATTATCAAAAAAAAAAAAAAAAAATAGGCAGTTATCCTAGGAAACATACCATGTCAGAGGTCATTTTATTTACGCTTTGTATTTGCCAGTTTGCAGCAGACAGAAGAAAAATAAAGTTAATACCCTCTGTCAAAAGGTTTTTGTTCTCATAATGGTCTCATGCCATAAAATATTACAGCCTTGCCACTGCTTTTACCCTTTACATCATTGTTCTTGCTTTTGAAAACTGTTAATGAGATCTTTCTGAGTCTCTTTATTTCATACCAGTGTTCAACTTTATGATACTTTATGTGGTGATGATGCCAAAATTAATTTATTTACTAGCCAACATGCAGTGGAATATGTGAGCAGAATTCAAATTGCTCCAAACTAGCTCCAAATATTTTAATATACAATACCATTTTTTAAATACTATCTTATCTCTAGCTGTATCACAGTCAGGGCTTGGTTTCCCATTCTAGGCATTATACCAGGCACATGGTAGTTAGTAGGTTTTGCAGTCTAATTCAAAAGTAGGTGTAGATAACTCTCCTACTGTTTTTCTCTTTACATTTCAAGGCCAATTCAACACTTGTGAAAATGAATTATGATCATTACTCCATCCATTATTATGTGGTAATTTTTTAAAGTTTAAAAGACTATTATGTTTTAAACACATGTAAAAATGTATTTAATCATCTAGGATAGGTTTCTTTTTATAGCTCTCATAGTAAATAGGCAGACCTTTGAATCATTATACAGAGCTGGTGTTAGTGTTTCCAGAGTATGAAGATAAGATAATGGTTGTTTTCTTAATAGCAGGTTTTCCCTGTAGGAACAGAAGCTACAACTGAAACTGTGACCAATGTCTTGTTTTTCATCTGTGTTAAACTGTAAGCAATTCACAAGAAGTTTTGAAGCTTTTTCTACCCTCTGTTTGCACCTAATTTAGCCAACTCACAGTCTAAAAGGTGTGACCTCAAGAGAAAAAGTTTTGCATCTGAAGTTGGGTGCTCAGCAGAGGCTTCTTCCACAGAGGAATACAGCCTGAGTAAAGGCTGGAGCCAGCATCTAGGGAAAATGAGACGTGAGCTTTGCTACCTGCCTCAGCTTCACAGTGCACCTGGCCACTTGGGAATCCTCTTTTGAAGGCAAATCCCAGTCAGATGGAAAAAGGAAGTGTCTCTGGATTTCTGAGTCATTCCATGCTGCTAGAGTAAATGCTTTTGTTGGATAATTTATCTGCTATCCATCCTACAAAAAGACAAGAGAATAAAGTCATACCTATTTATTTTTAATATTTCAGTCTCCTACATATAAATATGCAGTCATTTTGAGAAACAAAAGGCCTGCAGGTGCTAGAAATAGGTATCTGTAGTCAGGAGCTGCTTTTGAAAATAATGACTTTAATCTTTCAGAATATGCAAGGAAGGCATTTAAATGCCTTTTTAAAACAGTGCTTGAGCAGGCTGTAAAATAAGAAGTAATATTTCTTTCCCAGAGCTACTGTGAGACTCAGTTCATTTCTCTGTAATGCCCCCATCAGAATTTCACAGCTCAGGACAGCTTAAGGCTTGTACTTTCATGAGAAAAGAACATTATGTGAGATTTGGATTTCCACAAGGTTTTCACAAGTCTCTTGGTGCTGTCAGTGAGATCTCCTGGGGAAGACCCAAGAACCACAGGACAGGCCTGCTTACAATTTTATGCTGCGAAGCTTTAAAACAAATGAGGCAGCAGCTGTGCCTGAACTCGTGAATTGTGACATAGTTTTCTGTGTATGTGTGAGAACAGCTTTACTGTTATTTTGTTGGCTTGTTATCTGTACAGTATTAAACACAAAGGAGAGAGACTTCACACAGAAAAACAAACAAGCCCCCCACCCACTCAGTGTTTACAGCAGCCCAACAAGCACTTGCAAGGCCGAGGCTTCCTAGTGGGCTTCAGCTGGTTCTGACTGTGGGTACAGAGGAGAGCACGAGCTTCCTGAATAAACACACTCCTGCCACAGTGCTTGTGTGCCTATCTTCTGTTTGCCCAACACTGAAACAATAGTGTTCTCACCATCTCCCTGCCCAATGACTTCGCTGTCACCCTTGGACACGGATTCTGAAGTTGCAGACGTGCCCATCTTGGCTTCCAACACATCACTTTTCCCCATGCACTGGCCCCTGCCCTTTGCAGCAGACATTGTTGCTGACTTTCATTTGTCCCCATCATCTTCCTCTTTCCCTCTCTCATTACTTCTCTTTATTTATTACAGGTCTCTAGATTGCCAGGTATCTCTGGAGAAACAGCTCTGTACTACTCCTCACATCAGGTTCTCACATACACTCAGAGAAGACACACTTCCAGAGGCAGGGGAAGTTCGAACTTCCACCTGTCTCCCTGCAGCTTAGGGCTGAAGGACAACAGCACAGGCCTCGCATGGCTGCCAGGTCATGTTGATGCACAGAACAGGCTAAAACCACATCAGCCAGGTGTGCAGAGTTAGAGCTGTGCTGCCAAGGTGACACCCAGAGGCTGACCTGTTCCCAGGGAAGGTGATTTACCATGCAGCCTAGGTGAAATAGTTTGAATGCGGTGAATTTGCACTGGTGCCTCTCAGGCCTGCCAAACCTTCTTGATGCTTCTTAGGCTAGTGTCATACCTGGCACTGGATCCAGATAGAGAAAACGGCTGGTGCACACCTATCTGCAATGCCATCCATCTCTGGGGAAGAGGTGCGTCCATGAGCTACACTGAACAGCTGTGTGCATGCTGCCAAAGTCAGAGGAAGGTTGCAAGAGCTGGTATCTGGATTTCAGTGTACCTGGCAATTGCACAAAACTCTAAAAGGCTGAAATTTGATCTGCACATGATGGAGAAGTCAATATTCCTCCCTCTGCAGAGACCTTTGTGAGTTAGAATATATGCTGGCTGAGTGCTGGAGTACTTCAGAGTGCAACTGTGATAAAATGCAAAGCTGGGGGAAGGCATGGGGGATACAATGGCACTATTGTACATTTTGCCTGCACAGGCATTACACCAAAAGTCCTTGACAGTAGCATCAGATGAGCCAGACATTTTTCTATTAATCAGGAAAAGCAAAGCACAAAATAAACAGCAAGCATCCTGACCTTTTAGCTGACAAATCATTCACCTATTTTAAATCTACAAGTAAATTTAGTACTCCTGATACAGAACAGCTGAAGTTACAGATTTAAAACAGGCAACTACACATCAACTTTTCCACATTGACAGCTCTGCCACAGGAACTTTAACAGCAGCCAGCAGTACCTTTCTGCTCCTGCCTGGGCAGATGCTTAGGTTCTACACTGATGCGCTTAATATAAATGATTAATAAAGAGAAAAGAGCATTGACCATAGAACAGGAATGAGCAGCAACCTTCAGATCTAGAGCTCCAAACCAACTTGCCCAATATTCAGGAGGAGCTAGGTCCATATTTAGGGGACATGTGGTCTAGTTATCCGTGACAATTTTATTGTTTCTTGTCTTCACAGGAAAAGACAGAAACATTAATACACATTAATAACAAGTGTGACTTGAACGATGTTACTGAAGTTACATTAGAGTCCTGCATGAATGCTGTTACTCAAAATTAAACTGGACTTCATTTGATTTTGCTTTCTTCAGTTTCAGAGTGAAGTACACTAAATCAGATTAATGTCACTTAATTCTGAATAAAAATATCTGCATAGGGACTTAATAGAATTTAAATAATCTACTTTAAAAGATAATTCAGGTAAGATTTCCTGAGTGTCCCCTTCAAGGAAAGACTCACATCAATAGACTTAATGGGAATTGTTCCTGGATCATGCTGGTATGAGGTCAAAACATCAACCAACACCAACCAGAAAGTAGTGATGTCTGTCTCAGATGTCTTTGCTCTAAGAGCATGAGCATCTGATCCAGAGCCAGCTCCGTCCTGGCCCTCTTCTCTAACAGGTTTGGACTCAGCATCTTGAGCCAAATGTTCTCAATGCCTCCAAAACTGGGGTTTTGTTCTGGACTTCATATTCTCCCTCTCTCCAATATTATTAATCTGTACACCACTTTAAGATAAAAACCTTAGCACAAAGACATAATAACATTTCACTGTACTAATCACTCAGGTGGCCAAATATAGAATCTATGCTCCTTAGACCACCTATTATAGGTGATAAACTGTTCTCCAAAGGGCAGTTCAGAACAGGACTCTCACTGCGTAGTAGTGAGCAAAGTAACCTCATAGCTCAGACATCTGAAGTAGATAGATGTCTAATGTGAAGCATTTAGGATACCTCAATCAGCTTCACTTTGTAATTTTAGTGACCTGATGCATAACGAAGTCTTCAGACCTGCCCAGCTGCCCTGACCCTTCTGTTCAGCTTCCACAGCCATTTTATATTGCTATCTAATGCAAATAGCTTCACGCTGTGCATATGACTCCATATGGAGCCATATGACCTTGTTTTTTTCACATATAGGAGCTGTTCCCTGCTGTTCAAGAATGAGTCATGTCTTGTTCAGAGCATCATTAAATCTTTCAGTTAAACATTGCTCAGTAATCTATCCAGCCAGTAACCCTGAGTCAAAATTTCAAGTGCTCATAGACAATGTAATACATTTTTCACATTAATCCGTTGAGACGTACTAAGGAGTCTAATAAATACATGCACAGTCTGCTCTGGAAGAAAAAGAAAAGTAAACTAAACACAGTCATACATTAACTCTTTAGAGCATCAAATCCAGATTTTAGAATATGAAAAACTTCCAAATTTGAGTGAGACAATGACGTATGCCTTCTATTGCATTTAGACAGAGACTTAATCTTGATATTCAAAGCCTTCCAAAACTCTTGTGATTTAAAAATAGCAAAATGTATTGCTTTTGAAGTATGGGCTTGTTACAGCTATTTAGGAACCTCTTACTGAACTCAGACAGATCTTGAACCTCCCCTGGGGATGGTTTAGATGTCAGTGTTCATTCATTAACAGATTGGAAACTGTCCAGGACAATACTGCAAGAAAACACACAATGTCCAGGCTTTCTTTTTGTTTCTTCCTGTCTTAAATGGGATTTGCTGTGCATTTCTCTACAAATAAATTCAAGGTTAAATATGATGAACAGGGCAAGGAATGCTGAGAAATTTACCCCAATATTAGCAATGAATACTGCTTATTGGTCAACAGGGTCTTTCTCTTTAGAGGCAAGGGAAGCATCTAGCAAATCTTTGCCTGTGCAGTGAGAATCTCATCTCATGCTAATGCCAATACATCTTCCTGCTCTTCATCTCTAGTAGTGTGTGCAAATGTCTTACTCTTTATTAACGCGGAGACACATGCTGAGTAACTAGCCCTAATGCCATCCAGACACAGGGTTCAGGCAAAAGCTTACTGATCCCAACAAGTTAGATGTTACCTCTTGTTGGATATTCTTCTGTAGAAGAAACAAACAAGCTCTCTTACAGAAGCAGGCAGCTGAAACGGGAACAGTCACCCCTAAGAAAGAAGGCAGAAGGGCAGACCCTGTGGAGAAGTCAAAGCATTCAGGGTTTCTCCTGACTGAAATGTTGGGCTTTGAAGATATGGGGAGGAGGGCACTGCTCGGAGCAGCTATGTTCCTATAGTCTGACAGCAGTCTTCTCCCAAATCCAGGCAGAAACAGATAAACTCTGCTAGAATGACCTTGAGGAAAAGAAAAGAAAAAATGAGAAGAAAAAAAAAAAAAAAAGCTCGTGGAGTGCTTCTGGTGAAAGTGCTGGCTGAAAGGATTGAAAATCATGCAGATAAATTGTCTCCTATTGTCCAATTCCTCTGTTCAATGAAACAGAATTTTGTACTTTCTTTGTAAATAAAAGGGCTGCATCAAAGTACTCGAATGATCAATTTTGCCTGCTATTAGAAACAATCTGCTGGGCCTAAAACCATCTAAGTGCTTTGGTCAAAGACAGGGAATGAAAGCTCCACCCATTTCCTCATGGAAAGGCAACAACTTCATCCCTTTGATTGCAACTGCACAGAGCTTGAAAAGTCAATGGTGCATGAAGCATGGTTGCTTTGATTTATGAAGTGCAGACTGGGGGACATGTGCCGTGGACATAATAGCTCCTGACACTCCTCTGCCCTCAACTTTGTCTTTCACTGACCTAAGTACAAAGTAGGTGTAAAGTCAAACTAGTGACTTTGCATTGGTGGAAAGGAGTCCAGAAACACAACAATTAGGAAATCAATTGGTGGGAGCACACAGCCTTATTCATGTTTGTATGCAATGAAGAAAACACAGATGTGACCTTTTTCAGCAAGTCAGTGCACTAATTAGTGTCAGAGATAATAACCACTAAACATGAAAATCTGACCTATATCTAGCACAAAAGGGGAAAAGGCAGCAATTTACTTAAGTCTCTATTATACTGCTAATGATTATGAGCTGAAAAACTAGACCATAATGCAAGGAAACTTGTAATTAAAAAGCATCAATTATCATTTTCTCCTTGTAGGGGACATTAATCAGGTCCGCTTGCCACAGTCTCATTCAATACACAGATAGACCTATAGGATTGTGATTCTTCCTAGAACAGTCATAAAGAAATCTAGTCAATGGGAAAAATTCTGCTTCAGTGAGAAAAGAGAAAAAGAAAGGAAAAGGAAATTAGTATAGTTAAAGAAAAACCTTTCAGCGTTTCTTGTTTGACAAAGCACAGGTGTGTGTCAGGGTTGTTTTCTAGTAGGGCAGCCGTGCCTCCCTCCAGCGATGACTAAACTGGATTTAAGCAGCGTACACAATGTTCTGAGGTTTCAGGACTAAGCCAGCTAATACTTCAGTCATGCTGAACATACCATCCTTCTGTAGAGATCAACCAGTCCCCGAGGTCCCTGGGAGGAATGTGAATCTCTCAAAGTCTGCATATTTCCCCTCTGTGCTCCCTTAAGGCCTCAAACTTCCAGCCAAGGGGGCAGATTGGCTGGAGGTTGCCAGAGGCTCAGCACCCACAGGCAGAACCAGTTGCTCAAGTGTGCCTGGCCATGCTGTAAATACATTTAGATTTCTTCCAAAGAGCTCCAGCCCTGAGGAATACTCTGAGTCAGGGCTGAGCTCCGGTCACTGGATTTGTTTGGAAATTGCAGCCAGGGAGGCAGTTCCCTGTTGTTCTCTGTGGCTACGTGCAGAGGCATTTCCAGGAGTCCAGGGCAGGGGCAATTGCTACAGGCCCATAAGGGGAAGAGGCCACAAAAGAAGCAGCAGCAGCCATGTGTGCTAAGAGTTACAGGAATATCAGGCATGGCAGGTCCACCTTGCTTGTGCGAAATATTGTCATTAATGGCCAAAGTAATTGAGGGAATACAGGCTGTCTAGTCCTGAACACCCAACTGGGTGATGTGGGCACAGTCAGTGGCTAGAAGATTTAATCTATCATTATGCACACAAGGACTACATTTAAACACACTTGGCTTTACCTGATGTCAGCTCTGCCATGGATAACTGCAGAATCACAGCTCATCTCTAGCCACCTCTAAGCTTTTTCCTCTTAGCATCTTCTGTAGCTCTTGGTCTTTAAATCTCCTGCTCCTTTAATGATCATGAAGTTGAAATGAAAACATAAAAGACAACTCAAACAGCAACAAAATTAAAACTATGTTTTGCATGACGGAGACTTTGTGAGATTTTCATTATTACTGTGCTTTAAATAATTTAAAATTATTCAAAAGCAATCTATATTTTCTATTGACAGCCTCATGCTAATTTAATAACCTGTGTGGCTGTAATTTTCATTAATTGGCTTACACTCTGAACACATTTTAATAGACTTGACAATTTTTTCTTCCATTAGACTCTTACAGTCTATTACCAAACAGGGATGCTGAGTTCACCCCTTCCAGTAATACCATAACTGAGCCCACTTAAGACAAAGCCCTCATCTTTTCCCTGTTGATGGCAATCTCTCTGCCCCCCTCCTCCTGAGGACAGGCCAGCAGCTCTCATTCTCACTGCCTTGGAAGCACTTATCCCCAGACAGAGCAGAGAGTCCCCTAGGGAAAGGCTGGGGCTGGGAAGTGGTCATTCCACTTGGGAGAGGGCACATTGCTGCAGCTTACCCCTAGCTGGGCACTGAACTGGCTCAGAAGGAGCCTGGTGGGTGGTGAGGGCCACAGGGGAGTTCAGACATTTGTCACGGATTAGTTCCATGAAGACAAAAGTCAGTCAGGGCTGTCAGTTCAGCAGCTCTGAGCAATCTGAAGTTCACAGTTGAGACATATCTGCCCTCGTAGCACTGTCTCATTGATTTTCAGAGTGAAACTGTGTCAGTTGCAGTGGAGACTTGGCTCAGTGTGTAGTTTAAAAAAAAAAAAAAAGAATAAAAACAAAGCCAGAGCAGAGGATTTAAAGCCAAGCTCTCCCCATGCAAGTGTTGATAAGTGCTTTGTGGAAACAGGCTATTTCAGCAGTCACAGTCCCTCTGCAAGCACTGAACATGTCTTGGATTGTGCCAGATAAATAAGAGCATAATAGGATTTTTCTTCTGAAGACACAAACTCCCTGTGGCAATATCACAGCCTGTTACAGCAGCATGTATCAGGTAGGTTCCTCAGTGCCTGATGACTGCATGTCCCCACACAGGGCTAACACACTGACGGCACCAACTGAAACAAACCTATTGCCTTCCTGGATCAATACTGCAGCTACCTGCAAAAGTGCCTTTTATTAACAGGTGTATTTTATACTACTCCTAGGAGCCACAGAACTTCTGAAAAAAACAGCAATGCTTGGAACAAGCCAACCTCTGCAGTACTGATTCAGCCTCACCATGTTCCCCAAGCATCACCAATGCCATAAGGTATAGAGTCAGCAAGGTGACCACACCGAAGGGCTGTCTCCCAAACCTTCCACGATCTCTTCATTTTTCTCCCCCATCCCTGCTCCCTCCCCTCTGTCTCTACTTCTGGGGTGCTTTTGCAGGGGCTGCCTTAGACCCTTGCTGGTTTGTGCTAAGTCTTTCATTTCAGTTTTGTGCTGTTATTCTGTTTGCCTGTCATCAGACTTTTCAGCTGACTCCCTCCCTGAGGAAACTGTGATTTCTTTTGCTATTAAATTTAAAACTTAACTACAGTGATTATTTCCTGCAGTGGTGAGAATTCTCTCAGCCTTCCCACTCAACATGTCTATGGCTGGTGAGAAAACAAATTACCTGTATAAATGCTCACAGTTAATTGAAGTTTCCCATGCAAGCCAAGTTCTCGTGATTGCTAGGCTCTCTATGCTTTTTTATTTTTAATAGGAGCACCTGTGATTTACATTGGAGAATTTCAAAGGATGAAGACAATAAGCTCTGTTCTTTGTGATTCTTTAGACACGATAACTTGCTTATTACTTCCCAAATAACTATAAAAGTGATGTTTATTTTGCTTTCACTGGTCTATTCTGAAAGGGCCTGAAATTCTAAACAACAAAACGTGCTAGCATTTTAAATTTGTCCTGATACTTTGCTATCCATCAGTTTGATTTCTAGTTTACTTGGTGTGATTTTTTTTCAACTGTTTTTCTCAAACTCTTTTTCCTTTCCTTGTACGTGCCCTTTCCCTCGCAACAGCTGCAGCCCGTCTGACAGCATTACTGCCCCTGTGCTCAAAAGCTGGGGGCTTATGATGCAAGTGAGCTTACGGGTGAATTGCAACATTAAGAACTTGAACTGGACCAAGCTCACGAAGAAGCAATTAGAACAAGCACATAGCTTCCCCTGAAAAGTAAATAAACTTCGGGGTTTAATCACCCACCGATGAACAGGATGTTTACTCCGCACAGAATGAGTGCCCTGCATTTTACAAACAATTAATTGACCTGTGTAAGAGAGAAAGAAGTGGTGGTTGGCAGGCTTTTGAAAACTCTCCTAAAGAGTGGCCGAGATCAGACGAGGAGCTCCCACCACTGCAGGAAGGAAAGTCCCACGGCTCAGCTCTGCGGCTCCAACAGGTGCCCAGGAGCACCCCTGCGGGGAGCAGGGACGTGGCCCCCGCCTGCAGCCCTGCGACTTCTCTGCCACCGGGGGGCAGCACCGCATCGGGCTGCAAGGTCCCGGCCCGGGCACCCGTGGCACTGAAAGGAGGCTTGGCAGAGCATTTCGTGCCCTTCCCCGGTGGTTTCTAGCATGAAGCAGCCGGCACATCGTCGCTGCTTTTTCCACCAAAGGTCACACACAAACGCACTTACATTAGACAAGAAAATAAGTAGCTGCTAGTTTGCTGGAAAGGAAAAAACTAATGGTGGCAAGCAGGAAGAGGCTTTTGGCTTAAAGCGTTTCTGTCCCAAAGCCTCTGCTCTAGAACAGTAAAAATGTTATAAAGTTAATCAAATGAGGGAGTGGGATGTGCAGGTCACTTTCTGAACATGCTTAAGTCAAGAAGGACGTGGCCCTGCCAAAACTGCTCAGAAAAGGCAATGCCACGAAGGGGCCTGAGAATTTTCCCTAGTCCTCCTGTCAAAATGAGTTTTTAACAGCTAGCTTGAATTCTTACTGTAAAGCATTCCCTAGCATAAAAAATGATATGCTGGGGAAAATTCATGCAAGTTTATCTACAAAATGCAAGCTCAGACTTTTAGATTTAGATACAAATGTTGAGACTTTCAGATACCTTTATCTCAAAATTATCATTCTTCCTTGGTCCTGATAACCAGAAAACATTAACAAACTGCTAAAAGTTTCAACTTAGAAAGGTAACACCATCATTTCTTTCCTAGTTTAGGAATTAACACATAAGTGGTACTGCAATTTTTAACGTGAAAAGCTGTTGCTCTTGCTCTTTCCTGGGTCTTCATGAATCATAAAAACCTCTCTTAAGAAAGAGAGTCTGAGGGAAAAGGTCTTTTTCTCCTCTCAAGCAAGCGGTCTCAAGTTATTACTAATGTGAATGACACCTGCAGGCGCTGTTCTGCAAGGTGCTTTTTCTTACAGTCTCACATGAAACACGTCATTGTGCACATGGATTGGCTCTTTCAGGTGCAAAACAGCATAAATGTCACCACACAAACACAGCCTTAATCTAATTGGGGCAGACAGGTGTCTGCACATTGCCATGTGCGCACAGGAGAGCCAACAGGACTAGCAGTGCAAATAGGAAAGCAAAAGCCTGTCACCTTCAACTCACCACGCCTACATACTACCTTATAAATCCAAGCTTGTCCCCACCCCAAACTGATTTTAGGAGATCCTTTTATTTGTCTTCTCGAAACATAAATATTTAGCAACACACCTCATCTTATATTTGCTGAGTGCAGCTTGGTGACAGGTAGAAATCTGAATTGGCTTTTTGGTTGTTTTTCAATAACATATTGTTTGACCTCTAATCTGGGTTTTAATCTGTTTCAGTAACAGATTCAAGGCATTTCCCAAATGTTTCTAGTGACACAATGGGGCTTGTTTGGCATCCAGAAGACATGCTTATAACAGGACATTTGGACTCCTTGTGTAGTTGTTTACTTCCTGGGCTCATTGACCTTGTCTTCGCTGGAGATGTCTGTTGATCTGTGTCCCATATTTTTAAATATTTGTGATGTATCTGTAAAACAAAGCAAAAGTGCTCAAAGCAGTACACAGCACTCTAATAAATGAATGTATCAGGTATGCTTCAGGAGAGCAAATAAACAACCTTTATTATAGCTAAATCCAAAACACTTCAGGATTAAGTTAGGATTAGCCAAGGGATGATCTGAAATAGACCAATGAATTGTCCGATGGCTACTCCATCCTGCACAGATGACACCGTGAAACTTCCCAGAAACCAGTGCTTTTCTGAGCCTTGACAAGGGCTGTGGAAAGGTTTGTGGAGGAACTTTTACCTTTGTAATTTAGCAAGAGATGTGAATGCAAGCACTCCTGTGCTCACTCTTAAACTTAATTAAGTATTTACCTGCTGCTAAACTGGTCCATGACAACAGATCTAGGTGCCTGAAATCAGTTGTTACAGAGACAACATCTTCCATACATCATTTATGAAATGTATCTGTACGATTCATCACTAAGAAGCTTCACAGATATTCACTTGCAAGTGGTCACTAATATGAACATGCAAGATCCAGTGCAAAGTTCAGTTCAGAGTTTTTTTTATTAGAACACCTTTTCACATTCCCTATAGTAACAGACTTGTATGGACACTTGTGGGATGCTAGAATGAACATCTTTCATCAGAATTCAGTCATTTGTGAAAGGCTTATGATACAAAAAACATTTGCATGGGGAACAATAAATTAGAAATACTAGCCAGTAACTTGAGCTTGAAAATTTAAAAGTTTGGAATGAAGATATAAAACCTTTTTGTATTTCTTGCTGATTTTGTGCCTTTGATGCAATGCTTTAAGCAGTAACTATATATGTATATACACATCCATGTCTTCTCTTTCTAATTAAAATGAGAACCTTCTTACCTGTGGCCCAGATCTTGTAGTAATTTAATCTGCAGTAAGAAAAGGAGAGCAATTGCAATGTCAGAGACCAGCTTCTTAAAGGATGTTAAAGGACGGTACTTTTTGTTTTTCTGTTAAACTAATGCAACTGAAAAAAACGTGGGCTTCAGAGATTAGATCCAGGTCCAGAACTGGATCCATGATAATCATTTATCATACTATAGAGAAGAGGAATAGGTATGGAGTTCCGTAGTGGACAAGCTGGGCACAAGTATAACTTTAGATCTCTCCTAAAATCCCAGGAATAAGCATTATACATAACTGTTTTTTCAGATACAAACTCACCGACCTCGGTGTAGTATCCACCCACTCAAGATGTTTATTTTGCATCATCCAAAATAAGCATGATTAGCAATCATTCCTTGAAGAACCATCATAGCAAACTAACCAACAACATCAGAACTTTTAGAAGGAAAAAGCAGTTTAGCAAAGAATAAAGAATATTTGTGTCTCTACTGACAGAAGCACTTGGTAAAGTACTGAATCTCTGAACAGTTATTCAAGTTTTTAGAGAGCCCAGAGCTCACTCTTCTGTTAGGCCCTAATTGCAGCATAGCATCCAAATGAGCTATAAATTAGCTGGCTCCAAGACTGGTAGCAGTCCAGCTGCTGCAGCACAGGGAGTTCAGCGCAAGATGCAAGATCACATCGAAGTACATACATGGCTGGGCAGGCTGTGCTGAGCTCTGTTCTGCCACAGTAGAGTGTTACTGATTACCAAGTTAGCTAGTTTAAAGCAAGCTTAGATATTTCTACATTCTATTAGCATCACAGTAGTTACTGCACTGCAGAAATGTACTTTCTCAGCCATAGTTTCCCCTTTTATTTCCTCAGAGCATGATGAATTGGGAGGCTAGAAAGACAAAATTTCATTAGCAGGGGAAATTAAAGATGGGAACCCAGGTCAGTGGTTTCCTGAGCCACTTTCCTATGAGAATTTTTTTTGCATTTTTTTCCATTAAATGCTTTAGGAATATCTCTTTTGTTCCCCTTGAGGAAATAAACTTTGGAAAGAAGAGCCTGGCAAACTCATAAGTAAGTGCTGCAGAGCTTTTGAAACAGTTGCAACATCTTCCATCTCGGCTTGTTTTCTTCTCCCAGATGATGTTTGAGATGAGTACTCTAGGTAGCATCAGGATGCCCTTGTATTCTCTGTTGGCAACAAGATCAAAAAAAGAAAAAAAAAAAATGAATGTAAATAGCCCCCTGCCCTCCCCTCTCCTTTTTGATCAATACAAAAACTTAAAATAAAATAACATCTTCCTTAGACCACTGTACAATGAACTAATAAATATGCACAGTTCCCTGGGGAGATATTAGCATTATCTTCATCAGATAAAAAAGGAGATAAGACAATTGGGGATTTGGGTTAACAATCAAAGACTGGAGTGCAATACTGTAAATCAGCAACATCTGTAACTGCGTGTTTACTGATAAAAGTCAGATTCTTATGGAACTTGCTGGCACTGAATGGATCTGAAAGTCAGTTCCTTTGTTTACAAGTAGATGCCCAGTTACCACAATTAGGCCTTGTTCTTCAGTTACACAGAAACAAAAAAAACTTTCCCAAGAAGCATCTGAGTAGATTAACAGAGAGCAATGCGTCATCCAACTTTTAGACACCACATTTCTACTCCTTCCAGTAGGCTATCTGCTCAGTACACACTGAGGAGAGAGAAACCTGGCACTGAGAACCACGAGAGGTGTGCGGTTGGAGGAGTCCTCTACACTAACCAGAGGGAAAGGTCAAGGAGAGATCCCAAACTTTATAGACTTTATGTTACATGACAGAAATAATTCTGTCCACCGAGGATTCACAACTGTCAGGTCTTTCCTGACATCAGTTGCCATAGCAAGTCTTCCTCCCACAAATATCTGCTAAGAGTACGTGATGGCCTCTAACCTAATAGTTTAGTCTGTCAGCACTGAGGCGCCTCATTCCTTTTGTGGACTTACCCCCAAAGGATTTGCCCCATGAGTCAGAGGCAGGAATTCCTGGTTTATAATTCAGTGTTTATTTCAGAGTATCACCTTGTTTTTCATATCCTGACTGCCTGAAATGCCCCCCAGTTTTAAACTGACACATCCTTCATCCTCATTTCCTGTCTGGAGCTATTGTGCCATGTTACTGTCCACAGTTAAACACGTGCCAGATCCCCCTTCCAAGGGGGTTGTGCAAGCAACATGTGCTAGGTTGTGCTACGTTGTGCCAGCAACATGAAGCAATTTCTTTACTACAGAAAATTTACAAAATTCATTTGGGATCGCTTGAGTAAGATGAGAGAGTAGCTGAAAACAAACACATTTCTGCAAATAGATTTAAATTTTACGTGTTTCCATCACAGAGGGTACATTCTGAGGCTGTACAAATAGGTGGCTAACAGTACACCGTGTTCCAACTGAGGCTGCCAGTCCTCATATACTCCTTGGACAGACTCAAACAAACAAACAAACACACAGAGGCAATACGGGAGGAGAGATATGAAGTCAGAATGTACTGCTGAGGTAAATTTGACACAATACCAATTAGTATTTGGCGAAGTGGCTATCTCATTGTTAAGATATTTCCTTCAATATGTTTTCAGAAACTGGGACCATTAAATAACTCAGAAAGATTGCCAGCTCTGATTTCAGGAAGGAAACCTCCTCCCAGTTCCTCTCTAAGTAATTCATTTCTTTTGCAAATACTTCCTATGGATGGCGTTTAAGATACAAATTCTTGAAACAGAGGAGAAAGAGAGAAGAACACCCACCCCAAAACTGTGGGTTTATTTCTAAATGTCCCAAAAATCCAAGACATTCAGGTTCATGTAACCCTGGATGGCAAATCAGTCAGGACCACACTGCAATTAAACCTTTAGATAACTCAAATAATTCAGAATTTAACTAATTGTTTTTCTAATGCACCACTTTTCTTAACATAATGCAAACATTAATGATTCTGTGTAATACAACACTTACTGTTAGTAAGCAACATTTACTGTCTGAGCCCTGAGCTCAATTTTATAACGGTCTCTCAGGGAAGATTCCTAAATTTCCATCCAGCAAAGTTCCTAAATTTCCATCCTGGATTATATTTACTCTGACAGAAACTATAGAGGGGCAAGGGGATGGGAGCAAGGCTAGCACTTATTATTAAAATGATTTTCTTCATCTTTTCTTTCCATCATGTAGTACTCTGATCTGGCTGTGACTTCAGAAAGATCACTGCAGAACTGAGTAAGTTAACAGAAATTATCTGAGGAGCAGAACCCACATTGTTGTCTGAACTTTGTGAGTGAAAGAGACAGTGGGATCTGGTGTTGAGACTCCACCATAATTACTGAAGCAAAAATGTTGCATGTCCTCCTGTCTCTTAGCAAAACACGGCTGTCTCTGTTGTTGTGCCTTTTGTCCCATAGACCCTTCTGGAATACCTGTTACTGCTTAGACAGAGGCACATTCTACAAGTTTTTTGATACGTCACTATAGGTAAGTAATCCACCTGGCATTTCATGCCATGAGGATGTCTGCTGGCCAGGCTAGCACCTGAAGGCCTCCTTCCACTCACAAATTAGGGGAGTAGCAGACCAAAACAGCTGCACCTCTGAGCCAAATATTTCAGCTGGCTGTAAAGAAGCAGAACAGCTGGGGAGGAAGTTTAAGCCACTTGATCACTTTATGAGGACCATTTTCCTTTTCTTGAGTAGGACCAACAACTCCTCGTTTGGACCAAACCTCAGTTATGCGCTGAGTGAAAATGAGCTACAGAGAACTGTTACTACATTAAGTACATGAAAAGTATCTGAAGAGGAGACTGTTACAGATGTGAAGTAAGACTATTTCTAGGAAAACTCAGATAAGATGTGCAAGTGTTCTAAGCTGGCTTCTTTGTTCTGTTTCTGAAAATGAGGTTAGTTTTACAGAGAATCTAAGTTTATTACTCTCCTACTGTTAACAAGGATTTATACAGACAACACAAAGAAGACTGCCCTCCTTTGACACTTTTTCCCCTTAGAATCTAACATTGACTGATTTTTGGCCACAGGAACAGAAAACAAAAGATGTTCATAAAATTTTAGCCTTTCTTTCAACTTTCTTGATAAATGGGGGGAGGAAGGGGGGCAACCAACCCCTCCCACTCCCAGAACAGACACCAGATATCTGTCACAGCTACTCTTGACCATTTTTCCTTTTGTGTTGGACAGGGACAAACTTTCTTCTGTGCGACTTTCCAAGGAATGCCTGGTATAACACAGAGGAGGGTTTAGCTCAATTTATTTTTAGAAAATTGAGAGCAAAGAATAAAAACAAACCTTTAAACTAAGAGAGACAATGATATTATAAACCCCATTGGCCTGTTAATATGTCTGTTTATTGTAACACAATCTGTGACCTTCAGTGCTCTGCCAGTGTCTGTAAATAATACAATGGACTGCTTTTTTATCCCAGGGGGATGTGAGTGCTGATGGAGACTTTCAAAATTCAAATGGATGCCATAAGCTGACGCAGACTGTGTTATTGTGATTCTTATTTATGAGTCTTTCTCTTTTTTCTTTTTAAGTAAAGTTCCAAAGTCACAAAGCAGATGGCAAAAAATCCCACCACAAAAAAAACACCTTCTAAACCCTGGTTAGAGGTTGGATTGATAGCTTATCTAACATTCATAGAAGTATTCCTGAAATGTATGTTCCTGAATCAGATTTCTTGAGAGCAGAAGAACAGCTTGTTCAAGTCATTGTCTTTTTTTTTTTTTTAATTTATATTTTTTCACTGACTTCTTAGTCCTATAAAGCTGTTCAGCATATTATACCTCAGCCTGCAGAACCACTGTAAAACCCCTAAAATTTTAGCTGAGCTCCGCCACATATGGTACTGTTCTCACCTCTCAGAAAAACATAGCTGTGACATATCTATGTACTCTGAAGTAAAAAGTTGCTTGCCTACAAAATTTCATACAGTGTCTTAGTTTTCACCACCAGTCCACAGAGTCATCCCATTTGTTGTGTCAGTGCATGAAAATGAACCCAGAAGGAAACACTCCGTGAATGTAAGTGACTTCTTCCCCAAGTGCAGGGGATCAGACATTCCTCCTTAGTTTAACTTTTATTTTCACATTTTAGGAAGGACCTCACTTTTCTGGATATCCCAATCACAGAATGAATGTGTGTGCATGTGAACAGACACACCCTGAGGGGATTCACTGACACCAAAAACACTACAGATATTACAAATGGAACTAGAACAGTGTCTCTCTCACTAGTGATATGTTAACCAGCTTAGCAGGCTTCTATATCTGAATCTTGAGTGCCTCAGTTCCATCAGGACCCTGAAGCAAGCAGCAGCCATCCCCAACCTTGTGCCATTCTGTCAGCATGAATATTTATGGCACATGTCCAAAGTTATGCAGGTGTGTAACACAAACTCTTAGAAAATCAGTATTTGTCATTTACCTCCCGTGACCAGCACTACCAAACACCAGTCAGTTCCACAGGCTTTTATATTGACCATCCTATAAAGTAGTACTGAAAGCCTGACCAGTAAGAATATTTATGAGGGGATTGCCCAGTAGCTGTCCAGTAGAGGTTCTGAACAACTACAACAAAAAATTAAATGTAGCAACACTAAAATGTAGAACTCCATCTCATTAGATACACAATAATCTCAACCCAACTTTCCTAGCTTTATTTGCTTACACAAAAATGCATACTTACAGAATGCCTGTTTTCCATAGAATCTGCAAAATAAAATTCAATGTGTAAATAATTAAGTAGCACATTGAGGAGCGATCAGTTTCAGCAAACAGCCTGCTATGTTTAAAGTAAATTTGTTTGTTCATCTTACAATGATGTAAAACTGTTACTTTCAATTAAGCTTCAAATTCAGTGAAGAGAAGTTGTATCAAGAGATCTAACATTCAAAGCAGAGGGTATGGACTGGGCTCTGGATTAATCTTAATAGTGTTTTTTTTTCTATAAATGTGGAGTAATCTCTTTATGCTTCTAAGTATTTTTAAAATAGCAAGTAACAGCATCAGTCCTCCTATAGGCAGAACACATTCAAAGTTTGAGAATTACTCTGAAATAAATATAAGTATATCACAAAAAATACTACTACTGTAAACAGACCTTAAGAAACTCCCTTGGCAGCCAGCACAAGGAACAAGGAAACTGAATAAGGTGAAATTAACTTTGCAGATAACAATGCTTAAGTGTCTTTCTCTCGCCTTTGTGTTTGCAACCATGTACATTTATGTGCAGGTAAGCTCATATGGTTTCTACCATCGGCATTTTTATTACATGCCTGTGATTCATCTTCACTGAAAGCAACATCATGAACACAGTATGCAATCAGGGTGCAATTTCTGGAATGCAGAGAAACAAAGATTACCTGAATGTTGCTTTCACCGTACAGTACGAGTTTTCTTCAAGATAATTCTACCCACAATGTTTAGGCTAACAAAAGGCTAAAAACTCAGGCAACTACAGCGCATTATATCAGTTCATAAACTTAATTTCAATATGAAATTGATGCCTATATGTTTAGCCAGTTTGAAAAGAAAGAAAATAAAAAGTTACATAGGAAACACACAAAGTTTTTTGTGTTCTGCAAGCAGCCAGAAGGGAACAAAAATGCTACTGACCTACTGCTACATCAAAGCTTGACCTTAAGTGGACAGAACTATATGTAAGGTTTATGAAGTGAAGTATTAATGAGCTGCAGTTTAGCCCTCTGTGACAATGTATTGTGCTTCCAGGAAGGAGGAAATGAGAAATTCTGTATAAATTCCAAACTTCAAACAACGGGATGTTTACTACTCCAAAGCTACTAGGTCACAATGACAGATAACCTCACCTTCTTGTAATCTGTCACCCAGATTCAACATGCTGTGGTTTTCTAGCTAAGGACCATATCTCTACCAGGAAGATGTCACACTACGTGTCCTTTAAAAGTGCTGCTAGAAGGCCATATGATTTCTAAAAGGTACCAGTCAGGTAAACCAGCATACATCCTCAATGTTTAGGTTTTCTTTATTTAAAAAAATCGTTACCAGCAAACAGCACAATGATGTGGTGCTTATGCTGATTCTTTGCTACATCAATCTTTTCACAACCTTATTTTTTCATTTCTGTTAGAAATATGAAGTTAATTTTACTTGAAGCAAACTGATTTTACTGTGATGAAAGAGAACATAGATTTTTTTCAAACGATACCTGACTTTCCCTTACTAACAATAACAGGGAAATAGAGATAAGCTGGATTCTAGTCATACACAGAAAATCTGGTCAAGTTTCTTTAGCAGGGCAAATAAGGAGTTGCATATTTTGTTAAGAGAAACAGAGACAAATGACCTGAAGAGCCAGTGCTGCTGACTTCTAAAAGATTTCCAAGTATAGGTGCTTTTATGGATTTCTGATGGATTTAAATTCTTGCTGTTGCTTTTAGTTGATGGGGCTTAAAATTCAAATAACATATTTTTACAGAAGAATACATTACTGGCAGTAATTTAAGGCAGTGTCATCCTCATCTAGTCTGACCTTTCTTATTGCTAGATACTGTGGAGAAGAGAACATAGGCTGAGCAGTTGTAATTTACAATCCATCTCAAGCCCGTCTCCAACACTGGTGAAAACTAAGATGCTGGAATACCAGCAGAAGCAGCTGAACTACAGGCACATATTATATTCTGCCAAGTCTTTCACTGGAGTAGTAGCTTCTAACAGGGAATCTTGGCAGCCAGTTTTGGGAATAGATCTTGCACAGGGGCTTGCATGCAATTGTGCTTTGTATTTCAGGTTCAACCAAGGTTAGAAGTTCCCTGCACATTTGTGTCTTAGTGAAACCACCTGGCTTTGCCTAACTTTTGGCTGAAGCCAGAGTCAGCATTTGGCTCTGGAATCAATGTCTCAGATTGAAGCTTTGGTCTAGCATGTCTTAGAACCTAAAGATACACTGAGTTTTTATTTTGGAGAAGAGAGATTATTTGCATGATCTCAGACTGCATGAAACTGAGCATGTGCTCATAAAACCTGACTTTTGAATAATGTCATGAATCTCCTGACCTTGTAAGTTTTCTCTGTGCTGGAAAAGGCTTTCAGTGGGAACTTTTAGCTAAGTATAGAGATATTAAGCCCTAGGCTCAGTAGCAGGAAAGTATTGCAGCAGATTTCCTGATTGCTGGGACTGATTTTTAATAGTTTGTTCCAAAGCACTGGATGCAATGGAGATTTCTCATGCCTCTTTCCACTGGGATATATTTATTTTTCCATAGTACATTGTTGGTTGCAATAGGGTTTTTAGAATTTCCTGTCTCGTCACTGCAGCTGCCTCCAAGTAACCAGTTCGCTTTTCCAGACTTAGCAGCATGAAGGCTAGCACTGCATTTTGTTCACTAGATTTCCATTTTCCTGATGAGAAGTTAGGAAGAGAGGAGAGCAGTTATCTTGCAATAAGCCACTATGAGTTCAACTCAGTGCACATCAAGATCAGTGCAAAGACTATCACTGGCTTCTGTGAGCTTTGGATCTAATGCACAGCAAAGGCTGAGTTCACCAAAGGAGCAAGGATTTACTAATACAGTGCATTCCCCAGGGAGTGCCCTGGAAAACATAAGGAGATCTGTGAAACACAGTTGGCTCATCTTCTCAGAAACGTGATCAAAACTGTGCTACCCCAAGAACTAGGACCAGTGCTGAGAGAAGAGGTGGAGCTGCGAGAAAGAACCAGTATGGAGTTGCCTGGACTTCCTGCCCATGCAGCCTCATGGGAGGATGAAAGGTGCGATGAAAGTAAATCATGCTTCTAAAGAGCCTCCACCCTCCCAGCCAAACTTAGCGTCTGACACATCCTGACCCCTCCCTCAGAACAGCACCAGCTGCCAGCCTGGCCTGCTGGGACTCAGGCACAGGCAAAGTAGGCAGCAGGGCCACATTTTATCACTCTTGGCAGTCTGATGATTGAGACAATTGCCTGTTTTGCTTAAGTCTCAGACTGCCGCTGTTCTGAACAAAAGAAAATAGCTGTGGGACTTGGCTGGAAATTCCCCAGACTCCCAATATACTTTGACCTTTTCATAGGGCAGCCAGAGAAAGCAGTATTTTAAGGAAATTAGCTTATTTTGATAGATGTGAAGGACTCTTAGGCAAAGGTGCTATTGACCTGATACTAATTGTGAGCATTCCTCACAGTTTGGACTTAAGGACTGATTTAAAGCTGAGGCATTTCGTATTTAAAATACTAAATTTGTAGCCTATTGCTCTAGGAAAAAAAATAATTAAGAAATCCAATAGCTGGACGAACTTCCTGAACACCCTGTCTTCTGCACTATTATTTGACTTTCAGTCAAAAAAGGTGGTTATTGACATGGCATCTGCCTTACAGGGAACAGCAGTGAGCGCAGTCAGAAAAATGAAGAGGAAAAGTAATTTGGCTCAGACACAAATAATTGCATCAGACATAACAACTACTGATACCTCTTCAGCTTCTTCTGTAATGGACACAATTTCTGAAATGCACAGGCAACTCCTTTAAAAGACGAATCTGCTTATGAAGCACTTGATTCATTTTAATTTAACAAACTGAAACCACAAAAGTGATTTACAAGCAAATATTGGAAAAAAAAAAAAGTTTTTAGGTCTTGCATGTTATATCTATCAAACTGGGTAGCCAACACCAATTCCCCAATTCATATAATTTTCCCAGAGGTCACATTTGTCTGAACCTTTAACTTCCTGAAGGAGATTGTACTCTCAGGCATTTGCTCAAAAATCTCAAAGAATAATCAAACATAGTGAAGATCACAAAGGTAAACCCCCTTCTGCAAGCACTAGTAATGTTCAATATCTTTTAGAATTGACCGTTAATATACTTCCACGAATATATTCATGTACTTATTAAGATTTATTTCTTAAGGATCCTCCACTGCATTTATACTTTTCTACCTTGCAGTCAAATTTGATCAAAAGTCAAAGCAAACTTTACATTTAAATAGACTGGAGCAAAGCTATCCAAAGCAACTGCATAGCTATGTGATGCACTGCTTATCTATTTGATACACTTTTCCTGTGTATCAGTCAGGAAAAACAGATGTGATTAAAACAATAAACGGTTACTATGTTTCCAAGAATAACCAAAACTGTAGAATGTTATGCATAAAAGAGCAGGTGGACTGCAAGATTAAGGGCTGTTTGCATATCATTTGGCTAATTTAGACCAGTCTTTCAATCATATCTCATTTTATTGCAGTTCCCACATTACAGAAAGTAAAGTTTAATAAGTGCTTTGAATTACAGCTCCACCATACCATCCTTTGAGGTTACACTGCAACTCACAGAACATCCTTCTAATATCTAACACTCCATTTTGTCAAAAATAGGAATAGTGAGAGGCATAATACTCAGCTTCACACCTCAGCAGAAGGCAAGCAAGGGGTTACGCAGTCAGCTTCTGTAGCTCGTTACAGGTCTAATCTACGCTCACTGGAAAACTTTTCAGAATATTAGTGGCTTTTGGGCTTAAGCCTGAAATGAGTTGTTTTTTCCTTATGATGCTGCCAGGCAATTCTGCATGAAGAGCCTAAGGCTGTTCTTCGATGTTTTTACTTTTAACTGCAAGGCTGTGAAAAATTAGTACAATGTATAGGTTCAGCACCAAGGCAGAAGTTCAGGATTCTGAAATTCTGTTCCCAGTGTTGTCACTGTCTGAACACATTACCTTAAAACAAATGACCTAATTTCTGTGTTTATTCAGCTGTAAAATGAAGATACAACTGACTTGGAAGTCCTCACAAGATAAAATTCAGTTATGTTTTTGTAAAGTACTTGGAGACCCTCACATGAAAAGTTCCTTAGAAAGGGAATATTGTGTTGGAGGGAGTGGGACATGCCTTATAAAACAGAAAATAATAGCAAATTAAAGCACAAAGATCAAAAATTAAACATAGTATACAACAAAACCACTTGATAACATGGATGGGGAGAAAAAGTGAAGAGTTTACAGCCCAAACCTAGACTTTCTAATACAAAGAGAGTAAAGGAAATCCTTTCTCATTTAGTCTTTGACAAACTATTAAGAAACCAACTGTGTCTGAACTCATTGCTACCAGAGCATTTATAGATGGTAACTACTGGTAACTGCTAATGCCCACATACAACATAATGCCCAAAGTCTTTTTTACAGGAGGTAACACATGTAGGGCAGAGTGGCTGGCATATCTCAGACAATTTTGATGGTGCTTAAAACAAGTGAGTAACAACCCATGCTACTAAAGTGATCTTATTGCTTTAGAGGTTTTTAGAGTTTACTGTTGTAGACTTCACAGATATTTGCTGGGGTTATGCCCAAACACAGTGTAATATTTTATAATGCAGAGCAAACATGGTTGAACACTTCTTCAACAAGTTGAAGAGTCCAACAAGTTGAACACTTCAACCAGGACGAAGCGTTCATTTGCAGTTTGAGATGGGTTTGAATCACAGCATAGCCTCCTAGTTCCTAATGGGGCACGTTCACCTCCAGATTCACATCCTGACACAAGGCCAAACTACTTAGCTTATGCAACACTGATGAAGTAGATGTTACAAATGAAGTAGATGTTACAAATGAAGTAGATGTTACAAATATTAATCTCACTGCATTGAATATCATTGGTTTATGAGAAAATATGAGGGTGTTATACAGTTTATCAACACCTATGATTTGTTAGCTGCTATTTGGAATGTTCTAATGTGACCTGGATTGCTTTTTAAGGCATTTATCTTCTATTCAGTCACAAATTTAACTCTAATATCTATACAAATGCTTCCTTTTTGTGTTTATTTTTTCACTAGCTTACTTACCATTATTAGCTTTTCTGATTTCACTATAAACTGTTTCAGTCCCCTTCTGTACAGGAGCTGGAAAATGTATTGGCACAGAATCAATTTCTTTTCTTTTTTGTGTTTGCCTTATGAAAAGCTCCTTAAACAAACAGAACACACTGTTTTACTTTCAGAGGAAATAGTTACATAAGCAGCAATCAGCCTGTGGAGCCTGTAAGAAAAAACAGCTATACCCCCTCCCCCAAACCCAGTCCATATGGTTCTGAGAGGGAGATATCTCACCTGCTACATACAAAATGATGACCAATATAACCTTCCATTTAAAAAAATAACATTCTAATAATGTTCTTGACTTTGTTATTACTTTATTTTTACAAAAACATCTAACACTAGAGAAGAGTTTCTCAGGATCACTTAAAAGAGCTTCTTCAATTTGTTTTATGTTTTTAGGGATCCCAGACCTGACGAGATCTATAATTTGGAAGACTAAGTATGCCTGATTTTGGCAACTAACCTGATTACATCTTATAGTCACAAAACCAATCTATTTTGCTTTTCTTTGAGAAATATCTCAGAAGAACATCCACAGATTTCACACTGCACATCTTCTATTTAGGTGCTAACTAGGAAGTGTTTCCTCTCAGTTCCTCACTACATCAGGACTCTTCCATTGCTGTGCTGAGATCAGGTGGACATAGCAGGAGTAAAGGCTGAAAAGGCTTGTGCAAAGACAGAAAGTAATAAGAAAATGCAGAAAGAAAAGATTTATGCCTCTAAGGACACAACTGGGAACACAAATGCAGTGTTAGTCTTAGCCATCCATTTTTCACACCCGCGGGGTTGCAAGCTCTGTAAACTTCTGTTTCTCTATGAGGTAGAAAGCAAAAAGCTTCTTTTTTTTTTTTTTTTTTTCACTCCTTATTTGACATCTGTGAAAACCTACCCACAGAGTTTTGATACCACATTTTATAACTATAGACAGTTACCACAGTAGGGAAGGGCAAAGCCTTGGCCAAAGGCCTGAAAAGCTAAAGAACTCAGTTTCTCTATAGCTAGTGTAAACGCAGCTCTGGCAAGTAAAAGATTTGAGCAATTTCCTTGCTTTCTTGCATAGTTTAGATTAGTATTAAAGCAAACTGCTCCAGAAAATTGTATGCTTAAAATTATTTTCTTCTGTTGGTATAAAAGGCCATCCTGCCTGCATGAGCTTAGGAGCTTGCTGTCTGAGGATCACAAAGCATTTTAGAAACATTCATTAATTTCATTTGAACTGAGTGATTTGGAAAATCTCAGAATTCTACCAATATCTCCTCTAATTTCTGAGTATCTTCACTGAAGTTAGACTCTTTGTTTTGTTTTGTTTTTTAGATCTTCACTAAGTTAGATTTTTCTGTGTGAAGTAAAAAATAAAAATAAAACAAAGATGGTTGTATCCTGTCTGCTAGAAAATGGAAAGAGAATTCACGTTTCTGGATACAAAGTCCTGCATATTAGTTATAAAAACTCTTGAAGAATTCAGGCATATTGATCTGCAGCCAGACTAAAAGTAAGGACTGTTACTGTACTGCATTGCTGTGAAGAACCTCAGTGGTTCTGGCACCACATTCTAATTTTCTAAAGCTAATTTAATTTTTGTTAATTCTGTTAAGTGTCCATTAAAAGTTGGGACCTAATACAACAGAATCAAGATGGAAAACTACTATTAATTTCAACAGTAGGAGCTACATTTCACAAAGCACCTAATCACAGCATTCACACTGCAGTTTTAGCATGAATGTTCTTTGCAAAATAGTCTGAAGATCATGAAATGCTTATCCTATACGTATGGACTATTGCTTAAATGCTCAATACAAATTTCCAGTGAAGCAAGACGTATTCTTTTAAGAATTTTAATGAAAGGTAGCTTGTTTCATTTGGAACACAATTTTTAACAGACTACAATCCCAAATATACTCCTGTTGACTCTGGGAAGATTTGGTGGGAGGCATTTCCTTAGCTTTTTGTTTTGAAAATTTATTACATTGAATTGTGAATTAATGACAGTGCCCATGTTACTTTCTTTGCTAATCTTCCAAAAGTTGTCTCAGCGCTTGGAGAAATTACTTTCATGATTTGACATTTTGTTCCCACTGACTTTTATAATGTTGCCACCATGCAGATGACTAACCAGCTACAGAAGTAAAAGCAGCAGCATGTTATTATCCATGATTAGCAGTTTCTCCCTTCTCACTGTATGGATATTTTTTGATCTTATTTTAGTGCTGACATTTGGTTTAGCTCATATTAATAATAAAAGGTCTAAATCATTTGCCATCTTTCTATACAACTAAGCTTTAGAAAAGGTAAGTATTATATTTTTGTTTATAAAAAAACAAAAATAGGAGGAGGCATATAACCTCCATAAATATTCAATTTAATCATTCTTGAGAATGACTGCCTCTTTAAATATCAAATTAACAATCAACTACAACTACCCCAAATAAAAGTTGGCTTGTGAAGCTCCAGCTCTACCTCATATTTGAGGTAGCCTCTTCACCCCTACTTAGAAAGTAGGTATCAAGTTATTCCCATGTAGACTTTCAAAACAAAGCAGCAAAACTTTGTACTTAACAAGCTTACCACCATGCATAACATCATAATGAACCCTGTTCTTTTTTGCTTACCATAGAACCACAGCACATACCAAGTTTTTGATGCACTAGCCTATTTACTGTAACACTGTGTTAAAAATCATTTTATAATGGCCAGCTACTGCAGACGTGGCTGAAGAAAACAGGGTGAAACTACAACTGCTTTAAAATGTATTAGTCCTTTACCGGCTAAGACAAAGAGTACATCCTTATACAACTACATGAACTTGTTCTGAGGTGGCATTCAGTTATTCCTGATTTCAGAAAGCTACCCAAAGACAGCTTACATATTGCACTCTTCTTTCACACGATACACAAAATCTGATTCTCCTACTCTTCAGATTAGTATCACCATTGACAACAGTGGCAGGAGGAACAAATAGACAGATAAAATAAATTGAAGCTAGTCCTGAGTGATCAAAGAAATCAGGGGTTCTCAAAAGGCAGAAGGAACCAGACTGTACATGCAGTCTGCTGGATGAGACTTGCATGCCCAGAGAAGAGACAAGTGTGCTATACTTTGTCTTCATTCATAAAATAGGTGATATCAGAACAGAATTGGGATTTGGGGCTAGATGATCATTTGGAAGGTCTGTTCCCTAACAAGGACTGATCATAGCCCACAGAGAGATATAAGTATTTCAATTTGAAACAAAACTCATGCAATAACACCAACATGATAAAAGCACTAGTGGCAGTCTTATGGCTGTTAGTTTTGTGGGTGTGCTTGATTACTACAAGGGTATATGATGAAACAGATTTTTGCTTCTCCTTTCCCAAAAAATAGTCTCATACTCTCCTCATTGCTAAAGGCAATGCAGAACTGAAAGAATTAAACTTGCAGCTTGGTTTCATATAACGCCTTTCATTTAAACAGCAACCTCATGATGCTCTGAAAGATTAATGCATTAAATGTTTGCAGTGCAGTTGCCATTTATGTGACCAAAGCATGCATTCACTTGTGTACTGGGTGCAACACAAGAAATTGATTAGGGAGCTATAACATCTCAATGTATTTGAAGCGTGGTTCAGCCTTACAGAATAAATTAACATTCTGTATGTCATACATAGGTCTGTAACACGAGTCAGCATTTAGTTAGAATAGTCTGATCTAATTTATACACTCTCTTTTAAACAGTATTTTGCAATTTAACTGGATTCAGCTATGATGGAAGTCTACATAGCACAGACACTTATTACTCAGTCTGGTATACTGGAATCTCAGAAATGAGACGAAAAGCCTATTTTTAGAGATGCTGGTCTTGCATTTAATAGGATTTTTCATTTAAATTGCAATACGTTAGTATATCTTTACCATTCTACATTGTACAATGCACACTCAGAAAACATTTGGAACAATTAAGTATTAGCCCTATTCTGAGAAAGAGTGCAGCTGTGATATCTAAGTGCAAAACTTAGCAGAGGTGAATAAATAGCATGCTTAGAATACGGGGAAAACTCTGTGATGAATGATACCAGCATGTCAGAAAAGAGCAAAAGAACAGAAGGACTGGCTTTAGCAAGAGAGCTTTGATGCCAAGCATGAAGAGTGAGCACTTTGGCCAAAGATCTGTATTACTAGCTAAACAAGCATGCCTTTGGTCTCCGAAATAAGTGATTGTTCTTTCCTACAAGGGAAAAGCAAATTTGTCCATTCCTTCATCACTTTGCTTCTGATTAAGTTAAAACAAAGAAGCTAGGGTATAGCATAAATGTCTCTGGTGGGTTTTATTCACTCTTAGGTACTTGAAACTTTTTCTAAGTGTCTGAAAGATTTAACAGCTTTCAGCACAAGAGTATAATGATATCACAGTTCTCCAGCTGACACAGAGCGATTCAAGTGTGCGTTTGATGAATAAATTTTAACGGGTTTCTCCGACAAGGTTGCAGAGACACATAGCTTAGACTCATGGCATGATTTCTGGTTATTGTTGCCATGGAGCTACTGCGAGACATGTGGGCCAAAATTATCTGGGTATCAATATTCTAATTTTTCTGTCTGATGTCTCACACAACCCAGGATGTTCTCCATCCCTCTCCAGACTAAAAGACTAAGTACACTCTTCTCTCTCCCTTCTCTATCACAAGTGTATTACAGCTTTCATCCTTCAGCCAGTTCCTTTATAAACAAAAGCGATTCTTCTGATTTCTGTTCTCTCTGTTAACCTACCCTGTGGCTAACCTCAAACGGCTGTCAGTAAGTTTGGACTCTCTAACATGAGCATTCACAGCAGGCTGCTTTCTGCTCAGAGACACAGATCTAACTGGGACCCCTGCTCTGCAGAGACCTCACATGAATGGGATGGGCAAGTGAACAAGAGGATCCCTGGGGAAGAAGGATTGCAATGAACAAGAGCATGGTTGCCACAGCATCATCTACATTAAGGAACACTATTGGCATGAAACCGTCATGCATGCAAAGCACAACCTGCTCTTATATTTATAGATGCCAATGTCAAATCAGAGTCAGGGAGTAGTAACATGCGTGGAATTAATCCCAAATCATAACCATAGATGCCACACAGTATATTACCTCTGTGAGGATCAAGCGTTGATACTTCAACTTCAGTGTACTCCACCTCAGCACTCTCAAGGTCAGGTCCTGCCCAAAAATATCAAGAAAATGTTTCTTTGTAGCACTGCATGTTTCACTTGAACAGTGGGCCTGATCCTACCGCCACTGAAATTAATGGACATGTCCTCATCGACTTTGATAGGTGCAGGATCAGGCCCTATTTACAGCAGACATGAGTTATCAGAGGTGTAAGGCCTACCTATTCCTAAGGTCCGCCCCTACCCGAGAAGCAGCAGTACAACACAAACCAAAATTCTGAAACTGTGTGATGTGAGAATTGTGCCTAATTCTTACTTTCTATTAAACACCTTCAAAAGTGTCACAACACAAATGGAGTAGGAGATTATCTGGGATTCTCCCCTATTCCTGCTGCAGCTACAGGTTCTCTCTCTTCTATGTTTCTCCCTGACATTACTTTTTCTTCCTTTTGCATGGCTGCTGGGGCAGGACACTTCCCACTGTCCACTTTGCTCATGTTTAAAAGCCTTCCCTAAGTCCTTCATGACTACTCTCATCACCTCTCATACTCTCAATTTCTGCTTTGCCACAAAGCAATTTCAGCACTTTTCCCTCGTGTTCTCCATAAAGAGTTGCCCTTCAAGTTCTCCTTAGAATATTTACAATGACCACCCATCTACCTCCTCAAAATGCTCCTTTCCACAATGCCCACAAAAAGCTTGACAATGATTAGACAGATGATTTACTAAGACTACTGGCCGACCAGTAACTGGATGTAACAGAGACAAGAAACAGCTGTTATTTCCTGCTCTTTTCCTCGGGGTTTTCCTAGATGGATTTCTACTGGATTTCTGAAAAAGTTGGAAAGTCTATGGCAGACTGGAACCCTGCAGAAATGCTTGCAGGTTCTTTAGAACAAAAAGATCTGATGACTAGAACTGTAAAATTTTGGAGCAGCCTTTCAACAGCATTAGTTTTGGAGCAACATTGCAATAGCATTGGTGAGAGAAGGAAAAAAAAAAAAAAGCCAAGAAAAAAAAAACAACTGTTTCAGAAGAAATATTAGTCAATAACAAAGTTTAAATACATACTTCCTACAATAGGAAAGATTCTTGAGGATCGATACAGCTTTATGTTCCTATGTTCCAGCTGTCTGTGTGTTTGTTTTACATGAGGGTGTCTCTATTTCTAATTTGACTTATTCGGGCCACAATGGGCTAAGTTCCATACACTGACCATAAGCTCTTTCCTCTTGCTTGCTGAAGTAAAAGCTATTGTCATACAAATACAGAATGGTTACTGTTATTTTTAGAATTATATAAAGAATAGGCTTCTGTATCTGGTACATAGATCTTCAATAACCTAGTTGGTTTTAACAAAGCTGCCCAATCTGTAGTGGATAAAGATTAAAACCATTTATTTCCTGCACACATGCAGGTTGCTACATCAGAGCTAACTTGATCTGAAACAGGTAGGATAAAAGAAAAAAAAGAAACAAAAGAAAAAAAAAGAATAATTGAGCTAGAGTTTCCAAAGGTTGGTTCCAAGTTTTTCTGTGAAATTATCCACATATTTAAGCAGTATTCTTTGAATAAATATTTTAAAAACACTGGTCATGAAGAATGCAATATGCTAGATGATAGTAGTTGATGACACCTTTTAATGATTATAGATATTATCCCATGTGGTGTGTCAAGGCATTTGGCAGGTCATGTTATTCTGATTCATAACAGATTATTTTTAGGTTTAATGCTTAAATATTTCAAGATCTGTAGAAAGGAATAAAAGACAGAGAAATAAAATGTCTGTAGAAAAAAAAAAAAAAACGCTTCTTAATATATGTCATATAGAATTTAAAATTCCTACTATTAGTTAGTTGTAAACTGTCCTCCATCTGAAGGCCTCAAATCCAGCAAAATTAATTACACTTCACAATGATGTTCAGAAATGGGTCCTGTCATTTCCATTCTGCACATGAGGAAAAAGATCTATATTTGTCAGTTTTCTCCACTATCAGAGAGGAGGAGGAAAGGACTGAACCTATCAAATCCTCACTGCCGCCACAAGAAAACATTACAGCCATCAAATGTAAAAAATAAAAAAATAAAAATAGAATCTATTAAGTTTGAAATTACCTTTATTTTCATCTGTTGATTTCATGTGATTTTCACCATCTTCAATGTAACCTGATCCTAAAATATTCAAGTAAAAGTTGAGCTGAGAAAATATTTATTAAAGACAATCAAATGAATGAGTTAAACAGCTGCAGTTCATATTGCCATTGTTTATTTACATAGGAGAAATTCTACTTTTAGATTCACATCTAAGAGACAGTCATGCAACACAGGTGAGTAGGACTTCTTAAATAATCAGGTTAAAAAAAAAAAACAAAAAAAAACAGGATAACTTTGCTCATAGCAGGTACTCTAAACAACACGTCCACCTATTTCATGAAGTACACTGAGATCCAGGAAAGAAAGTGACCAGTAAGGGCAAGTTAACATTGCTACATTGCTGCCAGACTGTGGGAGCACATGCCACAACTCAAATTTGCTCTCTGAACTCATTTTTTGCATCTGTCGGAAATCTGTCAAAATGAGGAAGTAATTCTCCTTTACCATCATTTTCCATCTGTAGTATTGGTAACTGATTGCCTGGTAGAAGTGCCTGAGCATATTTATAAACAAGCCTTTGTATAAGACATGCTCATAAAAAGCTATGCAAATTCAAAATGATAGAAAACACTTTGGAGAATGTTATTGTGATTATAGGATTACCAAAAAATTGGCCCCCGTCTAAACCACAACCATGCAAGTCCAAATCTTAGAATAAATATTTAATTTGGTCATTAGGTCAATTTACTACTAGTTTTACAGTAAAATATCCTACCAGAATAGTAGTCTCCATCATTGTGCTGTCTTGCCAGTTTTTCATTTGTTGAGTTTGTAGCCAAGGCAGATCTGAAGAGCAAACCAATAAAAGTTTATGTAATTATCCATACCAGCCAACAAAATCAACATGATGATATGCAAATGTCAGTCATTGTCTATGCTGACTACTACAATTTCTTAAGTATTGAAGCTAATGAAAATTTTGTTTCTGTCTTTATGATAAACATAAGCAAGCTTTAAATCAAATGTGGTCCTTCTTGCATTACTTTAAGACTTCAGTGTTTTTAATTTAATTTCTAAATGCATTCAAATGTAGGTCTGACATTCTTGTATTTCTCTTAGCTGTCCTTTTTCTATTTTTAGAGTATTTCCTCATCCTGTTGTTGTGTAAGCAGGTGGTGCATGAAGCACAACCATCTATTGTTTGCAGGTGTGTGCCATAATAAACTACATTCATATGGTGGAAGGCCCCAAACCTTTAAACAGAAATACTTCACCATTACCAGAAAGCAAGCTATCTTACCGAGACATCTCCATGGATGATTCTTTAGCTTGACAAAGAAGAATAAAAGCGTCTATTAATATACTGTACAAGTAAAATAATTTTAAAATAATAATAATTAAAAAAATAAAAAAAATAAAAACACAGCAATTATCTACCAAAATCAGAGTAAATTCTCTTAGATATTACAAAATCAATTACTTAGTGTTCTACATCCCATTTAAATGTCTCTTTTGCAGTGAAGCTAAGCTCTTTAACCTCAAATTTCAGCCTGGTCAATTTAAGCTGCCTAGGACATCCAGGTACTCGAAATTTTCCAAAATATTTTGCAATGTACTCCATATCACAGGATGTTCATTTAAACTAGATTTCCTTACTTTCCAAAAGACCAATATCTGAAATAATACCTTAATGATAAAAGACAAACACAAAAGTGAAATTATATTAGTGCGGGGAGAAAAAGAAATCTAATAATCTAAAATTTCCTTCATAAAGACTAGGGAAATATCTCAATTACCTCCAAGTTGGGACCCTGAATCAAATTGTTGTAGTTCTGTAACAGAACAAAAAGCAACTCAGGCTGCTTCTTCCTCTACATTTGAAGGGTCTGAATTCCAGACCTTGGATTGCATCAGAATAGTGCAATTCTGGCCTACCTCCAAAAACATGTGCTCCACTAGTGCCTTTCCAGCACCATTAGTTAGATGTTCTCCCTATTCTGCCTAAGATACCTGAGCAACTTCAACACACCTACAGCTTAATTTGACCCAACCATGCATTTTTAAGCAGACTTTTAAGTTTTTAAAAACCCATGTAGTCATTTCCCAAGGCTTCACCCCCACGGGCCTTTGTTCCTGAAGCAGATACAATGTTTTTACTGCAATACATTAATTACTAAAGAAATAGAAGAGAATCATTTCTTACCCTTTTTCTTCTTACATAAAAACCACCATACAGTGAGAGCTATTGCTCCTACGATAAGTATGAGGACAAATGCAGCAATGACTCCTTTCTGCCAAGACGCTAAGATGACTGGAAATACGGAAGACATGTTTAAGAGAGTATATACAGTGACTGGTCATCATCACTAACTTCTGCATAAAGTGAGCTTTACTACAAATTAACCTTTCTACACAATGCTGAAAGTCTTTAAGGAGACTTGCATGCAAAGGTCGCTAGTGAGCCTTGCTCTTGTGACAGACATCTCAGTACAACAAAGGGTTGCTTTTAACTTAATATGACTCCTTTGGCTTTTGAGCATCTGTTAAGCTTTTGTATGTAGGAAAAATAACCTCTGTTTATAAATGTTTCTCTGTCTAACTTCTGCCAATGGTGGAACAAAACCAAGTAAGGCAGGTATACTTCATAACATCCCTTACATTTAGTAACTTTACATATAACATGACCTCACCTGCCATGATAGCAGAGTATGCAGCTTATTGTAAAAGTTAACTTACCATTGATGGTTATTGGATGGCTTTTCACATTCACCTTAGCTCGATTAGAAACCATGCAGTAATATGTCCCTGTATCCTGCCTGCTCATTGTTTCCTTGTGCCACACGATTCTGTCTGTGCTTTCGGTTTTTTCATATAAAAGAGTATCGTGATCAGATTTTTTAAAAATCTTGAAGTGGATTGGCCAAGATCCTTCTTTGACAGAGCAGAGAAAAGCAGTCCCACTGCCATCTTCCACATCCCCATATGGAATACTGCCCAAGCTGGCATTCCTGATTGGTACTACAAAGAAAGGCACAAATGAAACAGATCTCTCTGCTATTAAAAATAACTTTGATGATAAAATACTGTATTGTAGATATACTTGCTTTAATGACATTTTACTTAGCTAAACAGAGTGAATGCACAGTATTGTTCTGAAATATCTCTGCCAGATTGCATCCTCCAGTAAATATTTCTATACACTCAAAAATAAAGAGGGCATCATAAAGAAGCAAAGCAGACACAGAAGGAAACTATATCCATTTCCACAGAAGTCAGCCTCTTAAACTCCTTCAGATTCCCACCAGGCCCCAACCTAGAAATTATTTAGTTTTCAGAAATAATACACTCTGCAGTTTGATAGTACAAATAATTATAATTATTTACAGTTATATAATTATTATTTATAATTATTGTATATATATTATAAATAATTTATGTACCTATGCTTTCATAGTTATGTAGGGTTACACTGTTTTATACTAACTGCATTATATCTTTCTCGTAACAATAGTAAACATTGTCAGATGATGCATTAAAGGCATGAGCAAGTCCTAAATTCTAAAGATTACAGGATATAGCAAACAAAAGAAAATAGTCTACATTTGAACAAGTTGTAAGAATATGCATAGTGAAAATACAGTTTTTAGGCTACTAATGAAGGAAATAACATATACAGAGCTATCTTACAAATACATGTGAATCAAAACTCATAACTGCATCAGGAAAAAAAAATGTATATACAGTTAACACTTTCTATGGCACAATGCAAGTGGACTGTCACTAGCTTCCCAAAATGCTTTGGATTTGAAGCACCTGCTTTGCTAAAATTACTGAACAAAATTTTTCTGGAACTATTATTAATGTGTTTGGAGCAGGGTCATGGATAACACGACAGAAGTAAATGAGGAGTCATCAAGGCAACACTGGCACAGAAGCAAAACGAGGAAGCCAAATCTGATATGAAAAGACACTTGTCATGAAAGCTGCATTTATACGAGGAAACTGATTCAGTTGCAAAATGTGGGCTACTGCAACTGGCCTCATGACTGTGAGAGAATTGCTATATAAAACAAAATATTTTTTTTCAGATCTGGTATAGCCAGAAAGGACAGAAAACAGAACTCAGGAGAGAAAACAGCCACATCAGGAGAGAATAGCTGCAGAAGATAGGTTCATCAGGCTCCAAAATGTGAGTTTCTATTCAGAATTTCCGAACAGTGTCATAGTATATACCAAAACACTGCTGTAATGACTGCAATACGCTAGTTCTAGCAAGGATGTGTAAGACACTATAGAAATAGACACTTATTAAAGGACTAAGATTATGCTTTGTATTTGTTTATTTGTTACTCGTTATTTCAAATTACCTTGACTTTACATTTTACTGGATAAAGCTTTTCACAGTTTTGTATTTCAGCTTCTCTCCAGTGTTAGCAAAGCATATCCTAGTGGAACTGATGAACTTGATGTGCACTCCTAGCTCTATAATCTAAGCAAAGGCAAATACTGTCATCTGAGACTTTTTTTAGAGGCCAAGAAAGCAAAGAGCATGTCCTTCAGCTGTGCAATAATCCAACTGACACAGAAGAAATGCAACAGTTCTGGATATATCTGTTCTAGTCATGTACAACTCAATGTCAAAACTCACATTTCTTCAGTAAACTCAGAGATAATCCACCTTTTAGCAAGTTTATATTTTTAAAATGAACACAATTTGGATTCAGGCTAGGACACAACACTGAAAACTCCTTTGAACCACTAGGATCTGAACTATTGTGTGAAAATTTACTACCATCTGCTCGGAGAGCACCAAACAAATCTACAGAAATACAGTATGATGGTTAAAATCCCACCAAAACAAGCCGCTCTTACCCACATAAGAACCAACACGCACATATGTTTTAAGAGTTATCAGTATCAGATTCTTGTAGCTTACTATGAAACAGTTTTTTGCTTCCTGAAGTTGCTCTTCACATCTACCAATTGCACACTTGCAAATCACAGCTTTTTCACTAGCATGCTCCTTCTTGAAGTAGTGTTAAGATACCCATATAATAACTTCATTACCATTTGCAGGAGCTGCAAATAACTTCAATATCATTCATATAAATAACTTCAATATCATTACATATGCAATAAATCCAGACCTATGGAAATCAAATGTGGAAAAAATTTATCTGGTTCTGAATTTTTTAATCGTTATTTTACTGAAACAGCTTTTGTTGTTCAAATTTTTGAACCCTGAAATCATTTATGCTTTGCCAGTAAGACTACTTCTACAACAGGATTTCAAGTCAGATGTCTTTTGCATTAAAATAAACTCAGCTGTAATTAACTCAGTTCTGACTACTATCAAGATTGTTACTTCATTGACAAATAGTCTGATACAGATCTCCAACTATTTTTACTCCATTTGAACAAGGATTTATAAACATTTTGAATGAAATAATGCTTTTATTATAATAAACTATAAAGCTTTTATAAAGCATCCATTTTGCTTAGTCTATAATATGCCACTTCAAGCAGTTTCAAGAATCAAAATATGGCATTAGACAAGAAGCATTGAACAGACTTACCTATTACTGTGATGTTGAGAATATTGCTAGTTTTCACGCCGCTAGAGTGATTATTTCTAGCTTCACATTTGTATCCTCTTTTGTCATTTTGTCTAATATTTTCATCCAAGAATGTAGCATATGTGTCATTAATTACCACTTTCTTAACTTCATTTCCTTTGTAGAATGTGAATGTTATTGGCGGTGTTCCCATCATTAAACGACAGATCAACTGTAGAGGTTTCCCCAGCACCACCTCCGGTAAACCACTGACAACAGAAAGAGTTGGCTTGGAGACCGGAGCTAAAATGGGAAGAAAAAAAGTGTTGCCAATTATATTACATAAGACTCAAAGATACAATATTATTTTATATAAAACATTCAAATATACACTATTTAGCTAGTTTCCACACCCAACCTATACGGGAAGCTCCTGCTCATCGACAGAATGGAAGCAAGAGGATGACTTGAACAAAGAAAAAACAGATAACAAAACATACATATATGATTTAGACTAAAACAGCATGCAAGCAGCATGCAAAGAAAACCAAGAAAAGGTCAGTAAAACAGCTGTGGATCATCCAAACTCGAGAGCTAGCTCTTACCCAAGGAGCAAATATATAGAGTAAAATAATCTGGAGGCAAAGTTACATCACATGTATTATCTGAGATGGATACTCTAGCATCTAATCAGGGACCTCTGTTTCTGCAGTGAGTTACAACCCAATTAATCCCCCTTTACAGACTTGAGAACTGACTGTGCTTGTTCCATGATGGGGAAGGAAACTAGGGTGTTTATAAACAGTGTGCTGGTCAGGGGGTTGTATAGATAGCAAAAAATTTGGCTTTTCTGGAGTACAGTCATCCAGATGACCTCTGTCTCTCATGGCTTTCTGCCTGGAGGGTCAGGGGAAGAGATTCAAGGTAGCTACTGACAGAGTTTCAGATCAAACTGGTGAGTTAAATGGTTGCAGATCATTCCCAGCTCCTGCAAATGGTAATGAACGAGAGCTTATTTGGCACCTAGCAGAACCAAGTGAACAGGACAGAAGGGAAGACATGCTATCTCCTTTCCTCTAGGGCCAAGCCTGTAACAGCCTCACTTGACTAAGATAACAATAGGTCAAATCCTCTACAACTAAAGCGTGTAAGCACATCTCACAGAAATTAATATTCCAAAAACTTATGAACACCCTTGTAGTTCATGAAGTAGAAGAGATGGATTTGTAAAAAGATGAGCCTATTTATAAGTTTATGGCTTTGATTTCTTTTTTTTTTTTTTTTCCACTGGGTTCTAACCTTCTGTATCTACTCACCATAAACACTTATCCTTACAGGTTTGCTCTCCTTGACAATTCCTTTTACTTCAGCCTTACAGATATAGGATCCAGTATCATTCACATTAACTCTCATTGTTAGGTTTCTAGAATTTTTCAACAAAATGTCTCCATTTGAATTTCTCCGTAATATAGAGAAGTTAGCTTTTCGAAAACCACTAATGCTGCAACTCAAAGTTAATTCTTTATTTTCATCAAGCTTGCTCAGAGAAGCAGACAATATTGGCTTGGGGAATAACTCTGTAAGATAAAAAGAGAAATCATTCGAATTGAGCATAAAAGAATGTGACTGCCTATCCCAAATTATACAGAATGAAGCATATAGAGAAAGATTACAATCAGGACAAAAACCCATCATGCTATTGTAATATAATAATATTTTCAGGGAAAACAGAAATGTAACAATTGCTTGGAATCCACATCCCATATGTGGAAAGTATTTTGAAGTATTATTTTAGTTGGAAAGTATTAGTGGCAGGAAAAAATCAGAAATCTAAATCTAAATAGCCTTTAAATTAGGGAAAATTTATACTTGGATCTGGACATTACCTTTGCAGATCTACCAAATTCGAATTTAAATATTTCTTCACTGAGTAAAATCTAAGGTGAACAGAGGTCTTACCTGCCACAACAACATTCAGTTTGGTGGTTTTAGATGCTCTCCCTTGCTCCACCTTACACAGGTATTCACCACTGTCCTCTAGAGTAGCAACTGCAGAATATTTCAAAAGTTTCTCATCTCGTACACTATTCAGTATTGTTTTGTTTTTCTGAAGTATGATTTCAATGTCACGCATTCGAGCTACTACAGTTGAGCATTCAAACTCTATTCTGTCTCCTTCTGTAATATTACTTGTGGACTTGATGATCAGAGAAGGCTTTATAAATGGTTCTGAAAGAGAATACATATAATATCAGAATCCAACTTTTTAATTATGGCAAGCAAAGAAATGTAAAATGAAAAGTTAAGCAACTTACCCTTGACAGTAACAAGTGTTCTGTTGCTGGGTTCTGAACTTTCAACTTCAGAGTTTATATATTTCACAAATCTCCTACCAAAACAGTCAAAGTACAAAATATTATCCCCCTCTTCAACAGAAAATTCCACTGTAGAAAAATTCCTGTATGCCTCAAATACAAGTTTTTCTTTAGGAGTTGAATTTGTCTTTGTCTTACGGAAAAGAAACTGTAAAGGAGGTACTTCTTCTGGCAGCTCACAACGTAATTTTACAACTTCACCCTCTAAAACTTCTCTTTTCTCAGCAGTCAGGATTGGTTTGGTCATTCCTTACAGCAGAAAACAAGGAAAGAAATAGTTTGATTTGGGGTGATGCAGTGATCTATCTCTGATGACTATGGTATCGATTTATGCTAATGGACAGATACAAATAATTTGCAAATACTGGATCTGTTTGTTTTGTTTGTTTTACTATTATTATTATTTACTATTGTAACTATATTATTGTAACTATTTAACACAGGACAAATGTTTTCCTAGTTGCTTTTCCAAGAGGCAAAACATCACTTTCAGTCAAGAATACATGACTAGAAAGAGTATAGACAGAGGTTGCCCCTGTTCTCAGAAAAGATGAAGGAACAAGACAGAAAAACAGATATAAAATTATCTACAAAAGTAGTCCACCACTGATACTAGCTTTGGCAACAGCTATTACAAGGTGGCAATCTTTGTTTCCAGCTTTTCCAGTAATTTAGTCTCCCCCACCAATGTATTTACAGTCTATGGGTGCAAGCTTTCATAAATAACGCTTTCTCTAGTCTCAGGGATAGAGCATGGGAAGGTGGCTCAGGAGGCATGAATTCCATTTTTGACTGTCACTGATCTGCCAGGTAAGCTTGGGACTGAGATTTCATTTCTGTGCCTTAACATGAGGACTTAGTACTCAACTCTTGTAAAGCACTGGGATGTCTAAGGACAAAAAACCTTTTGCAAGATACCCTATTTAGCACTGGCTATTGTCACTTACCCCAAGAGGTTTCTCTTTTTGTATCTTAGAAAACTGACATGTTTGAAAGAATACTCACCTGTTACCCAAACATGTAACGATTTACTAGATTTTGTCTTTCCATCTGCTTTCACAGTACATTCATATTCTCCTGTATCTGCAGATCTAGCGATAGGTACTTCATATCGTGCAACTTCTTCGTCTGATACAATCATATATACAAGCTTGCCATCCTTAAAAATTGTAATATTATGCTGTAGGTGGAAATTGGCACTTTTGCTAATATCAGCATGGCATATAATTGACATAGGATCTCCATTCTTCACTTTGGCAGATGGCTCAGCCCTGATTTCAACACTGTTGAAGGTAAAAACTTGATGGAGAAAATAAAAAGAGAGTTATATTATCTTCAAATTGTCTAACATAAAACTGTTACTGATTAAAATGTAGTAGCTTGAGATAAAATTAATTCATTGTATCCTAGTAGCAAGTGTTATCATTTTTGTGGTCAGATCTCACAGATGTTGACAGTAGTAGCAGCTTTACGTTTCTCTGCACCAGTATATTAGATGCCCCTACTGATTATCCCAACATGCAATGTTCATCTCCTCACTCTCTGCCTTGGGCAATTGAGAAAATCACTGATTTGGCCAAATCTGCTAAATTCCCTAGAAGAGCAGAGAACATTGGAGTAGATTTGCACCTATTTCTTGTTTTTCCTTATTTCTTGTAGTTTGTTGTCTCCAGATCCTTTTGTCTGGAGATCTGAGAGATTAACAAAAGTTTGTATATCTTTTTGTCTGAATAAACTGAAGAATGACAGCATAACCCAGTTTAGAGTTGTATTAAACCCCAAGTCACTTCATCCCTAAACATATAACAGAAATCTCTGAAGTTATTCCAGCATTTATTTATTTTTTTTAAATCTGAAAGTAAGATTAGGGTTATGTTAAATTTAATTTTAAACATGTAATTTGCAAATATGCAAATTTCATTTTAAACATGTAATGTACATACTTGGGATAATCTCAAATCTATACTTTAGGAAAACTGGAGCATAGCAAAAGATATTTGGGTTCAAGTTCTGCAAGCAAACTTGTACATGCCTAACTTTACACTGTGACATGTCCCACGATCATACACTCAAGAATCCTTAACAACCATATGGCTTTAAATAATCTAAATACAGAATCATATACAGAACTAATGTCTTTATTTAATTTATAATTTAAACTTTCCAGTCCTTGAAAAAATGTGTTGAATACAATATTCCTACTAAAAATGAACAAATAAAAAACAGCTAAGTAGTTTAACAAGCTAAGTTTATAATAGCATTAACACATACAGTGTTTCTGTGTTTATAACCACAGGAATGATAGATACTATGTAACAAAATTTTATAATTATCATAATATCAGTATAATAATTCTTTTATTCACGCAGCTCAATGAACAAGTACAGGGAAAACTTTTGAGTGCACTCATTTTCCCTTCCCATAGAAATTACAGATTTGGATATGCATACTTTTCCCCATGATTTTTATTAGAAATTAGGTACCTGAACAGTAAAAATTTTCTACTATGTCCAGTTATCAGATATTTACAATTTGCCAAGGAGATTTTGGGCCATAAAAATCAATACAGTACTTTTTGTACATGTGCAGACTACGTGACACAGAGGAGCAGGCATTTCTTGATAGATGGAGAAAAGCAAGGATGCAGAGTGTACATGCTCAGAGCCAACAAGATGCAAACATAAAAAGTAAAAGCATTTCTTTCAGGACACAAGTTCTATACTCTGCTCAGACATGTTCATGGAATATTTTGCAAGAAAAAGAGCAAAAGAGAGTGAACATAACTTTGTTTACTTTTAAAACTAATAGAAAATACAAGTAGTTGAATTTCCCCTCCCATCTTTTCTCATTTGTGGGAGCAAGCAAATTGGTCTAGGAAAAAAATCACCAAAACATTGATTAAAAATCTGAGCAGCACATATCTCTGCACATATCTCTTTTAAACACTTTACTAAGAAACACCACCAAGTATAATCTTTTTTTTTTTTTTTTTTTATGGCCAAATTTTGTAGAGATTTAGTACAGCAAACCAGATAAACTCTGTTATGGATGCACACTAACTAAAGAGAAAGCAGTTAAATTACGTCTTTTAAATACGTATGTGAAAAAACAAAACAAAAACAAAACCACAAAAAAACTATCATTACCTACCTCTTTCCTGAGTGTAAACTCCTGAACCTGAAAAAAGTGAAAAGCAATGTTATTTTCAAAGTTTACAGATTGAGAGACAGCATTAAAAACACTAAAGAGTTATCAAAAAAACTAACAAACCAAACCAACCGACCAGCCAAACAACAAAACACAGAAGCACATGTACCCATCCAGATACTTAGTTATTAAACTTACACTGCAAGAAAATCACCAGAAGAGCAAGATGCATCTCGTTCCTGAAGAACAGACACTTAATTACAAAATAAAACAATATTCATCATCAGAGGTAATTTGCTACCAGGTCCTCAAATCAGTTTCTTTTTTTTTTTAAAAAAAAAAAAAATTGTTTTATGGAAACTAATAAAATTCTGCCATTAAAATTTGTACATTTTTGCAAATCTTCAACTGAAACTGGCCAGATCAAGTAATCGTTCCCATTACTGGAAACTGGAAATGGCAAACAATGAGAATCTATCTGCTGCTCCCAGGCAGATTACTGTTCAGGAAGTGACTGGACTTTTCCTGAGGGCGCCACCAAATGCATTTGCTTTGTTTAATTTCTTAAGGTGTATTAAAAAAACAAGAAGGTCCAGTGACATTTATCCTGCAGTTCCTGTCAATACGGGTATTTTTAAGTCACAATTAACCATTTACGAACACAAATTACATCCATTATTTGACCTCTGCAGATCCTTGAGCAAATATTTCTCTTCATCCTGGTATGGAAAACTCATTCAGAGAATACATATACATAATTATTCACTTTTCCCCTTTACCTCCATATCTAGGTCACTTGCCTTTGCTATGGCAAACCACAGCTTTACCATAGAGTTCACAATAAATTCAAATTAATTCAGAAACCATAGCAACTGTTGGGTTACACTAGAATATTGGCAGGTGGACCTCTTATGCTACCATCATATATCAAAAGCATAGAAGGGCACAAGTTTTGTGCAGTTAGGACAGTGAAAAACATACACAACTACAAAACTTTAAACCCACAACAGTTTGGAGTTTCATTTCCCTACGGAGAGCTGAAGGAGCACTTGCACAATCTGAAACAGAGAATGCTCAAGAGTTAAATCTGCCAGTAGCTTGAAACTGTTTGAATTCAGATGTCCCTGAGAGATCTGCTGACCTTTCCTGTGTCATTTAATTTTGTGCAATAATAAAAGTTGCCTGACAGTATTACAGCCATGCCAGAATGAGGGATGATTAATTTTGCATCCAAAATACTGAAAGCATAAACTGAATGTGAACCAAAGAAGAGGAAAAGATGAATAATATTCTACTTCAGCATTTCAGTTGTTCTAAATGTCTGCCTGAGATACTGTAAGGAACTGATGTAAAATACAGAACACTTGAATTACTCAACTTCCTTTAACAAATGGACGGTTTGGGGGGCTTTTTTGGTTGTTTGTTTGTTTTTTCTGATTACAGATGAAAATCTGAAGAAAGTAAAAGGCCTAAAGACACGGAAATCAGTAGTTGAATTTGTGCTGTAAATACATATTTATGAAGAAAACTAAAACGTAATAATTATCCAAAACCCCAGTTTCTTGAAATTCAGATGGGAAGGGGGTGAGAGAGATGGGCATAACAAGGAAAGCAAGAAGATTACAGAGATATTGTCCTGTCCCTACCCCTGCTCTTCTACTTTCCTTACTTTGGTACTATGCATGTTTTTTAAGTCTTAAATAATCTGTCACTGCAGAAGTAGCAAATTTAAGCACCAATATGATATTCCCAGATAACATTTACCATTTAGTTCATAACTTCAAAGGAACATGCAGCACATTTATTTGTTTATCAATCAACTTTTAAGTCAAACTGAAGTCATTCCACTTGAGCCGTAACACTGACTCAGGTTATAGGCTTGATAAAGTGAGGTGAAATCATGTACTTCAAAAAGTGTTCCTCACTTAAGTCACATTAACTCCCTAAGATCTTAACTCCCTAAGTAGTGATTTATTTAGTTATTTGTGAAAATCTTAGTGCTCAACTCTTAATTCCTTAGTTTCTTTCATTTGCAGACTGAGTCAATGCTTTATATTTTTTCCAGAGTCATATTACAGGCTTATTAAAACACTACTTAAAACAATATTAAATACATTCACAGAAATCTATAAATGAGATGTACAGTTCTCATAAGCTTCACTGCTTATATGAACCCCCTTTTCCTTTTTTTTTTCCTCTTGGGGACAATGAAAGCTGTATGTTTTGCCCCAAACAATAGTTTTAAAAGTGTACTCTAACACTTGTATTACACACAGAACTGTGGCATTGTGTGAAGGGAAACAGGAGGGAAACACTCTGCAGTTTAACAATGTATCAGCAATACCAACCAACATCTATTTAGCTATTTTGCAGGGAGAGTGTTATTTTGAAGGGAGAGAGTGCAGAATGGTACAATAGTCATAGCATTTAATGAATAAGAACCAAGCTGGTTAACTAGCAATAGTATTTCTTCTGCTTAATCCAGTCTGTTTGAATTACACCACCAAAAAAAGACCAGTGGTTTGGCTAGTTGCCAAAACAGGTCTCCAGAGCCAGGTAAAGGAAAGGAGAATTAGGATACACAGCAGATGGAAAACAAAGGTTTGATAAACTTTTGCTATTGATAACAAAAAATAGGAAGGAAGGAAGGAAGGAAGGAAGGAAGGAAGGAAGGAAGGAAGGAAGGAAGGAAGGAAGGAAGGAAGGAAGGAAGGAAGGAAGGAAGGAAGGAAGGAAGGAAGGAAGGAAGGAAGGAAGGAAGGAAGGAAGGAAGGAAGGAAGGAAGGAAGGAAGGAAGGAAGGAAGGAAGGAAGGAAGGAAGGAAGGAAGGAAGGAAGGAAGGAAGGAAGGAAGGAAGGAAGGAAGGAAGGAAGGAAGGAAGGAAGGAAGGAAGGAAGGAAGGAAGGAAGGAAGGAAGGAAGGAAGGAAGGAAGGAAGGAAGGAAGGAAGGAAGGAAGGAAGGAAGGAAGGAAGGAAGGAAGGAAGGAAGGAAGGAAGGAAGGAAGGAAGGAAGGAAGGAAGGAAGGAAGGAAGGAAGGAAGGAAGGAAGGAAGGAAGGAAGGAAGGAAGGAAGGAAGGAAGGAAGGAAGGAAGGAAGGAAGGAAGGAAGGAAGGAAGGAAGGAGATTTACCTCTTCCCCATAAAAGAATTCAGCACTACATACAAAGTTCAGCAAAACCATACCAATCTTTCCCACAAGGGGACAAAGGCTCTCCTCTACAGAGAGGGAAAGACAAAGTGGGTGTGAGCTAATATTCTTCAGAGCGATCCAATAAGGTCAAGTTCAGAACCAGGCTAGTTTCAGACTGGGCTGAAAGGTCATCTTTTAGGACAAACTAGGTCAGTAGTACAGTTTAATAGTGCTAAAACCAAAGGCTGTTGTGAGACGTCACTCACAAGCCAAAGACGTTCCATTTGATCTCTTAGTCTGATTAGACCGTCATATTCTTGATAAGCCCTCAACATTGTTCTGAGGAGGAAAATCTAGCTGGTATTGGCCAAAATCCAAGGGATAAACTCAGCTGCAGGAATTTAAGCCAAAATGTTATGAAATATGGGAGAAAAGCATTTCAAAGAGGAAGGAATGGCTTGAGACTGTCTTCCATTGTTAAACTGGAAATCATATTGACTTAAAGAATATAAACTTAAACGTACCTGTGCTAGTAGTATAGCTGTACATTTTCCTAAATCATCTCGTAGTCTCTGAAGATGTTTTTCTGAAACAAGTAATAGCAGGCAAAATTAAATACTATACATAAACAACATTAAAAAATAAATACACAAAATTATTCTAATATATACACCATTAAAGAACTCTCTTTAGTCCCTTATGTTTCTGAGAAAAGAAGGATTGACATAAAAAATGCAGCACACCTTCTGAAGCAGACAAAAATAAATAAATAATAATCTGGCACAATGTCCTTTGAGGAGTAAAGAAATCTTCACATTTAATCTAATGCCCAATGAATCAGACCCTTGAAGCTGTGCTCATCTGGGAATACATGATGCCTGTTTCTGCTGGTTGGGTCTCCTGCTACTTGCTTAAATATGACAATTCCTAAAAAGCATCAGTTCTGTCATCTGAACAGAGCCTATCAGAGTCAAAACCTATTTCCATAACTAAGGATAAAATGCTGAATAAGATTTTCAAATTCTGCACCAACCCCTACTCCCCACACACACTGTTTTCAGCCAGCCCCTTATGACAGGAAAGGAAGCAAGGAGTTCATAGCACATTTCAGCTGTTTGTTTTCATTAACTCCCCAGCTGGTTGGCATGACAGTAAAGAGCATGCTGCAGTGCCAATCGGTAGGACTGACATCTTAATTCCCCACAGAGCACATGCTGAGTACAGTGACTCAGCTAGGCTTTGTCTCCTGTTCTCAAATACCCATTCCTGACCAGAGTTTTACTTTCTTCAGAAAAGATGTGTTGCCTTCAAGTTATATCTCACTGATTTACTAACAAAACATTTCTCTTAAAAGCACAACGTTCTGGGTCATCAGTGCTTGTCCATGACAATGCAGGTTCTGCATAATGTCTTGTATAAGCTCACTAATTCTATTTTAAAAGCAGTTAATCTCAAATGTTTGGGATTTTATAAATTTTACAAATAATTTATAAAATTCTGAGATCTGAGTCCATCTTTTCTGATGTCAGTGCAAGCTTTCCAGTAACCAAATCAATAATAGAAAAAGCAGCTCTGATGTCTAATCACCCAGCCCCTGACACATATAATCACTTTGGTTCCTTACAACTGTGAACTATTTTGGTTAATTAATACTTCCTCTTTCAATAGACACATAGAATTATAACAAATGTAATTGTTTTCACACATCTAGACAGCTCCCTGGGGAACTGGGAATGAATTGAGTTTGTTCTGCATATATTTCTAGGTTGTGTTTTCTTGAATGTGAAAAATTTGCATCATTTGTCTTTATTTAAAAAGTCTCTATACTTCCCTAGATAAGAATAATAATAATAAAAAAAAAAACTCATGGATTTGAGTATTTACAAAGAATGTTAAAAAAAATTGACTTTTTTCCAGAGCTCCAGATGTTCTACAATTTACAGAAAATCTGTATTGCTGAAAGCTTGTGCTTCTCAGACCATTGCATTTCACAACGGTGCCATCTACTGGACGACGACCCAGGACCACATTGAAATACATTTCCCCCCCCCACATCCATCATCTGCAATTAAACCAGCATTCCATTCTGGAGTTTTTCCTAAAATTACTGATATCCAACACCTCCTCCAAACTGAAATTTTGGGATGCAGCAGTGCAGCAGAAAAACAGCCTTGAGTTCTGCAAGAATATTCATCTCAGAGTATGGACCGTGCCAGAAAAAAAAAAAAAAAAAAAAAAAAAAAAAAAAAAAAGTCAGATCCTTATGGCTGGAGAGGGAATTAATTCTGGAAATATTTTCCTTCACTCTACATTCCCATCCTTTATATTGCTTGTTGATTCTCAAAGCATTACTGGAGAATAACCAATTTTATAAATAAAATTATAAGATAAATGTATCAGTAGTGCCAGTCTTTGATGTCTCATCAAATCTGTAAAATGAAATGAGTATTAATTACTTTAAGCAAAAACGACAGAACTTAAAAGGAAGTGTGGAATAGCCTTTCTTACAAAAAAAAAAAAAAAATCCTTATTTTTCCTTTGGTGGGGGGGAGAGAAGGCAGAAGGAAGACATACGATTTTTAAATATTTTCCAAATAAAAAATTGGAGATTTGGGTTTGTTAATTTAATTAATTTGACTACCCAAAAGGTTCTTTCACCTATTGACATGTTCCTTGCAATCTGCAGTTCAAATACATTTTTAGTTCAATTGGAAAACTTTTGTTACACTAAAATTCTCATTCAGAACCCAAGGATCACTGCAGGGAATTTAAAGATATCTTAAATACTCATACAGAAAAGATACCTTCCTCTTCTATTCTTATTTGCCTTCTAGAAAATACATTCTCACAATTGTATACCAAGTAGTTAATATAAACAGCAGGCTTGCTACCACAGCCATTTTGAGTAGGAGTGTAAAAATATGGTATTCCGTGATGATCTAGCTAGCCTCAGTAAAACCTTTGCAGACAAAGCAGAAGTGCTTAATGTAATTCAGCACCAGACATAACCACCAATATATGGCGATTTTCTAGCAAAACCTTCTGCAGACGTCTACTACAGCAGATGCTCTTCCAGAATGGAGGACCTCTCAGATGAGGAACTGAGACCAGAAATAACTTTTATAATTCTACTGAAACATTCAAATTTCCCTGGAAACCTACAATAAGACAGATACAGTGTGAAGACTGCACGGTCTTTACTACATAATATTATCTCATACTATTTTCATTTCTCAAGTCAAAGAATTTTGAGTGAAAAATCTTTTGAGTGAAAGCTGTTTGGCTTTTATTCTCATTCACCTGCTTGCCTGAGGCAGAATATTGTTGCAACAACCACATGATACACATCTTCCTTTCAGACTTTTTAACTTACATGTTTTGGCTGGATTACTTCTGTACATAAATTTTTGTTAAATATATTTAGCACATTATTTCCAGGCAGGAAATTTGTAGAATAATACAAAGGGAACACCAATCTCACACTGTATCTTACTGATGCTATAAAATTCTAAATATACATCTTTAAGAAAACCACCTAATGTTAGCCTAAAGTCAAAAGCCAACTTGGCACACCGCATGTCACCCCCCAAAACAAACAAATAAAAACATGGAAGTAAGCTGATTTATTACTTCCCAGGACACTGTTCAAGAGACTAACAAACTAATAGAGTCAGCATTCAAAATGTCAGACAGGTAATGTCAAGTGTTTTTTTCATTTTTCCACTATTTTACATTAACAGTATGGCCAACCGCCAGCCTAGATACTGTTGTCTTCACCCTGCTGAAGGGCAAAATGAGACACTACCTTTTTGACTCAAATCAATAATACAGGATTTAATGAAGCTCATTCTCTAAATTTCGGGACACTCCCAGCCCATGTTGTAGAAAATACTACTTTAGAGCTTTTTAAAAAGCGGTCATAAAAGACACTATCAAACCTTCAGATCAGCTGAATGCTCATCACTCAAAATATCAGAAACTAAAATCATTATTCCAAGAATACTACTTGAGAGTGCACACAGTCCATTGAGTTATACTTCAACAAAAATTCTAACACAGCTCTTCCTTGCCCAATAGGACTGAATGATCACAAAAAAATTTCTGGAAGCCCCTTTATATAAACCTATCTTAATAATTTACATTTAAAACTTAATCTGAAGCCTCCTTTTCTAATGAATACATCATTACTTCCTCTAGTGATGTCTTAGCAATCACAGTCTAGCTTTCATACAAACTGCAGCAGTCCTTATCCTCAGCTACCATATCCTACCACAGTGGTTCAGAAATCTTTTTACTTAAGAAGCAACTGTATTAACATTCTGCAAAGCAACTATAAGAGTTAAAAAGGAAATATGTATTTCAAGAGACGAAATGGGTAGGCGTAAGTATTGGACAGTTAAAAGAAAGGAAGTTCTTCTCCATCATCCTACATGTGTAGTTGAAATGATTGCCATGTATCAACGAAAACAAACATGTTTCAGTCACTAAATTGGCATACATCAAAGAAAACATGTATATTTCAGTCCCTACATCCAAATTTCAAAGCAGGGTGAGGGAGGGAGAGGGAACAGGGAGGGCAGAGATGTACCTCCTGGGGGAAGCAGCAGGGTTGCAGAAACCGCACCTGTGAGGGAAGGAGTAGGCCGAGGCCCTTGCACCTCAACCTCCAGCGGCCTCCCACCTTCCAACGGCTGCTCCCCCTGAGAGGAGGGTGCGAGGCCAGGCTGCTTCCCGCTTTCCTCCTTTACCACCACCTGGCAGCGAGCATTTTAGGGACTATTCTGCAGTTTTTCTGATAGAGAACAGCTTACCGCTACAGGAAAACGTGCAAATGCTCCCAGTTCTTCTCTCAACGTTGGTATTTTTACGCATGCTTTCTGCCAGCTGTAAAAAAAAAAAAAAAAAAAAAAAAAAAAAAAAAAAAAAGTTGTCTTGTGGTTAGTTGTCAGCATTTCCACAAAAGAAACACTTGCAAAACGAGGGTAAAGGTTGTCTCATAAGAAATTAAGTAAAATAAACAACACAGGGAAAAAAAAGGAAGTTGTACGCTAAACTGTGTGAAAAAAAAAAAATTCTCTGTTAAAGCAGACTAGACTTTGGGAGGGGGTTTGTGTTATGCAGGAAACATGATGTAACACCTGGTCTTGTTACTTTCAGAGGCTGCAGAATATGTAAGAAAAAAGACAAGTATAACAACAACGCTTTTAAGACATTCACTGCGTGTCTTTTTTTTTTCTTTTTTTTTTTTTTTTCTTTTTTAATTTTATGTGTACAGCAAGGCCTGAATTTCTTCAAAAGTCATCATCGATATACAAGCACACAGACAACATTGCCATTGTATGTACATTCAGGCCCCAGAACTTTTAGGTACACATCATTTATACCCTGGGAGCCTGGCCTTTCCTCCTCTATTTTATTGGGCAAAGCACATTCACGGCACTCAAAACTCTTGTCAGTTCCAGAAGTTGTAATTTTATTTCACATATATACATTTTATTTTATGTATATTCTACTCAGGATGACTACAGAGCAGCATAGTGACTGAGACATTGTTTTGCTGAATATTGTGTCTGACCTGGAGAATTTAAAGATTATGGTCTGCCCTTGAATTTGCAACTAACATTGTATAATGTCCAAATTCTCAGTTTTGACCATGGGCCTTTGACCAAAAAAGACACCAGGGAAATAAAAATAAAAAAACAGTCATGAACATATAAAACCAATGGCGTTTTTACCTATGCTAAAAGAACTGACCAAAACAAAATACTACTTCATGCCATAGAACATTAGCTGAATATTACATTTACTTTGCACAGAGACAGAGAACAACAAACTAAGAACATCTACTTCTTGAAACTGTAAAGAAGAAATATCAGCAATATTACTGATTAGATGATCAAATTAGTCATCAACTTGTTTTACAGTGGTGTTGAACTCAAGTTTGTGATGAGATCTGTATCTTTTACTATGTGATTTCACAGCTGAATATTTGAAACTTGGCCAAAATTCCAAATAGGCAAACTATCCAGGAATACTTAGCATCTTAAAACTTCCATGGTTTAAGTACTTTTTTTTTGTGTGCGTATGTCATTTTTTAAAAAATTATATTGCTGATAATAAAAGGAAACCACATTCTCCTTTGGTCACAGCCATATTCTCCCAAAGGATCTCTTGCATTCTCTCTAGTAAATGTGTGGCTGTGAGATATGAATCAGTGATCTCATGCCTTTGTAAGAACAATACTAGAAAAATTATATATATTCTTGTATACTGCCTCGTAGCATAGTTCTATTACACAGCTCTCACACATGAAAAAGTTGATTAAGTTAGCTACATCTTGGAACAAATTTACATAACATAGTTGTATTCCAAACCGCTGTTCCTCACTCCAAAGCTTTTCCTTGTGCCCACTACTCTAAAATGACTGTCATAGGCTAAATATAAATGGAATATAACGAAAGTGGTTAAGTAAACATCATCAGTTAAGATCAGCACTGTTTCCCTATTTAAGACTTCCTCAACTGCTAGAGCCACTCCTCTAAGATTTCATTAGTATAACGCCATCATATATCTTGAAGTGTACCAGCTTCATTTTTGCAAGAAAATGTATTTTCTCACAATTCTGCTGTTTTCCTACTGTAAGCCAAGGACATACTTCTTACATATTGTGCATTTTTCTAAATAAGAGCCATTGTTTCCTATCTGAAAGCCTTCTTCTCTTCTAGTTCAAGTCTCTCAGCAGATTCAGAATGCAACTGCAGATGGCAGAGGTAGGTTCTTTTTTTTTCAGTTTTGGGATGTGTGCTGAAATGAACTGTTCACCAAAAAAAAAGGTGGAAAGATTGAAAAATTTCAAAAGCCTACATGTAAAATTAAATCTTTTGCCTGTCTGTGCATTGAGACTGTTTGCAAGTTTTAATACAAAGCTTTCTTTGCTGCCATACTCATATGTAGATTAAAAATTGCCTTAAGATGTTAAAATATATTTTCTCTCTTTATAAGAGTCAGAATTTATCTTAGTCATGACTTTTATATTAACAATTTCTGTGAAAAGACAAGGCAAGTTTTTCTTAAAAGTGTATTTGCATGATCTTACAAACCAAACTGATTTGATAGACAATCAAAGCTCTGGCTGCTACTATTCAAAATTCAGGGAAGATAAATTCAGTCTATTTATGTGAGATTAATTTTGCCACAAGTAAAATACTGTTTTCACTTTTAGGTTCACATTCTACCACTCAAGTAGCTTGGCTGCTTTCTCATACAGAAGGGAAAAGTTACTTTCTCCTACAATTAACACCCCATAATATTTCTTTTTTATGCTTCTATTATTTTCGTTGCTGCTGTAGCTCAAAAGGTTTTCTTGTTGGTTCATCTAGATGCACCTGTTGGTTTTGTGCGTTTATGCTGTGTTTTATATGAAGGCATGCATTTTTCATCAAGTGTTATAAGCTATATACTAACACTGAAAAATATGAAGTTGCATTGCCTGCTACTGGAAGTAGTAAAAAACACAAACATCTGTTTCAACAGAAATAAGTAGAGCCTGGTCCTCAACATATTCTGGGGAGAGAAAAAAAAAGGGGGGGGGGGGGGGGGAGGGGGGAAGAGATTCTTGAATGATAGGTGCAATCAACTCACTCAGAAGTTTCTTCTTTCCAGAGATACTTTCCAACCCCATTCTCACACCAGTTCAGGGCACTTTGGAAGTAATGTTGAACCAGAACGTGAGCCTCTCCTGTCACTCAGATTCTGGTTCTCCACCTCTCAAATACACACTGTTTAAAGCCAGTCAGAAGGTATCCACTTTAAATAAGACAGACTTGATGCCAGCATTGTTCAACTTGACTATCAACTCTGCCAGTGATGTGGGTGAATACAAGTGCAAAGTTGAGAATGAAATCCATGGTGGAAAATACAGCACAAGTCTCAATTTCATGCTTAAAGGTATGTCTTGCTGTATTACTTCTTGACGCATTTAATTTTATTGGATACAAGGAAGAAATTTTTCACAACAAGAGTAGTGAGACACTGGAACAGGTTGCCCAGAGAAGCTGTGGATGCCCCATCATTAGAAATGTTAAGTCAGGTTGGATGGGACTTTGAGAAACCTGACCTAGTGAAAGAAATCCCTGCCCAGAACAAGAGGGTTGGACTAGATTATCTTCAAGGGTCCCTTCCAAACTAAAACATTCTATGATTGTATAATTTTAGATTTGCATAGCCATGCATTGGCTGATCCAGTGTATCTGCAGCAGTGGGACTCAGCAATTTGTTTGCTGAAGGTGATGTTTTGTAGTGCGGTGTGTGCCTGCCTTGGTTGAGCTGAACTTTACTGAAAACTGCTATTGTTCCTTTGGGAGTCAGCAGCACTATTCTGATATGTCTTACTGAGCCCTCAATCCTTTATGCCCATCTTATTTGCCAGAGTTGCTGATTAATTCAGAGTCTTGCTTTGGAGTTTGCCCTGCAATCAGCGATGCAGTCTTTTCAGTTGTGTTTCTTTGTTTGTTTGTTTGTTTTCAGAGCCACTTTCCAAACCAGTGCTGCACTCACCCACCTCTCAAGTAAAGAAAGGCCAAAATGCAACCCTGTCTTGTCTCTCAGAGAAAGGGAATCTTCCTATCACATACACTTTCTTCAAAGGCAAACAGAGCATATCTCGACCAGTGAAGATGCAGAAGAAGGAAGCAGCTGTTACTTTTGTACTTATCAATTCCTGTAGCGACTTAGGAACCTATAAATGCAGAGCTCAAAATAACTTTCACAATACTACAAAATACAGCAACAGTTTCAACTTTATATTAGCAGGTATGCAGGTGTCAAATAGTTTACTACTGCCAATAAACAGGGACAGAAACAAAGTACAGAACATAGTAAGAATATAAGTATTTTAGCCAGAGATTTTATTCCTGCTATGTAATGCTCAAAATATAATGATTACAATAATAATACTGAGGTATTTTAAAATTTATGCAAAAAGAATTACTCTCAGCCTAGATAGTAGCAGTAGTTGAAGTGACCATGAAGGATGATTGTAAAAGACTCACTTTTACGAGAGACTACTGGTCCAGCTTTCTCCACCTTGGTGAGACTCTAGCTTTGTTTTTCTCTCTGGTTCCTATGAAAGGGACAGTCCATTGGCAGCAGCAAAATCCTTTCCTTCCGCTGTGGTGGTGTGCAATTTGCACTCTCCTGAGTAGTTCTATTAACAGTTAATCCAGAAGCTGAAAGAAATGGAAAGTCTTGATTTCATTTACAGATAATACTTAAAATATGAAACATTTCTTTACATAAACACCTTTTTTTAAATTTTATTTTTGGCAGAGGAGAGTTGTGATTCTCAACCCTGGATCATTTTTCTTGGGCTAATCTTACTAGCGTTTGTGATAGGATTTGCGCTGGCAATTCGATTTTTCATCATTCCTTCATGTAAAACAGGTGAGTTGTTTGAATATCTATTTCATTTTCCACATATGCTAATTTATGTTCTCAGTACTTTCAAGTGTGCAAACATGTTACAAGTAATACCTAATTTAAGACAGAACTGTTGGAAGGGATTAGGCCTTTTTGTTCTTAGGAAGGAAAGAAAATTCTACTAAAAATGCTTTTGATTAAGGAGTAATTTTGATCACGAAGATAACATTTTTGTGGAGCTCTTTATTTACCTCTAAGATAAACTGATACATGTATGTATTTGTTGTGCAGAAAAATCTACATCTGCTGTGTCCTCAACAGGCCTTCCTTTAACGGATAAAGTAGAAGAGTCAGAAAATTACGTCACATACACAGAGATTAGTAAGTTCGTGTTACTCCCCATATAGCCATGAAATTTACCTGCAGAAGTTTGGTGGAAGAATGTTGTTATACTATCTGCAGCCAACATGGGCCAGTTCCTTTAGGCACTGCAGAAACAGCAGAAGGGGACAACTACTACCAGTCAGGAAGTAAACTAATAGTACTCCTACTAACCATACCATTACAGATGCAATATTTGAAGTCCCTTAGTATCCATATTTGGCCTCATCTGTCTGCCATGCAGCCAAAACCACAACCGCTTAAATGAAGTTCCATACAAAAACCTACCGTAAACAGAAATAAAACGAATTGCATTTGGGAACTTAAGGAAATTATATATATGGAATAGCCATTACAGAAGAAAATTAGATGGGCACTGCACCTCAGATTTACTTACTCATTTAATAAAAGCCAAAAACGGGCTATACACAAGCTGTAGAAAAATAAAACTTAGGAAGCTCCTGCATTCTGTTCAAAGTTGTTCAGTATACAATGTTTCTTTATTCCATGTTGCTTAGCTTTGAAAAGACTCAAAATCAGTTCAAATAAATTATGAAGTAATTCTAGACAACAGTCAATGAAGCAACTGGTCTACATTAGTAGAACGTACTACTTCCATTTAAAAAAAATACACAGTAATGAAGACCTTGCATGAAAATCACAATGCTATTACATTGTAATTTTCTAGATTTACCCTATGCATGACTGTCAGTATTCTTGGGGGTGTGTGTGTTTGTATCTAACAGCAAAACTGTAAGATTTCTTGTTTCTAAATACCCAAAAGGGAATCATTCCTTCCCAACAAGTCCACCTTCCATTCACAGAGAGGACAAGTAGATATCTAGCTACACTGCTCCATTAGCTCAGTGCTCTCTACAGCTGTTCATGCCAAATTTCAATCAGCATTCTACCCACATAGCTTGCAATAACAATGAATATAACTCTGATAATGCCCACAGGTGCTGCAAAAAGCATGACAGATTTATATCCAACCCTGAATGTCACTGCTTTATTTACATCATAAAATATATATATATATTAAAAAAAAATTAAGTCTCTTGTAATTAATTGCTGTTTATCTTTAATACAGAGCCGATTCAAAAACGGGAATGTGCAGTATTTTCTGTTAGTAGAAGAGAAGATGAAAAAGGTGAAAGCCTCATTTTATAGTAGTGGGACATCCAGTATGCATAGATATATTTGGGGGGATTGGGGTAAGGTGGTTGTGGGAGGTGGATAGTAGCAGTTAACATACTGAAATTGCTCACTTACTATGGAGAAATAAAAATAACTAAGACAAAAAAAAAAAGCCTATCATACTGTAAGACAAAAGTTCAAAAGCTTAACTTTGCAACCTTGCAGATTTTATTAGTCACCAAGCTGTTGATGGCTTATTAATTCTTCTATTATCTTTACTAAAAAAAAGAACATTGCACTATTTTATTCTTTTAACAGAGAAGAGGGAAAGTCCTACAATCTATTCACAGGTAGTCGTAAGAGATGGTATACAAGGTAAGATCTCTTCTCTAATTAATTTAAGTATTTTTAAAGAATATTTCAATCTCCAGATGTTTAGAAGTACCATGTCTGCTGAGAGGTAGTAGAGAGAGTAGATACTAATTGCCTGGCCTAATTATTTTATAGACAGATCATATAGCTAGTTGTCTACTAGCAAGAAAAATCCCCAACTAATAACCTCTAGGGACTTAAAATGACTGGAATTATAAAGATCCAAACAGTAACCCTGTTAAATAAGCAACAACTCCTTGCTTAAAAAAAAAAAATAATAATAATAAAAAATAAAAAAGCTTAATGGAGTCACTGTCAGGTTAAATCCTGCTGGACACAATGTACAGTCTGGCATCTTTAATAAATTATCCAAAGCTTTCTCTATGATCCAAGCTCCCGTGCATTCAACAATTACCCTGAAATAGAAACTGGACTGTATAATTTAATCAAAAGACTTTAGTCAAGCACTACAAAAAGTTATTCCAACTTTGTTGCACTCCAAGGCATGTGCTAGAGGACCAATATTTGACCTTTGGATCTGCTGTTACCTAGTGGTAAGCATGACAATTTCTCAGTACACCATTCTCACAGTATAGTAAAATTGAAGACAAAGAAATTATGGTTAGCCCTACTGAAGAGAGACAAGTTTGCCTCTTTCCTCTTTACAAGGTAACCTGGACAACCTACATGGTTTAGATTTGACAGAAAACAGATATATCACCAAGTTTTAGGACAACTATTTCCAATGAAGTGACTGTATCATTGACCCCAGAAGTCAGTTTCAGGCACAGAAATTCCTTTTATTAGATGAATTTAAGTTTACACATTTTTAGCTGATGTTACGTACTTAGTTAAGAAGTCTTTTAACCTAGATATGTGCATCATTTCCTTCATGGTGGTGTCTCTGCTTCTCAGCTGGACCACTCCATTCTCTAGAGTAGCATCATTTATCAAGACCATGAAGAGAACACTCATCTCATCGTATCTGCAAAGAAAAGACCACACCTATTACCACTTTTGATGTATGAAATAAAGAACTGATTAAGTTATGTACAAATGACAACAAGCTGCAAATATATTTTTTTTGCTACAGTGCACCAAGTTTTGTGAAGACACCCATTTTCTTAATGACATTCCTTGCTTTCCTAATTATATTTCTTTAAATTATTAGGTCACTTTAGTACATAAAGTAAATGTTAGTTTTGTATTACAAGAGTATTTTCTGTAGAAGCAGAGTATAACTTTCTTCTGTTATCTAATAAACAGACGATGTAGACTACTGCTCATGAACCTATCAACATACATATTTTTTTCTTGGGAAAGAAAATATTCATCAATATGCCCAAGGTCCACAGACACAAGCAGTGATATGCTCAAAATCATCAACAAATCATATATTCCCTTACCTAGAATATAGGTTTTTATCTGCATAAATAACATCACATACACCAATGGTAATCATTCCAGACATGAAGAACTTTTAAGTTCAAGACTAGACACAGTGTGCTATCTGAAACAGTACTTAAGAATGGAACACAGAGCCAGTCAAAATGGTTTAAAACAGAACACAGCACACAAATGGGGAAGACATGACAAGGTTTTGCAAGTTTACTCATCTTAAGAAATTTAATTTCATAGAAGAGTCTATAAAAGGCATCTCACACTTTCAAAGCAACAACAATAGAAAAAGCGTGAAAGGCTAATAATTCATACAATTCTTAAACTGTCATTTCTCTTTGTAATAAAATCTACTGAGTGAGTTTCTAGTTTAGGATACATGTACATGCCTTCATTCACACAGTTACTGCACTCAATGACTTCTTACTGAAAATAGGCATATTTTTGCTAGTCCCTAGGAGGCCACCTTTCACCTTTGTAGTTTTAACTTACAGAATACTATTTCTTCTTACTTTGTATAAAGCTGTTCCAAGGATACTTGCACGGTTTCAAGATAACCTGGCCATACGGAAATTCTATTTTCTGACAGTTCGTTGAACAATCCTTGACAAACCTGTGTTTAAACCAAATTTAAAAACAAAAGTATAAGTAAAGATTTTGAGGGTATGAAATCCTAGACAAAGAAACTATTCAAACTCCAGAACTTGCACTATTAGCATTTCTAGTTGGTATTAATTTACTTGCTGAAATAATCTCATAGTAGAAAGCAGCTTGACAACTAATCTCCATTTTTATTTAAAAAAATATGCCAGTGTAAGTTTCTTCCCTTCTGTGGGGACTGGCTTAATGATTGACTTTAACAGAAACTTCTGAAATTCTGAAGATGTGACCCACATGTTATAATAACTATGAAAGATTAAGAATCAGAGGGATTTTGTTTTTTGTTCTCCTTTAACATTTAATTGAACAAATTAATATTTTATTAACAATACTAAAAGCAGTGTATTAAAGCAGAGAAGACATCTACTTCCCCACTGTCTGTACTCCTTCAGCCATGACTCACTAACTACACAGTGGAAGCATCATGAAAACTGTACAACTGTGAGCCTCAGAGAACTGAAGTAGCAGCATGATTTTCACCAATGTTAACAGAGTGCCTGACATAACAGAAGGTCACATGGGAAATTAATGCTCAAAATTAAAACACTTTCTTACAACATACCTGTCGCAGCTCTGTTGTTGGGCCTTTCCCTACATCCAAGGCTACTTTGATAGGTGCCAGACAAGGATGAAGTTTAAGTACCTAACAATTTTAGAAAAAATAAATAAATTAGAGTGTTTATTGTGAACATTTAAGCAGAACTCCAGAATATTTAAAAGGCAGTGACCATTGTTGCTTATACTTCCCCCAGAGTTACCTTTCTTTGTGAATTTTTCTTTTTTGTTAACGGATTCTCAGCTAGCTGTAGTGAATCAAAGAGATATGCTAATACTCCTCGGTCCAGATTTCCACTCACAGACAGGACATGAGGAATAACATTCTTCCTTCCGTCTCGGCCCTGATGAGGGGAGAAAAACGACACACAAAATAACACACAACCATCAAGAGATACTTCAAAGTCTGTCTCAACTGGCCTCTTGTTTACTTTAAATGTATAATGAGGCATTGAGCTCAAGCACCCTTGTTACATTCAGATATATGTTACAATCACACATACATTTTAAGGTTACCAGCAATCTTGAAGTGTAACCATTACTAGATAACTTTGTAACAATGTGGAAAAGTATATAGTTCGTTGCTAACTTAGAATAAGTAACTCCATGAAAAAACTATTTCATCTGTTTTTGAAAATAAGATCTGCCAATGAAGGTCTGACAGCAGAATTATACAGATTTTACCACAGAAGAATAAGATAGTCACATGCTAAACAACCACTTCTTCAAATAAATTATTCCTCTCATCTTTATAATAAAAAGATTCTCAATAAAGTAAGTTAAGGCTTACCAGTAATTTTGATCTATCCCCTGGATACATCTCTAACAATTCAGTATCACCAAGGTTCTTCAGTGTTTCTATTGTTTCTTTTCCCCAAGGAAAGTTATAATGCAAGTTAAATCCTCTTCTTCCTTCTTCATCCTGAAAGTCACTGCTGCTGAAGTTAGATGGGCCTACTGCAAACTGAAAATTGAAGATATAAGATGTGTTCTACTATTGTGCAAACTCTACTAATTAACAAACCAAATCTGTAAAGCCAGATGTAAAGTCTATAATTTGCAGCACATTTTTTAAAATAAATTACAACCCAAATCAATTGTTCCACAGCTCTTTGATCTAAAGTCATTTATAAACACAAAACACTTGCTTTTCTGCAAGTCTGTTACAAACTACTTACACTACAAATTTAAAAACTTAAATTTGTCGTTTTGTTTGTTTGTTTCCTGCAAGAAATACAATGTATTTCAGTGATAAAAATTGGCAACATCTGCCAAAAAATTAACAGGGTGTCTATTTCCCCTCTCTTTGAAAAATAAAGGGGCAAGCCAAGATTTGCCATCTGTACACTGCTGTTACCTTTCTCCACCATTGCAGTCTCTGACGCAACCAGTAGTCGAGCCACTGTCCCGCAGTTCTAGGAGAGCTAAACCATGCAAGCAAAGAGGTAGTCCTTTCGCCTATTCTTTAAACAATAGCAAGGTCAGCAAATTAACTCCTTCAAAAACAACAGGGAGAAAGCAAGAGACAGTATTCAAAAAAAAAATTCCAAAGTTGAAACAATTGTACATAGCTTATTTAGGTACTATATGGGATTAGTTGATCTTTATTAGTCTACCTTCTGAGGTTTTTGTTGTGTAGCTCACTGTCTGGAATAGAGTGAAAACATACTCCAACTTCAGCAAGGCCACAAGGCAATCTCTTGTTTGCAAATTCTAAACAGCTAACATATTGTGCCAAAACACCTGCCAAAAGACAAATAATTAGTTTTAGTAGCCAGAGGAAAATCTTTAATTTTTTAATTATACTGAGAATTAATAGTATGTTAGCTTATCCACAATAGGAAATGAAGGCAATGACAGTGATTGAAGATCACAATGCCATAGATAGTGTCTCTATGTGCAATCTAATTAGCTTTCATGTTTTGCAGACATCAGCTCAGCAGCTCACGCACAGCCCGTACCTCCGGGTACTTTGGCAACCGTGACTTTAGCGGGCCTATCCCCTAATTACAGGGCAAAGTGTCAAGTGCACATTAGGACATTTACGCTGCTGAGGTGCTTGAGAAAGCCACGCTCTCGCAGCGTGCAGATCGGACCTTCCCAGCGCGCTGACATAACGGGAGGACGAATTAAGGCCGGGAGCTGGCCTGCAGGGGGCACGGAGCCCCGAGAGCCGCCTCACCCCGGCGCTGGCGGGGCCGTACCGGGCAGCAGCGTCTCCCGGAGCGTCCCCGCGCTCCCCAGCGCTTCTTCCAGGGCGGGCCCGGCCGGCTCCTGGACAACCTGGCGGAGCGTCTCGGAGCTCAGCAGCCGCAGGGCATCGCGGGCCTGCGGGACGCCAGCGTTGTGGCTGCCGTGGAGCGGGGAATCCACGGCGAACACCTGCTCCCTGCGGGCCAGCGCCGAGTGCCACCACTGCTCCGCCAGGTTGCCCCGCAGCGCCGCGCCCAGCGGCCCGAAGCCCGGGTGGCAGCCGCTGAGGTAGGAGCGCCAGGGCCGCGGCTCCGCGCCTCCCCGCAGGAAGCGCCGCCGCCGGCACAGCTCCAGCAGCTGCCGCTGCTCCTCCTCCTCGTTCTCCTCCTCCTCGCCGCCGGCCGCCACGTAGGGCCGCCTCAGCGCCGGCTGCCCCAGGCGAAGCGCGCTGCCACAGCGAGCTGCCCGCCTGCCGCCCAGCGCCATCTTCCCGCCCAGCGCCTCCCTCACGGCCCGGGGGATGAGAGGGGGAGGCAGCGAGCACTGCGCATGCGCACTGGGTGCCGTATTTCCCTCCCGCTTCCCGCTCCGTGCCCTCAGCCGGCGCCGCCATTTTGTGCCCTTGGGCTCAGCCCCAGCCCTTCCCGCAAGGACCCCGGCTCGGCGCCCCTCAGCGAGGGCAAGCTCTAATCGCCAGGGGGCGGGAAGAATCCCCTAGGGATTTGTCCTTGACACACGAAGTTCTTTGTATGTGCCCAGGGAGATTTCTAGGGAAAAAGCCAAATGTGGATCGCTTGAGAACAGCTACACGTTGATGTGCGTGGTCTAAGGCAACATAACAGCTTTCTAACGAGTTAAAGCTGCAGACGTGAAATCTAATATTACTGCAGTATATTCAGCTAGCAGCGTGGAGGGGGCAAAGTTTGCTTGCTAGCATAGTAAGAGCTTGCAGCTAGCAGCCCAGCCCAAGAGCAGAGCAATGGAAATTTCCATACATGCTTAATCACGATTCTGTACCACTGCCAGAAGGTGGAGCTTAAAGAGGAGATACCGCTCTGCACTGGTTGCAATGAAAAAATTCATGCATGCTAAATCCCCAGGAGCTGGGATTATCTCAACATCCGCTCTTTAACATACACCCAAATCCCAAAAGGCAGAGAAGGAACAGACAGAGAATTGGAAAAGACAAGATGGTAGTAGGCCAGTAGGGCAGCTGGAATCACTGCCAGTCGAGGGAGAAAGGAATACCCTGTTAAAGCCTGCTACGCTGACCTAGTGCAGAAAATCCTGCTAGATAGAACTTCATTTCTCATGTAAGCCCACCACAATGCAGCCCTAGTTCCAAGAGTTTAGTCAGTATTTTATTTTCATTTTATGTGCAAATGTTAAGGGGAGAGATTTCCTTAGAGCAAGGCCCTTCTGTAGGGGCAAGTTTACCCTACCTCATGTCCCTTTGTAAAGAGAGGATATAGAACTAGAGATCTGTCTTTCACAGCATAATGATATCCTTATTGGATAGAAAAAAAATCTCAGAAATTGTTTTAGACATGGCTGAGTCCAGTAAGATAGTCGGAACTCAGAAATATTTCATCCATGTCTGATTCTGTCCAAGCCCACCAGGAATCTACCAACCTTTAAAAAAACAGTATCAGAAATATTACTAGGTAGCATCTGTCCCACTTTTCAGTGTTACTTTTAAACTTAAATCCGTTTCATTTTAACAGTTTCAGTGCTATCCCCCTTCTAAAGGGGAAAGGAGCCTATTTTTTTCCTTCCACCATAGTTGATTTAGTTTTGCAGTTAATTAACATTATTTCTACATTACTAACTACAGCTTTAGGTTTACTGTCATATTATGGGACTTCTGTTGAAGTTCTCATAGCAACAACAAATAATCACAGAAAATACCATCAAGTAATGAAATTCCACCAGACAAACATATAAGAAAATGGATTATGGATTACAGTGTAGTTAAGAATATCACAAGCTTAGCCTCAGAGGAAAGTCACCAAGAGCAAAGCACAGGCAGAAGAAAATGAAGTTCAAGAGACTTGAAGTCAGGGATTTGGATTCACAATAACCCAGATAGAATCTTGCCCTGACTTTTACAGGCAGATTCAACTGTAATGCATTAAGTGGTAGTTAAGCATTAAGTTTAAAACTAATCAGTTACCAGTAAGTGGGAAGAGGGAGCTGAAGATCAGTATTAAGTGGAACTTTAAGCTACTGTACATGAAAGCATTAAGCACTTTAAACTAGGATCAAGGCTTTTTTGCTTGTTGCCAGATAGGCTCCTAATGAAAGAAATGCTTTAGAACGGTTGCCCACTGAGCATGGGCAGTGCATTGAGATGAGTTATTAGTGCATGTACTGAATATTGATAAAGATTCATCATCTCCACTGATTAACAGCCCACTTCCCTCCCCCCACTTTAATAAAGAAATCACTGCTCAATACCAGTTTAAGTATAATTTGAAATTTTAATGCTAGGATCTTCCCATTTCTCTGAAGCTCATAGTAAGCCTGCATGCTAACTCACAAGGCCTGACAGCTGTAGACACATTACACTCAAGCCTAGTCTGCACATATGCAACAGTTACAGTGCTGCAAAAAAGCTTCCTACACTTGTAGCAGAAGCTCATTAGCAACACCACTTCAGCAGAGTTTTGGTTAGCAAGACTTCTAGCTATACCATTACTCCAATGGATCTTTTCCAGAAACTGGCCCTATGCTAATGAGACAAGGAAGAGTACTGTTTCTGACTTATTCAGAAAACAGCTTTAAATTTCTTCCCCATCAAATAGAGCCTGCCATGCTAAGCAATCTAGCCCAATCAAGGCAAGGCTGGTTTTATATAAGCTTAAATGTTTAATCAGACACAGTTGAGAAACCTTTCTAGAATTTAATATAAAAACATTTGACATTCCATTAATGTAAAGTTGTGCACATGTTGAGAAAATTGCCATCTGAAAGAAAATTCGGTCTTCAAATATCTTTATTGGAAGGCCATGCACTGCCTTCTGTTACTGTATTTCAAATCACTGTACATTTACTTTGAAAACACTGTCTGCATTTTCTAGTACAAAAAACTAAAAATTGTTTCAGGAATGTAGAGAAATATTCAACTTAAATAGCGAAAAAGTGCACCATAATTACTGCTGCACTGCAGTCATTTCTGCGTTTCCCATTTCTTAAATAACTATCCTGTTCTGATAACACACAATATAAAGAGCAATTATGAAAAAAACTGAGACATTTAAATACACTAAGTTATTGAGAATAACTTGCTGGCATTGGGTAACCTATCATAGGAGCAGCACCAGTGGCAGGATATGCATACTGCTGTTGGTTCATGCCATTGTGCATATTTGCAATGTTACTTCCATATTGCTGGTCATAGCCATTCTGGTAAGCTCCCGCAGGGTTACCAGCCCTGAAGCCAGCTTGCATGCCTGCAGCTGCAAAACCATTTCCAAAAGGAGTTCCGTTACTGAAACTTTGGGCAGTGTAGGCCCCATTTTGAGCTTTTGCTCCAAAGTCTCTCTTTCCTAGTGCACCATAGGTTCTCTCAAAATTCTCCCTCTCTCTAAAACTACTAAATCCACCCCTTTTGCCCGCAGAATATCTGTCACGTCGGTCACCTCGGGAACGACCTATTAAAGAGACAAGACATAGTTATATATACATATACACACACACACGATAGAAACTACATTTCATGTACCACCCAGTGAGTTCAGCTAGTAATGATCTTTTACTTCCTGCCCCAGCAAGGCAAGTCTACTAGAAAGCTTTCCAGTTACTAACTGGACTCCAGTTAGGTACCCTGAATTATATGAAGACATGCTAGATTCCTTTCTCTAACCACTGTGGAATCATGCACTCTACTGCTGTAACATGAGCAGCAGCATGAGAACAATGCTCACTGGAAGATGCTCCACAGCACATGGAACACTGGGGGCAGGCAGTTTTGTTGTTGCTAGTCAAGTCACCAGAACTGCCCAATAAGCTACCTTCCATGTCCATTTTGGGGAGGCTGGAAAGGTAAATTGAGCTTCCAGTTTGTTCTGGGAAGAAAGCTATGCACCATGCCTGACAACAGCACTTACCTGAACCTCTGTCTTCAATCAACTGAAGCAATTTGGGGTTGATGGCTTGATTAGCCTCCCGAAGCACAGAGATGAGGTCATTTACTTGCTTAATATTGTTAGGAGTAAAGAATGTGTATGCTGTGCCTGTTTTGGTACTGCGGGCAGTTCGTCCAATTCGGTGGATATAGTCCTCTGAGGAGTTAGGGTAGTCATAATTGATGACAAATTTCACATCTTCCACATCTGTAAAGCGTTGCAGTGTGGCAAAAAGCGAGGTACAAAGTTTTGCACACCACAACAGCCAAATCGAAGATAAACGTTAGACAATAGCACTTTAAATTAAATAATGGCTGCAAAGAACAGTGTTAGAGTTATCCATTTCTGCATGAATATTGTGGAAGAGAAAGTTATGCACACTCCGTCTGTTCCCGTCTTATCACCCACCCTGTGATCCAAAACCTTACCATAAAGGAGTATGCATTTGCTTGTCATTCCCAACTCAAGAGTCCCCTTTACAAATCATCAAGTGACATCTGAATGCTTCTTGCAGTAGGGCCACTAAAGCTCACAGCAGCCTCTTCATGTGCTCATTTGAGGACCTTAGAGTAAAAACATACAAGGTCCTTCACATACACACTCATCAGAAGCTCAAAAAAAAAAGGGCCACACTGCTCGTCTTGCCAAGACCTTTGAACTGCAGCTGCAAGAAAAACATACCTGTCCCCCAAAAGTCACCAAGTTGTTTTTATGCACTGTGTCTCGTCTAGGCAAGCGCTTCCAAGAAGCCAGGGTTCACTTGAGAATGTGTCTCTCTCTCTGGCAGGTCTCGACATGACGACTACATATAGGTGGAGGAACTTCGACTTTCAAAGGCATTTAGAAAAGCCATTGCTTTCCTGCCCCACTTGCTAAAGTGAGAGGTGGACTTTTTCTCAGATTTCATGTGCCAGTACTCACCAATTTGTACAAGGCTTAGTACATTTTAAAGCTGCTCTCTCCATTTCATGGTTGAAAAAAAATTTCATTGAACATTGTAATTATTTTCTTCGACATTTCAGCAAACTCACTGAAATTCAAAGACCCACAGATCACAGCAGACAGTATGCACAAAACTAACAGTACTGCACCATGGCAAATCATGCAAAGCATGGAGAGAAGAGAAATACCAGGGCAAAGTGAACTGTGAATGAGACTGCTTATTTCATGAGAGAACAGTTTATGGGGTAGTAGTTTAAAGGATGATCTTTGCCTTTTGAAGATTACTGGCACACAATGCTCTCAGCTTTCACCTCTCTATTTGACTGGAAGCAGCCAGCCGATCATTTCCACTAGTCCTCCATCCCCCTCGAGTCCTCCGATTGTCATGCCTAGGCCTTGCCACAAAGACTGCACCTTTATGTGAAGAAAACTTAGAAAAATGCAGAGGTTAAAGAAAGCAATAGACTTTCTTTAAATAACTTTGGGCAACTGGCATTACGAGTTTTACTAACCTAGACCTCTGGATGCAACATCTGTAGCAATCAGGATTGGTGCTTTTCCATGTTTGAACTCTGTAACACAAGCAACTCTCATCAGTTTCTTCATGTATCAAGTAACAAACAGAGCTTACCAAAATTGCTCAAGTACTTACCATTTAGAACCCAGTCTCGTTCCTGCTGACTTTTATCACCATGAATACCCATTGCTGGCCACCTGACAATACAGAAGATTATCAACTTCAAAACATTCTTTGAGTACTTCCATTAGTCAGTTACCAACAAGTTCTAAACAGCTTCTGGATTTAACATCTCAGCTAACACTTGGTGCAGTGTCAGTTTTGGCACCATAGTTTTAAGTGGTCACTCATGAAGTATCAAGAGCATGTTCAGCCTATTGGGGTAGCTCACTTCATTTCAAGCTACTATTTAGTACTATTTAGACTTACCCATCTCTCCTCATTTTTCTGGTAAGATCATCACATCGTCTTTTGGTTTCCACAAAAACTATTGTTTTGTTTTCCTTCTCACTCATGATTTCTTCCATCAGACGAATAAGCCTGTCATGAAGACATGGTAGTTAGAGCTTTCATTACTTACACTATACAATCACTTTGCTGCCAGCTTTGCCAGCCTTATTTTCAACATAGAGTTTTCTTAGGGGTATCAGACTGGTGTCAAAAAAAATCCACTGAGACAAGTTCACCTGAGTTAATACGTAATCTAAAATTAACCATTAAAAAAGCCTGCTGAAGGTTCTGCCACTAACTACTTACTTGTCATCTTTCTCTACATCATGGCACACATCAACAATCTGAAGAATGTTGTGGTTCGCACTCAGTTCTAGTGCACCAATGTTGATGTGTACATATTCTTTTAAGAAGTCTTCAGCCAGCTGCCTTACTTCCTTTGGCCATGTGGCACTCCACATCAGAGTTTGCCTGTCAGGCTAGAGAAAGAGACTGTATCAGTACAAGATTCAGTGAAATGCCCAATCAAGTCTATCCAGACAAATCTGAGTTAACTGAGATATCCTTGTGTCATTTAACAGTGCCATTTGTTTCTGGAATGCCAACAAATATAGGTACCACTTATACTCACTCTTATCTGATCCACAATTTTTCTGATCTGAGGTTCAAATCCCATGTCAAGCATCCGGTCAGCTTCATCAAGAACAAGGTAAGTACACCTCCTGAGATTGGTCTTTCCAGCTTCTAAGAAGTCTATAAGTCTTCCAGGTGTTGCAATGCAAATTTCCACACCTAAAAAACAAACAGTAAGTCAGCTGAAATAATTTTCACAGTGAAAGTCTCACAGTTTTCACAAGATGCCTTAAAACTTATCTATACCTCTTTCTAAGTCACGAATTTGTGGTCCCTTTGGAGCACCTCCATAAATACATGTAGACTTCAAGCGGCATGCTCTGCTGTATTCAGCGGCTACTTGCTGCACTTGTTGAGCCAGTTCACGAGTTGGTGCCAGCACAAGACACTGGAAGTAAGATGCCCAGCTTTTAGTTCCATATTTACTTTCTAAGTTTCTAGTCTTACGTAAGCTTTAAAGCAGAAGGTCATTATATAGCACTTCATTGCTGGAATGACTAGAGTTGAGTAGCCCAAACAAGCAGAAATAAGTTAAGTAGAACCCATTAAGTAGAACAGTTACCAAACAACCACATGTCTTAGGTGGGAAGATACCCAAAACTCACAAGCTTCCAGTGAAAAGCAACTTCCAAAGTGGGACATCTAGCCCTATCCTATAAAGCTTTACAGTATCAAATCAAGGCTTATGGAGTGTTCTTGGGAGAACACCAAAACATGGCACCCTTTTATTCAGCGAAACACTAGAAGCTATGTACTTTCATGGGCATGGATGATTGGACTGCAAAAAAGTCAACTTCTCTAGCAATTATGTTCCTCTTTCATTTAGAAATACTCACAATAGGTCCATCTCCACGCTCTAGGAATGGCTGATGATTTATATGCACAATAGCAGGCAACAAGTACTGTTTGGAAGAAAAGAAAATGTCTATTAGTGTCTCTTTCCAAGACTGTTCAAGCCTGCTGTACACCAGACTGTACTTCCACTGCTGAAAGCCAGCAATACACCACACTACTTGAAACTTACAGACAGCGTTTTCCCTGATCCAGTCTGTGCAACTCCAACCATATCCAACCCACTCAAGGCAACAGGCCATCCTTGTGCTTGGATAGCAGTTGGTTCAGTGAAGTTCTGCCTCTGAATCACTTCCATAACATTTGCTTCAAGAGAAAATTAAAACTTATTAACTCACACTTTGTTAATCAAGCCTAGAAGAAACAAAACACTATGGCTTTCTTCACTTACCAGGAAAGTTGGCTTCATAGAAGTTTATTATTGGTTTTGGACAGTTATGGCCCCGAACTGTGACTTCTTTGCTTGACCTGTACTGCTCAACCTCTTGCTGCAAAAGAAAAATCCCATTACTGGAAATAAGCTTTGATACCAAAGTTATTTAAGTTACTCCCACTCCCAAGCCTACTGGGCCCCATGACCCTCAGCATGTTTGTACTTATTTGTTTACTTTTGCATGAGTTGGATAGAGTACATACCACAGTACGTCTAACTACATCAGGATGTTCTTGATAGAAGTTCTTTTCAAATTTGGGCAGTTCATCTAAATTCCATTTCTTTTTGGTAAGTTTTTCCCCAGGGTTTCCAAATTTCTTCCCAGAAAGAGGTCCACCTCTACTTCCTCCAAAACGAGGTGCTCCAAACCTAGAGAAAAACATAACATAATATAAAAACCGAAAGAAACTTTCTGGTCTTCTTCCTCCTCCACAACTTAACTGTTATCTTTGTAATCTGCTGTGTGACTTTACAATTCTGATTTATCAACCTCACCCACATGATACTTAAACTTCCAAAACACATTAAAGTTGTGGATGCCATCATTTGCTTATCTTTCTAGTCAAGAAGCTATGGTAACACATTACCCTGCAGTTTTCTTAAGATGAAGCTACAAGGCCTACTTGCAAGTTGCAAAGTAAGAACGTTAACACGTCTGTATTACTCCATGATCAAAATGGTTTCCTACCCAAGTGACACTCCTATTGTATCAGCCTGCAGAAAGTGGGCAGGGTCTGTTATAAAACCTCCGAACAACTTCACCATAAGCGTTTTTTCAATGTATTTTAAAGTACAGACTTCTCTCTGTAAGCAAACTTCACGAGACCACACATCTTCTGTTTACATTTTAGGTCAGGCCCCTCTGTTCTGAAAAGGCTCGTCTCAAAAGCCTGTTCTGGCATCCCTGAGGCTCGATGCGAAGCAAAGCCGCATGCTGAGGAGTGCTAAACCAGATCTAAGCACGGGACTCCCTCCCCTGCCCCGACGGCTCCCCAATTTTTACCAACTGGGAGCGATCCCTCCACACTACACAGCGCTCCCAGAGGGGACCGGGCTGAGTGGCCGCTGCTTCCTGCCAGCGCTGTTTCCTTTGTCTCTCATTTCTGTCTACGCCACATTTTCCAGCCGCTGCCATTTTAGAGTCGGAGCTGGGCGGGGGGAGGAGGAGGAGGAGGAACAAAGGCAGCAGCAGCAGCCGGCATTTTGATTTCCCCTCAGTCACCGCATGGCGGGGCCGGCCATTAACATCCGCTTACACAACACAAAGCGGGAGCCGGCCGGCTTCTGCCAGCGGCCGCCAGAGCCGCCGTCCCCCATGAGGGGAGGCAGGGAAGAAGCGGGAACCGCCCTACCCACGGCTCCCCGAGCCCCCGCCGTCGGCGGAGCGCCCGGCCAACCCACTGACCCACAAACCTCGACCGCCCCCCCCCCAACAGGGGGGGGTGGCGTGCGGAACGGAGCCCGGCGGGGCCCGCCCGTGCTGGGGGAACGTCCCCGAAGGGCCTCGGGCCCCCCAGGGGACGCCCCCCCCCCCCCCCGGTACGCGCCCGGAGCGAGCCCCGCGGCCAGCCGCGCACGGAGCCCGCCCCCAGCGCCGCTCGGGGGCTCCTGGGGCCGCTCCCCCTCCCCCGGCCGCCCGCTGCGAAGCTCCAGAAACTTCGAGGCGGAAAGAGCTGAGGGGAAGGGCTGCGGGGCCCAGCCCCCGGGGCTCGCCGCCATTTTAGGCGTCTTCGCAGCCAACCCCCCCGCGGTCGGGCTCAAGAGTCCGGACGCTGGCGGCGGCTAGCGCCAGCCGGGCCCCCGGACTCACCCTCTGTCCCTGTCGCTGGAATACCCGGGCATGGCGATGGTGGCGGTGGGCGAGGCGGTCCCGGTGACTACAGAGGGCGGCCGAGGGGCACGGCAGGATCCTGCGCCGTCGTCGGGGGACCACTGACTGTGGGGCGCCTCGCCGCCCGGATGCCGGTTATATAGCGGCCGCCGCAAAGGCTGCCGGGAGCCCCCGCGTGACGCAGGCGCAGAACCCGCCCCTGCTGTTATGTAAGCGGCCCCGGCCGGCCGCAGTACCCGCCCCCCTCCCCTGTGGGCGTGGCCGCGGCCCGGCCGACTGACCACCTTCGGCGCTGCCGGCCGGAAGTTCCCCTCCCCTAGGGGGCGTGGCCAGCGCCGCCGTCACCGCCCCGAGAAGCGCGCGAGGGGCTGCGCGTGCGCAGAGCCGCTGGGGGCGGCCTGAGGGGAGGGGGGAGCTGAGGGGCAGCGCTCCGCCAGCGGCCTGTGCGGGTACACGCGGGGCGCTGCCTAAGTCATTAAAAGTCATAAACACACGGGCTTGGAAACGGTAACTCCCTTCTGATCGCCCGATGCCACAGGAAGGCGGTTCGAAGGTCACGAGGAGCGTGGCTACTGAGACACTGAAGGACAAGGCTGCTTAGCGCGGGGGTAACGAGCAGAAAATACCTGAGGTGGATGCGGTGCTGCTGCCCTGCCCTGCTTGGCTGGGGGCTCCGGTGCCTTGCCACCTGTGGCTTGGAGCACAAAAGATGCAGCTCGAACCCCAACCCGAAGCAGCCATGTTGCCCGCCGCTGCTCCCAGCAGTGGCCAAGGCAAACAAACACAACACAAGGTCGGAAATGCTGTAACAGCCCTCCCGGGTGTATCCTCCCACCTGCTCACAATCCATGCCTTAAGGCTCTTCTGAGACAAAAATCACTATCTAACAGTTACGTATGTTCCCTCCCGTTTTTGTTCTATTCATGCTAGCTTCTAACATACCATGACGACATGTTTCAAAGTTTAATCATACGCTACCTGGAAAATATTTCCTTTCGTTTTCGATATGTTGCTAGATAACAACAAGGGAATACAAAACAAAGTTATTAAACAGTGAATAATTATTTTCTATTGAATTATTTATACAATTTCTGTATATTAATATCTTCTAAGTCACCTCATTTATAAGCCAAAACTGCAGTCTAATTTTTTTCTCCTTTAAAAGCAATTCCACACTTCTGATAAACCTTGCCACTTTAGTGACAAGAAGTGCACACAGTATGCAAGATCTGGGCCTCCATACAGACTTACATAGGAAGGCATAATGATGTTTTCAATCCAGCATGTATTATTTCCTAATGTTGTGGGGTTTTTTATTATTTTATTGTTGTTTTTTCTTAGATTAGTACTAGGTATTTCCACAATCTCTTCCTCAAAAGTAACCCAGTGAATAGTAACAGCTGTTCCTTCTTCACATATACTACTTTTTATCCACTCTTCACCTGGCGTATTTTCACTTGGTCAGTAACATGAAAACTCTCAGACACTGCTCAGCCAGCTTCAACTGTTGACATATTGGGTAGTGTATTTAAAACATAAGGCCCTTATTAAACACCTTTACATCACTTCTAAGTGTATTGAACTTTGTTATGAAAATTGTCTATTTATTCATACAGTTTTTGCCTTTTAACTGCAGATCAACAAAGAGATTTAATTACTTTTTCTAAATCTTATCAGTTTATCTTTTTTCCTTATAAGACCTTGAATAAAGCATTTTGAAAGCTTTTTGGATATTCCCATATGTTACATATACAATCAGCTATATTAACTAGGTTCTGCCCTATATACCTAGTTATTGACTCTTGCAAAAAAAAATACGTGATTTGTGAGATAAATGCTTTTGAGAAAGCTGAGTTTGCTTTTTCCCAGTTTAATATTATGGCTTATCTCCACAGGCAGGTAATTAGTGTCTAGAAGTTGTGTTTACTGCATTTTCAGCTTCCTTGGTATAGGGAGCATACATTTTAGCCTGAAGTTCACTACAGATTCCCCAGAATTAAACTTAAGCCAGTTATTTCTTTCCATTACCGATTCTGAGATGAATTTATGCAACTGATCACATGCTATTTGTAGCAGATCAGCAATTTGGAGGAATATGACCTGATCAATCTTTTTTTTTTTTCTTTTTTTTTTTTTTTTTTTTGTTAATTCAGCAGCACTTGGATTTCACTAGATTCCATAATATTGTCCCCTGTATATTTCTGATAGGGGATCCTCCTCCATTTTTTTTTTCCAACAGGACTTAGTGATGTGAAGAAGCAAGCTATGGATTTATCTCTCAACATATTCCCCTTAACTAACACTCTTCACCTACTGATCATACAGACTTGCTCATTCTGATGAGTTTGAAAAAAGTTTTTGTAAAGGCTGTGAAAATCAATAGCAAATTATCAGATCTTCTCTATTAAATTTAGGTTAACACATCTTGATTTTTTTGTTTGTATATATACAGCTGCTGTTACTGCGCTCTTTAACCTTGCTAAGTTTCTGAAGAATTTAAAAAAATAAACAAAAGCGCAGAGCCTCTGATGATTTCCGCCTCGCTTGCATGCATTTTAGCCTGCAAGTAACTCCTTTTAATTTCCTCTTTGAAAAGAAACTTCCTCATTTCTGTTCCACCCCTTCAAGTTAAACATCTTTGTTGATTCTTCTGTTCTTGCTTTGAGCAAACATACGCAAAGCAAATCAAAAGAACTTTACAAAGCTGTATATGTATCAAACAGAAATCTATGTTTTGGTATTAATTTCAAAAGTACTGATGTGCATTTGCTTCCATGTGCAGAAGCTCTTTTGTTTTTATTAAAGTGATATGTGCATTTAATTATATACCTACAAATTATGTCCTCAGACTATTACAGCTGTCATTTTCTCTGTTTACTTGCTGCCAGTCATTTATTTCCACAGTCACAATTAGGTTCTCAGCTGCTTCTGTCATGCTCCAGGAGCTGAAGGATAAAAGGCACCATTATTTCTATTTTTGCATGACTTGATGCAACATGGAAGTTCCAGAATACCTAAGCAATGCCCTATACTGCTGCTTGGTAAGGATAGTTACATGCTTTCACCATTCAACACCTCCAAAAATCTGTACTCTAGCACTTAACAGCACACTAAGCTTCTCTAGACAAAATCTCATAGATTTTACTTTTAAGAGTTCTCCCCTTCACTTATGAACGTCACTGTTACCCTGCACTTCCCAGGCAAGCTTATACAGCCTACAGAATTACAACGAGCCTCCACCCACACGATAACCCCATCAGTGTACAGCCACCATCACCGCCCACTCGCAAACAACCCCAGGCCAGGCCTGTGAGGTCAAGTGCTACGAGTTTTTAGAAATCTCCCCTGCCCCACCTGACCTCCATGCTTTATTTTGAGAAAAAGCAAATGCTCAAACAAAACAAAACAAACAAAAAAGGGGGGGGGGAGGGTCAAACGAAAAACCCGTCCGGGTTCAGCGCGATGGGGGCAGAACGCCCTCGACGAGGCCTCGCAGCGGGCCAGGCGCTGAGGCCGCGCCGCCATTTTATGGCCCAGGCGCCGAGCTCGGCCCAAGGAGGCTCGGGCGGCCGGGCCCGGCTGCGAGGCCTGGGCTGGGCTCGAGGGCCAGAAGCCGGCGCCTGACACGGGGCGGGCGTCACGGCCAGGGTCTGAAGAGAAGATGAAGAAGGGGGGGGGAGCATGGGGGTAGAAGGCGCCGCGCCCCGCCCTGCGGCCTGGCTTCCAGCCCAGGCTCCCCCGGCTCTGTTTCCACAGCGACCGCGGCTCTGCCACAACACCGCCCCTACAGCCCCGTACACACAGGGCCCGGTAACGCCAGGCCCCGCCCGCCCGGTGAGCGCGGGGCCTGCCGGGAGGCGCCGTTTGAAGCGCGCAGCGGCCGTTGGAGGCGGCCGGCGCTGAGGGGCGGCTATGGGCAGCGCCGAGCGGGCAGGTAGGGGCGGCCGGGGGAGCCCCGCTCCCGCCCGCGGGCCCCTCCTGAGGGGGCCTCGCGGGGAGGTTGGCCTCACGGCTGAGGCAGCACTAGGCCTTATAGCAGCGCCTTCCGTTCCGTTCAGACGTCACGTCGCTTAAAGCTTTTTTTTTTTTTTTTTTTTTTTTTCCCTTGTGTCATGGGTTTTTAAGCATTTTATAGCCTTCACCCCACCTTTCTCTGGCGACAAGTTCAGACAGAAGCTGGAGGTGAACGGTAGCTGAGGCTTTCTAGAGCTTGCCCGGCTGATCTGGGGATGCTCCTCGAACCTCTCATTATTATTTTTTTAAAAGTTAATAAAATGTTACTGTAAAGTGATTTCCGGAACTATGTGAAGAGACAGAAAAGTTGTTCTTCCTGCCTCTATAAGAAAAACAGTACAAAGCAGTCTCTGTTGTAGTAACCTTGCATTTTATTTTTTCTTCAAAAAATGTCTTACCACTTTTCTGGTAACTTGAAGTCCTTGACAGTACTTACTAAAAACACTGTATTGTTTGCAAAAGCAACAACTAGGGAAAAACATCTTAAGATATCATAGAGATAAACAGACAAGAAGACTTTCTCTTCCAAGGTGATATTTGAATTGGGTGGTGAAGAAAAAAATCTGTAGAGAAAGCATGTCTCTCAGAGCACTTTGAATTCAGTACTCAAAAGTTGTGGAAAAATCCAGCTCTGTGTGCATCCATCTCTTACTGTGCTCCCTGGAGTGAAGTAACTCCGTATTCTTGTAATCCTTAAACAGCAAGCTGAAAAAAATGGTCCTTGAATTTAAACTTCCATGAAAAATACATACGTTCTTAGTGTTATCATAGCCTAAGGATGTGAGAAAAACTGGGTTTATAGGATGTGTGCTTTTTTTTATAAGTGGATGTCATTTCTGATTCTTTATAAAGGAACATCCATGCTTATTTTATCATGTTGTACAAGGTTGAAATTCCTAGTTACTCATCCAGATCAAAATTTGCTTTTCTTTATTTGGGAGGAAAATAGTCCGTGCCTAGTCCGTGGTACTTAATACATAAGTACCCTTTGGCTCTCTGCTCCAGCTGTGCTCCAGCTGTGTACTTGAAGCAGATAGCGGCATGTGCCATCCCTCATGCTGTGTGTGGGTGGAGGAAATCGGGTGTGGGACAGAAAGCATAGCACGGGTTCAATACTTTGGGTGATCGAGGTAGTGTGATTGTGATCAACCATGTATGGTGGAGTCAAAACCACTTCTTTCACTGTAACCATGTATTTATTTATGTGTCTTTCAGTTCTGTTGTTAATCTGTTTTACTTCTTAATAGATTGGGTTGATGTTGCCAATGAACTTTTAAGGCGCTGTCACATAACCCAGAACATAAAGCATCTCTCGGAATGTGGTGCTGATGTGTTTGTTCGTCTTTATGAATCAATCTTGGGGGAAAAAGTACCAGGTGGGAACATTAATTTCTAAACGTGCTTTTTCTTGTCTCTGCATGTTTTGTAATGAACAAATTCAAGTTTGCACAATGTATTTATTACATATGGAGGGTTTTTAAAGTATTGTATCATTTCTAAGACAAACACATAAGACACTCTCTGAACAGATTTAAGTAACACTTTTTTTTTACTGCTATTAACAGCAGCTGCAAGGGAAGCTCAGTAATACAGCTACAGTATAATGTTTTCTAATGAAAATTATGCCTTGAAGCTAATACCTGTGAAGGGTGTGAATTGACTCATTTCTGTTAAAACAGCATTACTATCAAATCCTGTTCTTATAAAATGCTTAGTACCTAGTCTGCTAAGAGAAACTGCAATTTAACTCTTGTTTAGCCCACGTCTGTTTTACTACAGTGACAATTGTTCAGGAGTTACATTTACATATTTGCTTGTTTTATGGTAAACTATTTTGTTTGGGGAGCATCAAGCATCTCCTTGCTGCAGGAGATTTAATAGCACTGACCTACATGCCAGCTGTTGGAGGTAGAAGTTCTGTTAATATAAGCCCAAAACTAAAAATAATTAATGTTGCTCCCAATTAAGTAGAATACAAGACTGTCCTGCTAGTTGCTGACAGAGAAGGAAAAGACCTTAAGGCAAACTGTAATTCAAATTTAATGATGTTCACTAGATACGTGTGCTAGGAGTGAAGGAGAAAAACTATATAACTAGTCCCTATTTTTGTATTCAGTATCACAGCTGATAAAATCCTCACACCTTCCAGTGGGTATTCCATGTTTGTGCTCAGTTTTTATTAAAGATTTCATACAACATATGATTATTGGGCTTTTTCACCAAATACACAAGTAATTTTTACTTACAAGTTAGTATTTTAAAAGTAAAAATATTTTAGTAAAAATATAAGCAATAAACTATCTATTTATGTAGCCTAAAAGGTATGCATTTGTTTTAAATAGATTTCATAGCTACTCCTAGAACTCAAGAGGATGATGCACATAATGTACAAGCGGTAATTGATTCTCTAGCACTGGACTACTTGCAGGTCAGCTTGTCGCATATCACCGGTGAGTACTCATTTTAATATTGACAAGCACTAGCTGAATGTTTGTTTTAATTGAACACTTTATAAGAACCATATGTTACAAAGCAGGATCTTTTCACCTGCAGTGACTGTCATCAAAACACCGAATCCTTGCTGTGGACATCAGGTTATACACTTAGACAGAAAGTCAAGAATAAATATGAGTCCTCTTGTATAACACAGATTTGTAGGAAACATGAAAGTTAACAGTAATACTCACTTAGTCTGCTAAAGCGCTACCTGAAGTTTTTACTGGCTCAATATTTTCACAGAATCATAGAATTTTACAGTTAAGCTTGGAAACTGAGCTTTAAAACCTGAGCCTTGAATTTCGAACTTGATATCAAATTCTAATATTTGATGTGTATAAGATTTGGACCACATCGTGTCTGTCCTTTACACACATGATCACTTTGAGTATTCATATGTATAGCCTTGAATAACATAGCCTGCAAAGAATGAAAACTGCTTGACATGAAATAACTCTTTCTATCTTGGTAACTATACAGTACCGTATAGCTGATATTTGTAATCCTTCCTGCCAGTTCATAGACTTGGTTGATGCTGTCGCTAACATGCCTAAGTGCATAGTAATAGCGTCCCTCTCTGAGAATATCCCTGTGTATTTTAGATATATATTTGTGTGTGTGTATGTGCTATTATTATTTTTTGTGGAAGTAATTGTAGCATCAGTAAGCTTTTGATTAGTAGAACTGAAAATATGCAATTTTAGGATGCTTTTAAGATATATTAAGTTTATGCATGTAGCCATACACGAGTGGCCAGCTTTTCTTTGAGCTGACACCTTCACAAGAATTTCCAGTCTTCAGAAAAGTTTTTTGTTTTTTTTTTTAAGAATTACAAACTTATTTTTATTCTAATAATTAGTAGAAGTACTGATTATTAATGTGTGGCACTACCTTCTCTTAAGGTGAGAACATTGTGAAAGGAGAAAGGGAATCTATCAAAAACCTCCTTGAAATATTTGATGGCTTATTAGAGTATCTTACAGAAGAAGTCAGTGAATCCTCTTCTCAGAATGGAGGTGAGTGAGTAGACAGATGTCCAAATTTAGGGTATCGTGTTCTGATAATACAGTATTATAGACAGCTGCTAACTTTTTTTTTTCTGTTTGTTTGCTATCAAGTCAGCTTGCCAAGGGCTTGAAGTTCTTGTGACCAGAGTTCTTCACAGTTTGGTACTCATGGACAGAATACAGCTCCCAGAGTAGATAAAAACTGTTCCTTTTCTGTTCTCCTCAATAGCACCTACAGGGAATGATTATCACTGGAAAATGCAAGCTTTGTGAAGCCTTGTTTTGGGGTGCCCAAGATCAAAAAAAAGTATTTCCAATGTAACAAAGATTTCTTTGGTGTTTTTGCCATCTTTATGACCATGGCAACGCAGAAGAGGAGAGAGACTGACACTGACCACAGGGGGGGAGGGCTGGAATTTGGAGGCCAAACTGAGTAACTACATTCAGTGTTTTCTTGAGCAGTAATTATGAAAAAAAATATATTTTTTCCCAAAACTTGTTAAAAGGTGAGAATTGGAGAATGTCATCTTTCTGCTTCACTTGTGTGGTAGGGGTTCTGATTTTTCTAGTTATAAGTACAGGATTTAATTTTGAGGAAGAAGATAGGTCATAATTTTAGATATCATCCTTATGTTTTATTACTCTTAAACTATTTTGATAATATTGGTAATAATATGTTAGTTTATGCATAGAATTAGTTTTCCTGAAAATTAATGCCTCTTTATTATTAACAGTTGAGATAAATGAGCCGCCCAATAACAAAATTCAAGTCGTATCTCCAGAGCAGCTAGAAAGCAATGGTGGTCAACTTACGCTGCCTTCAAAACTTTCATCAGTTTCAGGGTAAGAATAACTTTGAACACTGGAAGTATTTATACAGTAATTGACTACTGTTTTTGTATATCTATAGAACAGCTAGTAGTTTTCAATACTATGCAAGTAGGAAATATACTAATTACATCTTTCTGGTTAGGCAACAAGAGATGTCTAGAACTTTTTTGTCTATGAAGAATGCTGATGGCATTTTGTTTCCCTTAATCTTACTTTGCATGTGAAATGAGACTGGTTCAAAACTTTGTCTCAGTTTTAAATGATCACATTTTAGTTAAACTGCATTAGATCTATCTTTATGACTTCTGCATTGGTTTGTTTTGTGGAAGCAGGCCTCTGATGTCCTGTGCTATAGAAGCTAACTGAAGTAGAGCTGGGACTCTTTTGCAGCTCCACCTTGTGGACTGAAGAGGCAAAGACTTTTAGAGTAAATATTTTACCACTTCATGTTCCTTTTAGTTCCCAGTCAGAACTTTTCATTCGGTCCCATGATGTAGATGGATCAGAATCTACCAGTGAATTAATTAGACTTGGAGATACTGCTCATTCATTCTCAGAGAGAGGGGAAGGTGAGTTTGGGTAAATATATATTTAAAAAAAATAATCTATAGTAATATTTATAGGCTTTGCCGATAGTAAAACTGTTAGGCAGTTTAAATATGTCAATGAATCACAGTAAATAAGTAACAAAATCAAACGTCCCTTTCTTTTGAAACTTCCCTCAAATTTAAGTATTTATGCTTCTGATAAGTCATACTTATGCATATGTAGAAATATACATTTAAAGAACAATGCATAGCCTTTAAACAACTGTTATGTAGGCTTGAGGTACCAGCACTTTTCACCTTTTTATTTAATGTTATTCCAAAAAAATACTATCTTAAATTCTTATTTTTCAAAAAATAAAAAATAAAAATCATACAGTAAGGAAAGTACCTACCTGCAGTTGATCTTGTTGGAGTTAGAATTTGGATTTCCTAGAGTAGGTGTTTGAGACTTTTTCATGGCTGCTGAGCTATGTTACCTGAATAAAGGTTTTGTTGTTTGACTTCTAATTCAGTCTTCCCTACAAAGATTTTTTTTTTCCCAGAAGATTAAGAGATTTCTGAAGCTTTTAATTTGCAGTGTAAAGAGTATTATTTAAAATTGTAAAATGACAATTTTACATTCATTTTTAAAGGAGATGTTAGAAGTGTGGGTAACTTAGTAATATTATGGATGGCTCTTGAACAAATAATATGCAGATCATTTAAATGGAGCCCATTCCTATTTCAGTGACATTCCTATTGGTGACTAATTTTTCCAAGTGGAAGCATAAAGAAATACTATGAATTAGTATTAGAGAATGAAGGTACAAGTAGGCATTAAGTCAGACTTATTTGAATGCTTGCCATTTGGTCATAGTATGGATCACTGAGGTCAAGTTACTAATTATACCTAATAAGAAAGTTGTCTGTCTAAACATCTCATAACAAAATGCTTTATAGTTTTTAATTTGATCTTTTTCAAACACCACGTCTAGAATTCCAGTTTCCTGAATTGTTACCAGCAGAAGTGAGAAAGGATATAGAAGAACTGAAAAACTCAGAGGTTATTGCAACAGTATCTAGACAGTTCTCTCAAGCTGAAAAGGCCATTGTGAAGGAAAAAGAAGATGGTAAGTGCCCAGTCTCCACATCTAACCTACCTGATTCTGACTAAGGGAACGTGGAGAAGAGCTTTACTCATGGCTAGAAGCGCTCTAGCTATATTTAAAATAAATAAATAAATAAATCAAGTTCTTCAGAAATGTTATGCTTTATATTTTATTGTCCCAGAGGCAGAAGTTCACGTAGTCTAGGGTATTTCTGCTTAGCTAGGTATCAGCTCAGCTTCAGCTCTTTTTTTTTTCCCTCCCCTTTTTGTGGTTCAATTTGTGAAATACAGAAAGTAAAAAGTTCTCCTGGAAGATTCTAGCATCCAAAATCATGTTCTACAGGGGGATTTCATGCTGTTCTTAAGGACAGTTATGAATAGATTGTCTTGGGTGAATCATTCTGACAGATGGCAGCCATCTTCAGTTGTCCCTGGCCTCTAATGAGTATGGCTCTGTCAATGCTCAGAATTCCTGCAAGTTGTTAGGAATTCCCCAGCATGTGTCTCAAATGACCATCTTTTTGGGGAAAATAACACCCAATCAAAAGGTATTTACCAGGTAGGCGTATAGCTACATTCTTGAAGTATGAGAACAATATGTTCTACAGTCATGGAAAAACATGATGCTCTTCGAGAAGTGGTAAAACAAGGAGGGCCTGCAGTATGCAACTTTGTAAACAGAGAAAAAAAAGTACCATAAAAAGGCATAAAAATCTTACAGTGCTATTCTGTGTAATCCAACAAAGATTGTAGTTACCATTAGATACTTAAACATCCATCTAATATATGTAGAATATATTAAAAATAACATTCTGCTTTAATAGATTAGATAATGCTTCAAGTTCTTTATATTTGTCTCTTAAGGTTCAATGGAGTTTGTTCATACTGATGAACTTCAAAAAGATGGTTTGAGTTCCAGTGCTAAGAAACTTGGCGAGCCTATACGCCAGGCTATTCCCTTGCTACCACCATTTCAGCCTGCTGAAGCCAGATCTCATGATCCTGTGGAGAGACGTTATCAGAGCTCAGACAGCCAGTCATCAGCTTTGGTTAACTGTCAAGAACTGGAAACTCCTACAGTAAGTAGAAACCCATCCTTTGATTTTTATTAATTAATACTGCTTTCCTTTTAAAACTGTCTAGTATATTTGCAGAATGAGAATAATTGGTACCTGAAAAACATTTCTGAATGTATCTAAAAATGGGTTTTAAATTCATTCGTCACTGAGTGGTCCAGACAGGAAGTTAATTTGAGTGTGGGGGTGTTTATATTTTACGCATGGAGATACATATATATGCACCTCCATAATCGTACATGGAGTTATACATGTATGTCCAAAATCAATGTAACTGCACAGTTAACAGTGAGGTAAGCAATAAAATGATAGTTGCATTTTCTGTATTGCTACCAATAAAATGAGCATTGCTTGCCATACTCAGACAAATCTAATGTGCAACTTTGCTGTCAAAACTTTCCTGTAAATTCATATAAACCAGGTCAATTTTTCTTTCAGCTTGAAACATCACTTACACAAAAAACGGAAGACGTCTGTAGTAGTCTTCCTCTATCAAGGAAAATCCCTGGTGAGAGAGAATTTTGCTTCCCATAGAACAACTCTGTTTTGTCAAACGTTGCTTTTAATTTTATTGGCACTATGAGAAACATGGTTTTGAAACTACTAGTGCATCTTTTTTAAATTCAGCCACAAGTTCATATTTCTATCTCTGTTTTATATAGAGAGAAAAAAATAGATTACTTTCAAACTGTTCATTCTGCTCAAGAAAAATAACTTGTTCCCAGTACAACTTCTTTCTTAGTTAATCCAATTAGATGTGCCTATGCTACAGAATTTGCTTCCAGCAGATAACTCATATAGCTGAGCTTACTCTGAGCAGAGGAACATGGTCCAAATATAAGCCATTTTCAGCTTGAAGAAGAACTTCTAAACTGCTATTGTATAAAAGATTTAGAAACTGGTTTTCAGTGCTTATTTGCTCTGTTGTCTGGGAGATACCAGTTGCCTTCTTAGTTTCCATAGCATTCCCATGGCACTGAAAATCCAGAAATTGAGAAATTACTGAAACGAATGTCACAACTCTGTAAACACAGTTGCCTTGTTCGTTATGTTTTCTTGGAATGATTTGGTTCAACAAGCTATGGATTGCATCTTTTTTGTAGTTGTTCTGTACATTAGTAGGCACAGTGTGGTCTACACTATCAACTAACACTTACCTGTCATATGTTTCTGCAGCAGGAGACAAGATGGTCTCAAGTGGTGCTGAAAACAACATGGCAAAGGTAAATGTTGCATCTTTACCATCTTTGTGGAAGTTCAGTCAATGCATTTGGAATCACACAATTATTTTGTTATTTTGTGGCACTTCAGAGCTTTCTTCAAACCTGCTTTTGGGCTTCTCGCTTCATTATACAATTAGTAATGCAATGTTGTTATACTGTGACCACAAAGTTTTAAGTCGCATCAATTCTTTCAGGAGTTGTTTGCTCCAAGAGGTAGAATTGCCAGTACCTATTGTGTTTCAATTCATAAGAAACAGCTACTAGTTATCTTGTTTTTATTCAGAGACATATAAAACACAAGAGGACATTTCCTTTCTCTGAAGCGTATCAGTATTCTAAATTAGTAAGAATTTTTGTTTTCTGGGGTTATTCAGATGCCAGTAAAATTTAGATTTTGCTCCCTTTCTAAAGCTCACTGAGCTGCCTGTTTGGATACTTGCTTTTTATTTCCTTGTATTGTCCCCTGCTTTTCAAAAACCGAATGATGCAAAACCTACAAACTCATCAGCAGATGCCATTCTGTGCTTGTAGAAGCATGTCTATGTAGGAAGTTGCCTGCTCTGGAAATGTTTTTTGTTTTTTTTTTTTTTTTTTTTGCCTTCTGCAGCCACAAGAGGTACTCGCAGACTTCATTTGTTCCAAAGGCTGTTTTCAATAGTCTTTACTTTTGCACTGTCTGCTTAAAACATTGTCTTTAAAATTATTTTTCCATTGGTGCATTTGCAAGTGTATGTATGCTAACCCTGAACATTCCAGTTTGAACAGATCAATTACCATGCAATACCGAACTGTTGTAATTAAACGACATAAGGGCATAAGTGCCTAACTGATTTCTTTTGGTATGTTTGCAGCTTAGACCATACTCAGGGAAGTTCAGCTTACTTGCATTACTTAGCGTTAGTCCCAAGCTAGTGAGGTAGCATACAAGGGTACTGATATCTAGACTTCATTCTTCTGACATGGTGGTTTAGCTCCAGATGATCCTTAAACTAATCTATATTTTTGCTAGCTTATTTCTTTAAACATCTAACTTTCTAAAACACAGTATCTTCAAGTCAGGGGTCATGGACATGTAACTACTTCATTTAAATTTATATATAGCATATATAAAATGCGTATGCATATATATATATTATGTGATTATATGATTTGAGATGGTTCTTTTATAAAAGCTGTTGTAGGGTCTCCCTACCACCATGATCTATGGTATTTTTGAGCATTATTGTGGAAACCTTAATAAAATCTTAACTAATCATTTTTCTAGGTTCCTTGGGTATATGGGACTTCTACATCTGCTTCCCCCTTAGATCAAAAATTCTCACTACATACTGAGCAAGTAGCACAGACTCCAAGACCTCAATCAAGGCATCTGCCTAGAAAGAAAAGGCAAGTTCAGTTTTCCTTTTACTGATCCAAGCAAGCACTTTCCTATACAACGCCCACCACCTTTTTTTTTTTTTTAATGCAGTCTCTTCCTTGGCTGCACGACAGTGAAAGGTTAATTTTAACAAATATCCTTCCTACTTCTGTCACATACACATTTTCTTAAATACAGTTATTTACACAACCAGATTTTACTTAATCCTATAAAAATGTGCTTATACAAAAAGTGAACTGGAATTGTATGAGGTAATGCTTATCTATAAGTTTTTAAAATAGAAATGAAATCTCTGTTTTGTTTTAGCAGATTTGAAAATTCTACCACAGATTCACTTGAAGAGTCTCTTTCCCCCAGAACAACAAAAGAAAATCTATCTAAGCAAGAGCTTCATCAAGTATCAGAAAAACTTTCTCGCAGGTTAAATGAACTAGATTTAGTAAGTGAAATCTTTGTTGTATCCAAGCAAACTGTCCTTAGAAGTAACAGCTGGAAACAAGAATATACATTTAATATTAATGAAAAGAAAATCTTCAGTTAACACTTGACTTGACAGTTCTAAATTTTGAATGAATTATTGAACCTAAGTCCTGCCACACCCTCTTACCCCCAAATCTATCCAACAGATGTTAAAGAGAGCTTTGGGTGGGCATGCCAGAGAAGAGGAGTTGACAGACGAAGACAACCTGTCTCAGCACAGTGACAGTGTCATGGATTATCGCAGAAGGAAAACTAAGCAAGGTAATGTCTCTTATGATGCTTAAGTATTAGGATGGAAAGGAACATAAAAAAAAAAACAACACCACAAACCCTACTCATCAAAGCCGATGCATTGAACTACACCTAGTTTCCCTAAGTTTCGTATTGTGCTCTTTGACTTGTATTTTCTGTTTTAGATCCAAATCTGAGCAACACTAATAGAATTACAATTAAGTTCCCATTTAATGGTTTAAGTAGCTATGGTAAAACTCCACAGAAATACAAGGCAAATACAGCTGCAGTGAAAAGCGTACAGGAAGTGGGGCAAGAGACAGAACACACAAGTGCATTTGACAGAACTGTGACTTTTAGTGAGGGCTTGTTCACAATACACTTTACTGTGCTTTCTTTGGTACTGAACACAACATACACATCTAGTTATCTTACACCAGGCAGTGTGTGTTGGTAGCAATACAATTATATAACTACCCTTATAGGTACAGGAGATTAAGAAAAAAAACACTATCACATAACTTGATCTAATCCACATGTACAACATCATGTTGCAAGATGAAGCTGTTTATGACCCTTGTCAGTCTCTGACCTTGAGTTACTTTCAAATGTTTTTGCTGCTTTATCCTTTCCTATCTTGAATATCTCCTGGCACTTCTGCTATTATACACGCCCCAACACATGTGATTCAGGGCAGGGATAATCCTAAAAGCAAAGGCTTTAGATTTTTATGATTTAATTTGTGCTAAACACTTGAACTTTTCTGCTGTGGAAAGATTTTTGGTGTGTGTGCCTTTTTTAAAAAACAAAACCCCAAGCTTTATTTGTCCTTACACGTGGCTGGAGGCTTTTTCATTTCAAGTTAAACACTTGATGCAACAACTCTCCTTACAGACACACCACGTACGAAGTACCCAGTCAGGCCACGATCCTTGTCTCCGTCCTCACCCTCATCTCAGTGTCAACTTTTTTCTGAGTTAGATGTACTTCACAGTAATGGAAAAGGGCAAATGAGGAAAATATGTAACCAACTGCAAAAAGAAAAGGATGAAAGAACACAAGAAGCAAAGGTAACTTCAGGGTTAGACCTATCGACTATTCTTACCAGTAGTTATACTAAAAGTATTAAAACTGAATGTCCTTACTTACTGCAGACACTTGTGATTTTGTACTGCTGTATTGGTAGACTGCTAAGAAGAGATGTAGAGCCCAAATCTTGCCGCAAAAAGAAAAAAAATATGCGGAAGAATCAATTTTGACCCATACACTGAGAAGTTAACGACATAGTCATATGGATTGGTCATTTGCTTTGCAAATCCTCTTATTTTTGCTTTCTAGGTGGTTGCTAAAGCTTATGAAGATGAACTAAGAATTTATGAAGCTAGGGAGAGGCTTAGAATTTCCAAACTCAGAGAAGAAGTCAAGGAAATGGTATGTAATGCACTGTGGTGCTTGTTATCTTAAAATTTGTCTAAATGCTCCATCTAGACACTGTGCATGGCATGAATACAGAAACACCTTGACTCTAGTGTCAGTTACTGTGCTGTATGCTGTTCAAATAGTGAGCAGAGGGACATCTTTTCAAGTTTCAACATCTGTAGGTATTATTCTTAGGGGTAACTTAACCACCGTACTTTTTACATGAAGTGATAACTTCAAGAGACTCTGATTTAACGAACTGAAGCAAAGTAAGAAGATAGTTCAGGCCAGCCTATGGAAACTTCTCGTGATGATTTGAAAAGTAGTGTTAGTGCTAGTGATCATTCCAAGAAAACGTTTGAGTAGTGAGATACTGCAGGCCTTCTCAGATAGGTACTTCGTCATACCTGCCCCCAATCCCCTTAAGAGCTAGGTTGATCCGGTTGGATCCCCCATACAGTACAGGTAATTATGGGAAAATATTGTCATAATCTTTTTCCAGCTACTGTAAAAGTCATTTTTTTTTGTGCAAGGATGAATCTCTGCTGCTATGAATCTGGCAAAGGGGGTCTTGCTACTTACTTGCATACTACTGGAACAGCAAGGAACTTAAGCTGGTAAGCTGTGTCATCCTCGTGTGGGATGCACTGGCCATTTTCACAGCCTTTGCAGAAGCGATCCATAGGCTGCTGCGGTAATGCTAAGTGCTGCAGAAGAACTGAGGTTATGCAATAGTGAGATTTAACCTTTATTTGAACCCTGGCCTGCATTTGGTAAATTCTCGACTTCTGGAGAATCCAATTCAGTATGTCCAATTTCTCATTCTACAGTTTCAAAGCCATTTAAGTTCTGATATCCAAACTATGTGATCTATCAGTCTTTCCCTTCTCATACCTGTTCTCCATCTGTTTTACATCTGCTCCTAAGGAACAAGAATACAAAGAAAACATCTTTAAAGAACCTCCAAAAATGCCTCAGCCAGTGAAAGTTTATTCTAGAAAAACCACACCTCGGAATCCCAGATACAGCCAGTGGATTCCAAAACGAGGGACTGTGAAGCCAAAGAAAGCAGCTCCAAGTAAGAAATGCAAAACTATACTTGGTGGAAAACTGGCATCCTTTGAAAGCATTAGTTGAACTCCAAGAATAAAGGCATCAGTCCAACATATACCAGTCAGCTGTAGCATTTTCCCCTTCTTATGACCTCCATATGTCTGGATTTTTGTTAGGGAAGATAATGCTTTAAGTAAATGTAAACCACCCACGCACAATTCAAAACTGTGACCCATTTGCTACCTCCTTAAAATCCCCTGGATTACTTTCAATGCTTGTTTCCATTACTGCTACTCCTGTACTTGCTCCACTATACTCTGAGCTCAGTTTGTTTTGTTTTGTTTTTTTCCCTTTTTTCCTTTTTTTTCCTGAACATGTATTAGATTTAAATTTGGGCCTGTAGCTTGAGTGGGCTGGTGCTGAGCCATGTGCAGGTAATAGAGCAGAATGTTTGGTAGGAAAAGACCCTACTGTTGTAGCAGTAACGCTGCCACTGGTTTTGCTGAGCAAGTGATGTTCCAAGAACAGCCAACACAAATCACAGACTCAGTCAGTCAAACAGCATTATGCATGCTTATATATAAGGTCACGGTATAATTTCCAGTGTACCCAAATGTTGCTCAGGTATACTGCTTTTTTTCTTTTTGAGTGTTTAAGAGGCATGTACTTGATTAATACCCACTTGTTTCATTTCCCCATAACTTTTTCCTGCCACGAAGATCAAAGAAGTAATGAGTGCACTGGTTGCAAAACAATTTGGAGAATGACCTTTTACTCAGGCATATAACGATAGGACTAAGGGAAGTGGTTTTAAACTAAAAGAGAGGAGATTTAGATTAGATGTTAAGAAGAAATTCTTCACTCAGAGGGTGGTGAGACACTGGAACAGGCTGCCCAGAGAACTTACGGAAGCCCTATCTCTGGAGGTGTTCAAAAACAGGTTGGATGAGGCAACCTGATCTAGTAGGTAGCATCCTTGCCGATGGCAGGGGGCTTGGAAAGAGGTGCTTTTTAAGGTCCCTTCCAACCCAAGCCATCCTGTGATGATTCGGTTTGTTTTCCACCAATTTATTTGATCTGGCTCTCTCACTGCTACTGCTATATTAGCATTAAGTTGCTGCAGCCAGTGAGGGATGGAAAGAAAGTAATTGCTAATTAGTGATCATCTGAACCATTTGAAAAAAGAAAAGGATACCTGTCTAAATCAGATTAAACATGGTAAGAGGGAGAGAAATCAAACCTGAGCTATAAAAGCAATTCTTCACCAGAAAAAAAAAAAAAAGCCACTTACTTTCTCAGCTGCTGTTCTGACAGAGTGATGCTATGTCCTCCTGGGTTTAAGTTGACATCATAGTAACAGCATGGTAGTTGCATACAGTGTTGTTCAATTTGAAATATTTTGTAACTTAGGCTGACACCGTCTGGAAGACTTTACCACTAAATGTATTCTCCAGGAATTTATTGTTTACATCTGTCTTTACCTTGTAGTGGAAGTAAGAGATGATGACCTCCTGCTTCAGCTACTGGAAGAGTTTCCCCACCTGCATATTTCCAACCACATGATGAATAAAATGTGGCGTCAGCAGCTTGCACAGACTGAACAACTTAAGGCAGCTTCTGGCAGAGCTAAGCTAAAACTCCAAAATGAGGTGAACATTCTTATTCTTACCTTTTAAGTGTTAGCAAGGACAGAACTTCTCACAGAACAGTAGTATTCATCAGTTTGTATTTCATAATAAATGATATATGCTCTCTATATGTAGCATAGCTAGGGTACACACGCATCCAAAGCACAATGTGAAAGGATGTATATCTGAGCTTTGCGATACAGAACGTGGATACTGCTTCGTTAGACTTGCATTTCTATTACAAATATGATATGAGCTAGGTGCATTTTAAAGTACTGTTATCAATGCCATCAGTAATGTAGACAAACTCTGCCTTGAAATCTGATCAAGCTCAATTAACTGCATACAGTGTCTATAGTAAAACTGCTTTTACTACTGTAACTCCAGGTTTTATAAAATCTCTGCTAAAGATTTCTTAGACCTATTTTCTGACAAGACATCATGTGCAACTACAGTGAATAAAGTTAAGCCAAATAACACTCATTTAGTCTTAGAAGCAGTTGTTCAAGGGAAGAAATACCTTCTTCCTAAGATGAGGAGGTTGGTTGAATAGGGGATGTACACACCTAGACAATTGGGCTCAACTTTTTTTTTTTTTTTTTTTTTTAAAAAAAAGAAGTCTGTAGTTTTAAGTACAAATTCTCAACAGTCTTGTAGCTTAAAAGGTATCCACAACATTAGTTGTTTACCTTATGCCTGGTAACTCTCAATATAAATAGCATAGCAGAGGGGCAATATTTATCTTAAAACTCCTACGCACAAATGTCTGTTCTGCAGAATGATGGAAGTAACTGGTTGGTTTTGTTTGTTTGTTTTTTAAAAAAAAACTCCAGGTTCAACAAGCCCTGAGGAAGCATGAGCTTCTTGTTGCAATTATTAAAAAAGATCAAGACCATAACAAGAGACTGGTATGTTCTTTGAATGGTATTTGTTATGTAATTTGGAAACTCGCATGTTGAGCTAGCTAGAATGCATACTCCCTGGTCCATGAAAGTTGTTTCTTATTTTATAGCTTTGTCTCTTGAGTAGCTATGGTCTCAAATGCCACAATCTGCTGCTTGCTGTGTGGTCACTGAGGTCATGCAAATGGAATACTATTATTACATTGCGCTGTTGCCTTACAAGTATAAAATCCTGAGAACATGCAAGGAGGAAGAATTTCAGGCTCCTGGTATTGTTAAAAACACCAGCAACCACTGCAGCGTTGGCTGCTTAACTATATAGTACTGTTCATGGCAGCAGTTTGCTAAATCAGTGTTAATTACACTGCATTTATGGTTTAAAACTTTAAAATTGGGGTAGGGAAACAGTCCTTTAAAAGGGACCCAACTTATTAGAAATAATTAACAAAGCTTTGCTTGCAGAAAATCTATTAAAAGCTTGGTGGTCTTACCTCTACTTTCTCCACTTAGCAAGAATTTAAGCAACGTATCTGCCGACAGAAATGGGCTCAGAATAAGGTGAAAGAAAAACGCCAACAAATTGTTAGAGCCAGGAAATACTATGAAGATTACCGGGTCCAGTTGCGTGCCAAGATGATGCGGGCTAGGACACGGGAAGAAAGGGTAAGTACAAGATGTCTGTCTTGCTTTTCAAGTGTGGAATTCTTCTCTATTGGTTGGACCCTGGTGCTGAGAACTGGCGTTATTGTAGTTGAGGTAATGGTACAAGTAGACAGAGAGCAAGTTAAGCGAACAGAATTTAGGAGCCCGGATTAAGTGGTTAGGTAGTCAAAGCCACAGCTGAAAAGGTTCCTTCTTTGGAAACACTGATACAGTTTAAGGCAGGCCACTGTAATACAAGAAAGGATGGTTGGTGGGGTTAAGCAAAGGAGAAAAATGGTCAGTATCCGTATGGAAAAACAGGGCTGGTAACATGACAAATTGGGGAAATGAAGTTTCATGAAACAGTACAATTAAGAAGTTCCTATAGCTACTCCCCAAAGGAAATACCCTAAATCTTCAGTTAAGGAAACTGATCAAAAACCACTCACTCATGTTTGTTAGACAAAGTGGACTTCTTGACAGATGGTCTCTATTCAGGGCTGCACATCAGAGAGCTAAAGTAAGCAAACAGTTGGTATATTTTACAGGAGTAAATGCACAATTCTCACATTTTATATTCTATAAGTTTAGTGCATAATCCATTTTTAGCAATCTGAGACCTGTGCCTCTCAAGCTCTGCAGTAGTGTAGCTGCTAAGTATTCTTTCGTATGAATGGAAAGCTTGAGTACAGGCTGGATTTCCTGTTATGGGAAATCTGGATGAAGGTCCCTAAGTTAGACAGCAGAATACAGGGTGGGCTGTATTCACAGTGCACATTCAGAGTTGGGCTTATATTGTCATATCTTATGAAGTACTTTTAGAACTCAATAAATATTTGCTGTTCAAGTCACTTTCTTATTAATCTAACTGAACAGATGAAAAATTTACTTTTATCTAAAAATTCCAGTTAAGTTAATACTACCAGTACAACTCAGCTTGTCTGTGCCACCAGTACAAAATACTTACTATACTTTTCCACAGACAATGACCCTATCTTGTGATCATTCTTTCATCATGAGATAAAGCAGCTGAAAATGTTAATATATACTTAAAAGTATCTTATTCAAATTAAATTGGTTGATCTAAGCCTTATATTCAGAAAAGCTTAGTAATTCCAAAAACAACCAAGCTTTTGTAAGTTTCTGGGAAAATTTTGTTTGCTTTTTTAATTGTTGGCAGATATTTAAAAACTTATTTGAAGAAGGCTTAGAAATTCAGAAGCAAAGACTAAAGGACCTCAGAGCATATGCTCAAGAGATGCGTGCTGAGCAAAGAAGAGAGCATCAAAATGAGTTAGAGTCCATGGAGAACTATTACAAAGATCAGGTAAGTTTAATCAGCAAAAATAGCCAGTTAATATTTTAAATACTAAAAGCCGTTCCTTTAATTGGTTCAACTCAAACATTCTTTATGCTTAAGTTTTCCATGCTAGCAGAAGCTTTATCTCAAGAACGCCAAGAAATCCAAACCAGAGAGAAAGCACAAGCACAAGTAAGGATTTCAATTTTATATAGTTACTTTCTTTCTTTCTTTCTTTCTGTGATATGGTTAATACTTGTATTTTCTTCAGATGCTGCAGAAAACAAAAAGAGAATTGAGATCAAGGATGGAAAAGGAAATACAACAACTGCAAACTGCAATAATGCAAAATGATGATGACACCTTTTTTCAAGAACTAGAAGCAGACAGACTGAAATCTCGACTTCAGATGGCTTCCTTTCAGTATAGCAAAAGCAATTTCTCATAAGACATGGTAAATATCACTGCAGCTGTCTGGCTAAGCTGGTGGGAATCTTTAAGAACTGCTGTAACAAGAAGATGGTGTGTAGCTGTTGTTCTCTAAGACCAGATCTGTCATCTTGACGGGTCGGAGGGGTAGTTGCTGGTGTCTGGAACTTTGAGCACTTTTATGATCATCAATAAAGTTTTAAAGTACTTTCTATCTTCTTAGAAAGGCTGAGATAATGTTGAACTCAACACAGAAGAAGTAGGATGAAGTCATCCTAGGATGGCTTCATCACAAGATGAAGGCCACGTGTGTTTTAGTGAAGCTGTCTCAGTGAAACAGTTGATGCTAACCTTCCTATATTCTTATGCTTATTCTACTGCTGGAATTAAAAAGCCATACTAACAGTATTGATCAGAAGTAACTGGGTTAGAAAGCTGACAAAAAAGACAAGTAGATCTCAAAAACAATATCAACACTTCACGTTTCCTTTGGAAAGATGAGATAGAGAATGCTGCCATAAACCTGACAAACATCAGTAATTTTAATATATTACTCAAGGGAAGGCTACCTATATTACAGAATACTGTTTGCAATGAAGACCATATTTTATAATTGCTGTTATTTATAGCAAACCATATAAAAGACTATTATGTAAACTATAAATATATTGGAAAAAACATTGCTTGAGATAGGAAACAATGGAAATTCTTATGAAGCAGTGATATACAAGCTTCTGCAAGAACTGAATCCTTTGAGGGACCTGTGGATGGCCGTCTTAAATGGTATGTCCCCCTTGAATGTAATTATGTACATATTTTTAAGTCTCTGCAATTTTTTTCTTACAGTAACTGCTGGGAGAGGGCTACATGTTAGGTCACCTGTATTTGGTGTGCTGCCTTTTTAAGGCCTTGTTGTAGGTGTTTTGATCACTGGATTTCACACCAGGGTTTCAAAACTACAAAAGCCAAGGCACAAACAAGCAATATTTTGCTTCACTTGGTCTACTTCAAAAGGTGAGCATGGTAACCCTACATACAAATAGACAACCACTAACAACAATCATTTTGTTGTCTTAAAAGCTGATTGTTTGGACTAAAGCAATGTGTACTTACATTATTTTTCTCAAAAATACCCTATGATTTTGTTTAGGTGGAGGCAGAGTAATTCTAGTTCTGTCAGCCATAAGATGTTAGAGCCAGTAGCAATTAAAAATTCCAGCATTCAGCTTTTACCTTACTTCATGGTTATAAGGTCTGTTTTTAACATGGTCACTGTAACTATCTTCACAGACTCATCACTTACTTCTGCTGTAATACATTTAGTAGAAAATTCAGGTTTCAGCAGCCATACCCTATGAGATGGAAACATACGCAGGTGAATACTTAAACTGAGAAGTAATTGCATAAAGACAAACTGCTAATTAGGAAAGCTGATTACTGATATATTCTCCTCTGCTTGAGGCAATAGGAATTTTATAATAGTCTCAGTATCGAGGCTGACCTAAAGAGTAGTTTAAAATAGGCTCTAGTACAGGAGTTCTTGCTCGTAATTGCCTAGTGCAAAAAAGTGATATAAACATAATGGAATGGCATTTTATAGTCAGAACCTGCCATGAGATGGTGTCTCTTACGGAACTGACAACAGAGTGAAGTCTCATGCTTGGAGGGAAAAAAATCTGCCAGGAAAAAAAAACAACTGGACATGTTTCCTTTACAGATTAAACAAAACAGCTGGTAGTTTAAGCATGATATACTTCACGTAAAAAAACACACCCTGACTTTAACAACCATTTGCAAGGAGTTACTAAAAAATAGGTTAATTTCAAGTCTCTCTCTATTTAAGGGACAATATTTACCAGCTAGGTTAAATTTTAACAAGTATTTACAAGTTCTATCCTCTTCTTCCCATAAGGAAGGTGGTTTAGCTTTTGCTGACTTTTTGGAGGAGACATCCATTCACTAACACTGAGAGGAAGTCCTTTCCAAGGAACACACATACCATTAACATGAAAGCCAAAAGTAAGACTATTTTTTTCAACCAGGACATTCAGCACAATTTAGCACAACTGTAGGTAGCAGCCTGTAGAAAGACACTAAGAGCTGAATTTTTTTCTCCTGAGACAAAGCTGAGTTACTGAAAAAAAGCTTTTGTTACATTTTAATGTTTAATTAAGAAACACTTAAAACTTTTTAAACCATTGATGCTGTGACAGTGCAAACAGCATACAATTTATTGCTCAACTTCTGCATGGGTACATACATTAAGTACTTAAAAACCATTTTATACAGATTTTTTTTTTGTTAAAGCTCATGTAACAGCTGGGTGAAAATACAATGATATCAATGCTAAAACACTCTGTAATAAATACAATGGAAATGATAAACTAAGAACGGTCAGTTTGTGGAGGAGTAATTACACTTGTATAAACTAATTACAGCTACAGACAAAGCTCTGAGGATGTGGTAGAGCCAGAAACCTACTACATAGTGTAAAGTACAACAAATGGCACCTGTTAACTATATGGTGCTGTTTAAAATCTGAAGCATGCTACATTAAGCTGTATGATGCATACTTATGATATAGAAGCAAAGCTTTTACTTCCATCAATGCAGCTAGTTTAAACGCACCAGAAGTTCAATACAGATGTAGTGTTGTAGAACAAGAATTTAAAAACAGCTTGTGTGCTCTGGACTTTAGTACAACACAAAAATTTGGTAAAAATAAATCAGTTTAGGGAAACTGAAACTATGTGCAAAAAAATTAGAATACATACTGTACAAAGCACCATTACAAAACTCTTTACACCGAGAAATTAAATCCTCTGAAACTCAACTGTGTACTGTATATTTGAAATCTACAAAAGTCACTGTTCATAATTAAACATTCATAATGAAAAGCAACAGCATAAAACCATGATGTGACATCTCTCTAAAACAACTAAAGACTGGATAAAGTAAAACCCAGTAAGAGGGACACATTGAAATAAATATTCACATTAATCATGGGGTGAAAGTCCAAGGTTAAAATGCAATATTAGGCTTAGCACCTTTTTGAGGGGAAAGTAGTTGATATGATCTTGAAACAAAATTTTGCAAAGGAATGAACCTTTTAACATTTTCTGATAAACATGCGACTAGGTGATGAGGTGCTTTAAGTTAAAGCTCTCAGTCATGAAGGTAGAAAGGCACTCAAAATACTTGGTATATTCAACCTCATCTGTCAGCTATGGGAAGTCAAATGTAGATTTATCTAGTTTTGCCTATAATATATTAAATTTACAATATTTATCTGAGACAACTAAAAAAAAAATCTCTATGCCATACCAAAATGTTTGGTAGAACAAACAGATGAACTGCTAAGGCTGCTGTGAAAATGAATGGTATTTATCAGCTGATCTCCACTCCATTCTGCAGAGCTCATCTCCCCCCTCCTCAGAAATGCTTTTTTGTCACAAGGGTGGCCATAACTATGTGCTCAATACACTTACCAGCCTAAGCAGGCTGACAGGGAAAAGGTTCCTAGGAGGTGGGTACAGGTGGTGTGCTCAGGAGACACTTAGAGAGATGGTCTTTAAATAGTGCTGAGGTGGGCTGTCTGGTGCCAAGGGAACAGCACACCTTCTCCCTGGAACTGCCAACTGAGCCCTGACTTCTCCCAAAGACTGGATCAAACTGAATTTTCACGCTTCCACGATCAGGGTGGCTGCAGCCATAGCCTGAGCAAGAGCAGAATGAAATCCCTTATGCAACAGTGGAGACTTTTAATCCTCTGAACAGTGGTCAAAAAAAAAAAAAAAAAAAAAAACTAGTCTCTGTAAAGAGTAATTAATGTCATACCTCCAAACTTGGGGTGAGAAGAGGTCTGTGGGCATATCTAAAGCAGTGGTCCCCAACCACAGGCAGCAGTAACGAATAAAAACACACTGGGCAACATCCTACTTTTCTCTCCCGGGCAACCTGGACAAACGTAGTGGTAGCTTCTCTGGTAATAGTATTACCTGAAAGCCTTGAATTAGGGATTCCGACTATAAGCAAAGGTACCAGCCATTGTAAGAGTGCAATAGTCCCTTGAAATTATGAAAGAAGGGTCTGATGTATGTCAAATCTGGCTGTCAAAGCAAGTTTCTTGGCTTTAAGTTTACATCCCTAAGTAGCCTCAGCTCTGCAGCCAGCCCAGAACTGGGAAGCAACAGCTGTACAAAAATATATATATAATCAAATGAACATGTGGATTTGGCTCACCAGATTCCTACCACAATTCTAAAAAGTAGTCTGTTGCCCACTATTCTAATACACAACATCCAGTAGTAGTTTACTCACTGTGGCAGTCAGATTTGGCAGAACAAAATTAAGTTCAAGCTCCATAGAACAAATAGAAAATTAGCTAGTTCTCTGTGTGGCCTACACTGCGGAACAGAACAGTCATTTACATCCCATTCTTCCAGCGTTTTCTGTACCCTTGACTTTCTTCTTATTGGCAGTGTAAAAAATAGTGCAGATTTGATGGTCAATTGTAACCCATGTTAAAAAAAACAACACTGATTGGAAAAAAATGCTACCTATTCCAGATATTCTCACCACTGATAGGAGAATGCCACTGTCTAGTAAGTAGACTGATTCATCTACACACCATGAACAGATCACATAGATCTTAACTGAGAATTCCCAAACTTACTTCAAAATTCAGTTCCCTCTACTGGTAGTGCATTTTATTCCCCTTTGAAGAGATCAACCCATGTTATAATTCATATATATACTTACTTCCATCCCTACAATCAATAAATTATGTGCTTTTGAAACCTTTTTTTCAAAGCACATCACACATTTCAGATAATACATCATTTTTTATCGCCTTTTTCCTTAGTTGTAACAAACCCACATGTCATGAGCAGCTAGACAAAGATTAAAATATGTTTTACCTGATAAATCTTTAGCATCAACAAAGATATAATGTGATTTGGCTGCATTCAAACAAACTTTGGTCGACTGGACAGGATGGGTTCTGAAATGAACTGCAAACAGGTTTCTGCTGTCAAATATTACCTCATCAACATGCTAAAAAAGTTGAAAAATGCAGTGTTTAAAGTCAAAAGCAACAAAAAATACTCTTGACAGACTTGTTAGAAAAATGCTGTTTAAAAAAATCAAAATGTCTACTGTTCATTAAAAAAGGCCTATTCCACATGTTAACACAAATACTGTACCAAATACAGTATGTGTCGCTCATACTAGAAATTTTAAGGAATCTGACAAGTGATATAAATAGGACCCCAAAACATCATTATTTGTAATTCATGCTTGAAAAAATATAGAAAAAAGCCCCCTGTGGTAACATTTAAGTTGAATTTACATTGCAGAATATAATGTTTTACTATAAGAAAACGCAGTTAACATGTAAGTGGCTTTAATTAAAAAGATTAATGATTCTTTCAGCCAATTTTATGCAAAGTTAGAATAATCCAAAATATTTTTTTTCCAAAAATAGCAGGTATAGATGCTGTTCAGTATCATACATTTAAAACAGGCTGAAACGTGACTTGTACCGACTGCTGAAGTTGTGTCTTGGTATCTGAGAATAGAAATCAGGTAGGCAAATATAATAGATTACCTTTTACAAAAATAGTAGTAGTCTTTAAGTATAGAATACTGCTTAACTGTTGAAATGTAGGAAAAGTCAGCATTCTGTATGTTCAAGATATTAGTTTTTAATAGCAGCTGAATGATCCTATGGCAGGAACCACAGAATCTATTTTCTTGAAGAAAAAAAAATTTCCAAAGTTGTTCTTTCCCTTACAGTGTCCTAGTGTAGAAAAGGGAAAGTTTCCTGTATTTCAAGCATTTCTTGAGTCTTGGCGAGGGAAGGGCTTTCCGGCTGACAGGAGTATAAATAGAGTCTCAGGTAAGCCTGTGAAGGGTCATTCCACGGCAAACCCACATGTTTCTTCAATGGCAGTTAGCAGCTTCTCGTATAGCTTGTCATAGCTTTCATAAGGAGGAATGTCTATTCGGTTAAAGCTGCAAAGAGAAAGCAAAAGTTTCAATTATTTGGAACTTCAGGCCTCACCTAGCAAAGTTCTGCTATACTTCATTTTAACCTGGTTGAAACAAGGACAAGGCAATATTTAACGAGGTCAACTTCATATACATAAAATCAATTTGCAGTTTTCACACCTGTACTACTCTGTAATGGACAGTATTTATGACATCAGAAAATTAAGTTCAAAGTATAGAGAGCAAATCTATACATCACAACAGAGACCTGAAGCAGTCTTACCAGGTATGAGCTTTCGGCAAATTGTTAGTGCTGGCATCAATCTGGTGTATTGTAAATAGTCGTGGGCCTGCAGCACCTGAAAATCCAGAAAAGATCTCTATTACTACTGTATCACATAATACAAAATTGCTTTGTTGCACTGCAACAAAAAAGTAAATAAAGCAAGAAAAAGAGAAACTCTGCAGAAAAAGTTGAAACCATGAACAACTAGCAAAAAAAAACCCTCACAGTGCATATCAGACAATTTCTTCCCATTCACCCCCACAAAATAACCATGCAGTTATTTAAGTCACTGGAAGATAAACAATAACAAAGCATCAATAAGGCAGAATAAAATACCCGTTTTACACTGTGCACTATATAACAGTTCTGAATCTAACTTTTCCCACCCTTCCTGAAGAAGGAAACTTAACACAGCTCTATTGGTCCCCATGTTGTAACAGCTGTTGAGTAGTGGCCAAACTGGACAGAAGAGTCACAGATACCAACTTCTATATTTTTGTGAAATTATGACTGTGTAGCAATCCCCTTAATCTCTGCTAAATGAAAGACTGCAACACAGCAGCCTTTTAGACAAAGGCCAGAAGAGCTTACAAACACCCTACCCTTAATAAAACCAGAATTTTTGCTTGTGTAGACAGACATTTAAGAATATAATCTACAGTTTCGAATCTTTCTAATGGGGATTCTTTGCTGTCAACTAGGAGTGTAAGCAAATAAAAACGTACTACTGTGTTAACACAACTCCAGTCTAAAACCTGATAAGGTTTTATTTTTTTTCAAATATGTAGGAAAGCAGGCTTTGTTTTTCACAGATTTTTTTTTTCCCCACTAGCATAGTCATATTAGAATATACAATGCAGGTAAAGTTAAACTGGCATTACCATACTCCAAACAATTTGCTTCACGATACTAACAGCATTCACATTAGTAGTGGGTTATTCCTACATTCAGCTATTCTCAGGCCATTAATAGTTACACAGTTTGCCTGAAGAAGTCTCTCCCCAATATTATTTAAACACTTAAAGTAACTAGGGCCTTCAAAATGTCAATCTTCCTGAGCTTCTAATGCTCCCGAACATTTTAGAGCTTAAGAAGTGAGGAAAAAGAAAAATGAGGGCTTCCAGGTGAAGAATGGATGATGGAACTTATTTCTATAGCAATTCACTATTGTTTGTGGCAGCTATTATCACTGAATGTGTTCTCTCGGGATCTTCTACCTATTAAAATGGTTCATGGTCAACATTTCCCCTGGGATGCTTTCTCTCATCTTGTGAGAGAGTGAAATACGGTAACTAGTGCATTAACAGAACAAGGGATGCAGCAGAGATCCAAAGTTTTGACTGAAGTTCAGAAAACAGGTCAATAACCGAATAGATTGTTTCTGTTGCCTGGGATGCTTGTGATTATGTTATTCTTACAATAAAACCAGTACAGATTACTAAATGCATCTGCTGTCAGAACCACAAGAACACTCCATGTTGGTGTCTTCTGCCACAGAGCTGTACAGATGATGAAGGCTAACAGAAGAGAGAAATGAAAAAACAGGAGAAAACATAAGGAGAACCCTGCTAGATCTCCACTGATCAGAAAGTATTGCTAGAGAAGGAAGGAAGGGCATAAGTGAAACAAAAGAACCATTTACAGCTGATTCAAAAGGTAACAAACGAACTGGCAAAAAGGGCATTTCTGAGATTATTACTCATCAGACCATTAAAAATCCCCCTGAAAAAAGTCACAGTACAGCCAACCAGCCTTATATTTAGCTAATGTTTCTGTGATGTGTCTCCAAATACAGGCATTTGCAGTTACTTCTGGCAAAACATTACCTTGCAATGCCTTGAAGCCCTGCAGAGGCACTCTGGATGAGCCAGTCACAAACTGGAGAAGTCGTGCTCTCCTTTCTTCATCAAAGAATTCCACAGCTTTCCAGAACCATTTCACAATGTTGCTGTCTGGTGTACAGTGTTTTAACCTAGTATTTGCCTTCCAGTCATTAACATCGATTTTTCCAAGTCCACAAATGATGAGCTGTAAATTTAAAATATAATTAATGATTTCATAAGTGGGATGGGAGCTAGGAACTATCCATCTTCCATGGGGAAACGAAGCTGGGAAGGGTCTAAAGAACAGGGCTTATGAGGAGCAGTTGAGAGAACCGGGGTTATTTAGCCTAGAGAAAAAGAGGCTCGGGGGAGACCTTGCAGTGCTCTACAACAACCTCAAAGGAGGCTGTAGCAGGGTGAAGGTTGGCCTCTTCTCCTAAGCAAGAAGTGATAGGACAAAAGGAAATGGCCTCAAGTTGCACCAGGGGAGGTTTAGGTTGGATATTAGGAAAAAATTCTTCACTGAAAGGTTTATGCAGCATTGGAACGTGCTTGCTGACCAAGGAAATGGTTGAGTCACCATCCCTGAGGTATTCAAAAGACATCAGTGTAGATGTGGTACTTAGGGACATGGTTCAGTAGTAGACTTGCAGTGCTAGGGTAATGGTTGTACTCAGAGGTCTTTTCTAACCTAAATGATTCTGTGACCATTAATAAAACAACAACAAAAGATTTGGAGCTAGACAAATGATGAATTACTGAGTCTGAAAAATTGACAGATTTTAAACCAAAGGAAAATTATAACTTCTCATTAATATTAGGCGATGTAGAAATGCAACATTTTTCTTTAGAAGGGCCTTACCTTTATGCACAGTTTTTCAAATATCTTAATTCAAATAAAAAAAACATTTCATAAGCTTATATGAAAACGTCTTGGCCTGCCAATCAAATACTAGAAGCACAGATTCTTGCCCTTATGTGAAAGTGCACACACAATTCCCATTTGAATTCAATGCTTCTTTGTGGAGCAAAACTAAGGGTGAAGTTTGGCTCAATCAACTCTGGACCCCCAGAAATAATTTTGTTGTTGTCATACCATACAGGTAATACAAATAGGATTTCTCTCCTGAAGATGAGCTTTTGGCACTTCTAAACAGAGAACCACAATGGATTGGCTTAAGCTCAAATGGGATATGATTATAAAGACGTTTGCTTGTGACTAACAACACCAGACCTTCACTGTTCTTCCTCTGTCTGCAAAACGATTCTGGATTAACGGGCTGGCTGGCTGGCTGTTGTTGAATGAGAACATTCAGGATTAAGGAACAGCACTCACTGACATTCTAGTACAGGGAACAAAAGAAAGCATTAATCATTTACCTTGTGGCCATTTTATATGGCAAGAAGCTCAGCTCTGCAGCTGACAGACTGTATATTAGATTTCAGTTTTAAAACAAGCTTGAGATCTATGGGATTTGAACTGATATTGTGAGGATGCTGATCTTGACATTTTATAGCACATTTGTTGATGACAGCACCTTTCCTTATGCTATATTGCGGAGCCAGTTTAGTCTGGCATAACCCAGCTCTGCAAAACTGCATAGCTGTCTGACACCGATCTCAGTGCAGTACACTGGAAGGGCTGGGAACAAGGTGGGAGGGAGTGACAGAGCATTTTCCTGGCAGCACTTATATTTAATATCATGAAACTACACTGTGAGAAATATGCACCACTGCCTCTGTTGGAGTAACACTCAGTGAAATAATCCAAGGTCACTGCAGATCACACACTCAATGGGTTCAGCAATTTGTTTTTTTTGTTTGTTTGTTTGTTTTGTTATAGGAGAAGGTCTCCTCTTCTACCACTTACACAGTTGCTATGAAATGTCACCTTGAGAAGCGCTCTCCTAATTCTCAGTGAAGATGCATGCTGTCCATCTCAGAGACTGCGTGACTTGGTAACCTCTTATGCTAACTGTATTTTTTGCAATAGCACACCTGCAAAACCCCTAAAGCACTGGGGATACAACTTCACATGTTCCTTAGTCTCAGAAGAATGCCTCGGGCTTTTATTATTACACTTGACGACATAACATAACATTAGTGTACTGACCTCTAACTCTTTCTCATCAAATGTCTTCAGCAGATGTTGTGGGATTACTTCATTAAATCCCTTCTGTAGAGCCAGAAACTGAGCTTCAATTCCTCGTAAAAATCGCCAGTTTACATAAAGCCTGCAAGCAAGTGCAAATTGGATTTGTGAAAGATGTATTCAAATATAATAAACCTGCAATTTATTCAACCCAAAAAAATGGCCTCACTGACAGCAATATGTAACAACAAAATTATTACACTACCATTTAGGAATAAAAAAACCACACCATAACACTTAATTACTTCAAATAAATACCTGACATATTCCTTTTTGTTCTCTTCTGTCACTGGGATGCTTTTGCCATTGGGTTTCAGTTCATGTTGAATAATTTCCCCATATGCATTGTGTTCTACACAGAACGTATGGTCTAAGACTCCTGTGATATCATTCTCACTGGTGGAAAGAAATAAGTAAGTGACTCAACAAAAATCTATTCTGCAAATATATTACAGCCATAAGGCTTTTGACAGACATCATGATTTACTTTTTGAGTAACATTTAAAATTATTGCTTGGAAGCAAGAGATGAATATACATTTTTGTTACATTTTAAACTGATTATCAAACTTCCAATGTTATATTTCAATAACATGCTGTTTATAATAGGCAAAAATCAATTAACAAATACAAAGGAACAACAGAATACTTTACAGCTCAGTAATCTTTCATTCCCCCCAAATTTGAATACTTTGAGCATGTTAAGCCTTTAAAGAAGACAAATTGTTCATGTAAGAAAGATGTTTCTTAAATCTGCCAGAGTGGGAGATCAAAATATACTTAATCTCTTTTCAACAGGATTTAGGGACATATATCATGTGTTAAACAGAAAGAAATCTAACATTGTAAAACATAATGCACAGTACATACAGTATCCAAACTAAGCTGTTATGAAGATCAGGGTCAACCAATTCCATATCATCCAAAGTAATTGGCTTTCCTAGCAACTGCTTATAGAAAGGCAACGTGAAGCCCCCGTCAATATAGTGTCCGTGAAATACAGCCATCCCCATTATCCGTCCAACAAAATGGAAATATGATAAGTGTTCCTAGAATTGAAAAAGAGTACGTCATTCAACTGAACGAGACTGCTAGATTGTATCTGCTGAATATTAAACAAAATTTCAATAAAACTAAAAAAAAAAACAAACCCAAAAACATAGCCATAACTTTTTTCTTTTTTTGTTTGTTTTTATACACAGTACATTTAGTATATTGCTTCCAGTCCAGAAGTCTTACTACTAAGAATCAAAACAAACTTAAAAACAAACTTCCAAAGGAAATATGAATTGCATCTTAAAGAAAATTAAGAACACATTTGGGAGGTTTCCTTGATCAGTTCTAAAAAGAAATTATCATATTGCACAAATTCAGTCTCTAGCAATACTAATGCGAGAACTAGATTCTTAAGTCTAGAACGTTCTCTGCACGCATTTAATTTCTAGGTCACAAAACTCCTGTTGCCAGTCATACCGGGTTAACTGCAGAGTCTGGGTTGATTTGCAGTGTATAGATATCATCTCGGGAATATTGGAAGAGACCGTAATATGGATTCAACATTTCATGTGACAATAGGTAGAGCCACTCCCTGAAGAAAAATAATAATAATTTATAGTGTACTTTAGACAAATGCATTCATACACTAAGAATACTTTCAATCTTTTCAAAAGGAAGTTGGCTATGAACATGTTTAGAAGGCTGAAATCAGAATTATTTTTTTTTTTACTGATTCAGTAACTGCACTGCTCCTGACAGCCAACAGAATTCCTAGAACTGGTTTAATATATGAAGGATCTCTTCATATAATAAAAAAAGTTCCTTTTTATAAAAAAAGTCAAGAGCAACCTCACAGACAACTGACAGATTTTAGTTGCCTTCCAACTGCTAGTTCTTAAAATATTGCTTCAAACAGTAGTGGTAACTTGCAATAAAGCATATTTTTGATCAGAACTCCTCTGTAAAGTTGAGTGTTTAGTGGTGCAAATTCTCAGATACTGAAGGCTTTACGAACCAAAAACAAATAGTGTGATTTTGGTAGATATCAAAAGAGCATCTCACATATGTGATAAGTCTTTGATGCAATCTGTAACGCATTTTGATTTATTTACAAGGAATTAAAAAAAAATCAAATCAAATCAAATCAAAACAAAACCAGAGCTGTTATAAGTCCAGTCTTGGATTCAGAGCAGTGTAACTGGTGAGGCTGCAGGAAGAGACAGAGGATGCACTGTTTACCTGGCAACACCTCCATAATCAAGGCCTTCCTCCCCACGGAATTTTATCATTAATCGCTTCCACAGGTCTTTTGGCCTCATCTTCATGACCTGCCTGTAGGATTCCTGTTAATACACAACACGTTCTTTTATTAACTGCTATTTACAGACAAGAAGAAGCTACTCCTGTTTATTAGAAATTAAGGGAGTCTCAGATTCTAAGTCCAAGGGGGATACTATTTTTCTAGATACTAACCACTGTTTCTCCGATCGCAGATGGCTACACAGTGTTCTACAAATGTGATAATGCTTGTCAAATAAAACAGACATGAGAGAAGAACCACCTCTAAACTTCCCAGGTTGTACAGTGATCATAATATTTTCCGTCATTCTCACATAACTTTACCCCTTCCCCCCAAATCTGTGTCAGTAAATTTTTGTTTTCAAAACAATTAAAATAAAAAATCATAATAATGAAAATGATAATTTTCACTGCTGTATGGCAACGTTTTCCCCTTTCTTTTTTAGTTGATTATGAAGCGACTTGACAGTCTCCAAAGGGAAGGCCAACACAAATCTTTCTTGGCTGTAAAAACGGTGACAACACAGTGGGGTGGGATAAAAATGCAACAGGGACGGGTGGGATGGCTGATAAAATTTTCAAGACATACTGTTCTTCAGAAAAAGTCCATGTATTATAACTGCATTTCATCAATTCAGCAGAATTATTCTGCTAAGCAATCTCATGAAATAAGATGTAAATGACTCAATGCAGACATCTCTGGTCATTCAGAAGCCTATTGAATGCATAAAATGTCTGATTCTGCAAAAATATCAGCCAGAACTGAGATAGGTGCTAAGCAATTTTAACTACAAAGATTAATATTACTCAATAGTATTTTTTACTTACAAAAACATCAAAGATCTTTTCAGATTGTTTAGTTTTCAGATTGCAACGTCTCCTCTGTAAGAGACACTGCCTTAAAGTGGTGGAAGAAGTGAGGAAAGTGTCCATCTCCAACCACAAGGAAAGCTTTCCTCCTTTTTCTTCTTCTTCGCAGGGTAAATACATCTACTTTACATACACAACTGTTCTGATCACACACACAAAATGATTCCTGTCCTCATATACCACTGGTAAAATTTCAGCTTTAACTCCAGGCTTCAACATTTCATCTACCTGAGTGACTTCTTCAGACACTTGCAGATAACCCTCCTCCCCTTCTCTCAATGTTAATAAATGGGTTAAGTTCTCAAATTACCTCAAAAATCTCTTCTCTGGAGACCTCAATACGACAATGGCCAGCTTGAGGTTGCTGCTGTGACAGCTCTTGCCTCAGGATCTTGAGTTTCTGCACCAGGTCTCGCTTGTACCTTGGCACAGTGAGACACTCTGCCTCATCTGGAAGCTGACACAGGGACACTACCTGCTGCTGCTGCTGGTGCTGCTGATCTTTAAGTTGATTCTGGCGGCTAGAAACAAACACAGCTGTTTGCAGATATTCAAGTCATACGTCCCGTGTTTTCTTCAGATGTTTCTTAATGGTTAAGTTTTCGTAACTGAACTACTTACATTTTACTATGATTATTACTGTGATTACACTAAAAACATTCAGGTCCAGTAAAAAATAAATTCAGAGAGATTTTATCCTGACTAAAGACATATGTTTCTGTCTTTCTTGGCAACTATCAATTGTTTTTAGGGTTTGTTATTTCTATTAGTACTACTCTACAAAGTATGTAAAAGGTTACAGCACTATATAATAAGGTATTAGCCATACAATTTTACTACTAAGCTGCTGACACTGAATTTCTCAGATACCATTTCCATATTTCCCTTGCATGTTTTGCCTTCCTCCATTTTAAAATTCAGGGGTCTGCCAAACACTATGCCTCTAATCTACAGTCAATACCATAGTCTGTTTTAAATGGCTTGTCTGAAAAAGAGTAAGCTTACAAAAAGATGTTTGTACTGGCAGCTTGGCAAGGACCTTGTCCCTTGTACCTGGCCTAGTCTGGACCACAGGAATGTGGGGAGTTCACATGTAACTAATTGGCACAGATAAACAAGTATTTTTACTAGCAATTCTAAGAGATTTTGTAAATCTAACTTCTTACTAGAAAAAGAAAATTTATCTTGAGCAGAGATGCCCTCCCTTGTGTCATTTCTTGTAGACAGTGAGTGGATATTTTTGTATTTCGGTATGACATCTCCAAACAAGACAGGATAAAAGTTGTATTTTACATAAATCGTGGGAAAAAAAAAATAATAACAACACACCTCTCAGTGTGGGACACATGATAATGTCCTAAATTTATGGGATAAATAGAAAAGGTCATAATTTAGATTTTTTTTTTTCATTGGAATATATGTTGTTTTTTGCAACATAAAGGACCAAAAATACTAGATAGGACCACACACAACTTTAATATATTTTACATTTTCAGTCTTTTGCCTGTTTTGAAGCAATGTCTATTAGAAAGCTCTCCTGGCCAACCAAAATTCATTTCCAGCAGGCTTTCACCACAGCAACATTCAGATTTGGCAATTAAAAAGGGGGTGGGGGTGTTCCCAGTTTGCCATGTGGTTGATAGCTATTTTGTTATTTTCAAACATTTTATTTAAAGTAATTTTGCATGAACTACCCTCAAGGGAAACTAACAGCAGTTGACTCAAATGTTTTACCTGTAGTCCTACAAAACCTACTATTTAGAAACCTCTGCAATGGCACACATTTTGGATCACTTCAGCAATAATGCAAGGCTTACTATTAATAATCTCTCTTTACTTCTGGACTAGAGGTAGGGAATAATGCTCACAAATCTTATTCTGTTACTGAAGCCCTGCATACTAGGGCATAGAGATTAGTTTAACTGATTTTGCTAGATTCACAGATCTTTATTGTTTGTTTTTAAATAAGACTACATTAACTTTATTCTCAAGCTGATCACATTATAGGTGATCAACTACAATAAAATGCAGTTACTTAAAAATTAACTCCCAAGAAACTAAGCCATTACAGTAGCTTAGAGATACTTGATGTGGTTCCAGAGTACGGTTCAACATTTATCATGATACTTTCAGGTGAGATTCTTATTGAGAGCTAATCACAAGTAAAAGAGTATTTAATTGATACACAAATTAAAGCAGAAATCATAGAATCAGACACCATTAAGGCTGAGAAAAGACCTCCAAGACCTAGTCCAACCAGCAAATGTTATTGTGCCTTCTGCATTTTCTGATTCCATAAGGACAATCTTGTGAAAATAACCAGAGAAGGTCATAATTACATACTAAAGCAAGCATACATTCATACTGCCTTTATGTATACGCTTTGAGTATAAAAACACAGTATCCTAGACATAAAACTAGTTAGTCAAACGAAATGTAGTTCCCGAAATGAGCATGAATTTAAGATCTGTGCATCAAATTAAACCAAACTAAAATAAAGCAGCACTAGAAGAAAAATAAAATGCCATCTTCCATATTAGACTAAAAATAATCAGTGTAGTATTAGCTAAACAACCTGCCGCGCTTAAAGTAATTAAATGTAATTTATTAAATTTGTTTTCACAGCTGAACGAATATGCTTGATTGCATACTGTGCTTTGAGGATATAGCTAACTACTTTTCAGGTACCATAACTATCAAAACCGAACATGAACTTTTGGCCAATATTTTAAAAACGGAATTGGTTAACAAGTTCGATTATTTTCATAACGTCTAATTTCATCACTGAAAGAACAAACTTCTTTACTCAGCCCAACAGAAGTCAGTAGTACCGAACACAAAACCTTTATTACAGTTTTGAGCCTAGAACTATCACACCCATTCCACCCAAACACTAAACTTATTTCTCAGATAATTTTTTAAATGGCAAGCCTAAGGCGTATTGCCTGATTCTTTTTTTCTGTTGTTGTTATTGTTTTTTAAAGAACAAATGATGAGGTGGGTTTCATTTTTTCACATATCCCGTTTTATGCAATAAAAGAATAAACACCAGAAAAGATTTATCAGGCAGCAGATTTTGCTGATGACACTGTTGGTTGAATTTCTGAAATCCTTCCCTAATGAAAGACAGATGTACAAATGAAAAAGAACTACTACAGTGTGCTTAAGTTTAAAAAAATGCAAAATGGTTCTGGAACTTGAAAGCCAAAGTGGATTTTCTAGATGAAAAGCTACCTATGTATTGTCCTTCACAACACTTGTTGACCTAGCCACTATGTGCCTACTACCATTTAAAAATAAGCATACCTGTGAAGGACAGTTTATTTCAAATACAGACCAGTTAACTAAATGTTCTACAGTTAGGAATTACGTTGTTGTAGTTAAGAGGGTCTGAAGTTTTTTTCTTGATTTACATATCTAAATCTCATTAACTGTCTAGACGATGGGAACTTTTACTAATGTTCTGTAATATACAAAAATAAAATCAATGACTCTCTAAACAAATATTTTTCAATATCTAGACTTGCCTCCCTCTTGGGCTAGTAACTTTAAATGGGCATTGGGCAAAGGTTAGCCAACTTTTATGCATAAAGTTACATGCAACTCCTGGATATTTATTCCTTGGTTCTGTCTTTTCAGTGCTTGCTGCCATTATTGTTTCCTTCAGCTTCTCTTCCCAAGGATTCACTTCCTTAAAAGGACTATTCCTCACACTTATTCCTTGCCCAGGGCCCAACATGACTTTCTATCTTACCAGTTCTTTATTGTTCCTTCCACTTAACACCTACTTAATAGGTTACAGGTGTTTCCCAAGAGTATTAAAAGGTGTTAATAGGAGAAACAATAGAAGCGAATTCCCACAGAGCTTGGACAAACTGATAGCTATGTCGAGGCAAAACAGAAATGTTTGCCCACTTTTTGGTTTCCATTTTCAGTAGAGTTCCTCAGTATGAAGTGAGTACTTGGGAATGAAAACAACAGCCAGAATCTTCTTCGAGTTTCCCTTCCTCTTTTTAAAATTGTGATACTAAAATGTGATATCTGCACTAATGCAGAGGAAAGAGTGTTTTTGTTTTTTACTTGTAACAAATCCAATTTAAATTATTGGTGTCTTATTTTTGAGAGCATCTCAACTAGTCTTACTCTAAAACTGAATGTAGGGGCTGAATTATTTCTCTTTCTCTCAGCAAAATAGTTGGGCACTTCTGTACCCTTGCCTAACTCAATTGGGTATTGAATGCAATCTGATATTTTTAAAACAAGCACTCCATCACTGAAAGTAGTACAAAGCAAAAAGAAAAGGAAAGAAAGCGTCTGTCTCGCTGTTGGAATGAATTCCACAGGCCAGTCTTTTGCATGGGAAGGCACTTGCTTCCTCCCTCCCTCCCAGCCCCCACACCTGGCATCACAATAGCCACATTCCTGTCTAAATGCTGCTAGAGGTTTTTGTTGTTGTTGTTGTTTTTGTTTGTTTGTTTGTTTTTGGTTTGTTTTGTTTCACTTTTTTCCTTTGATTTGTTTTGTTGCTGTTGTGCTTCAAATACTACTGAATGGCGGAATACATCTTGATATAAAATCTAGTACCCCTTAAGAGTCACTTTCTTTCCTCTATTACACTCAACATGTGCTGGAGACTTTAGACTTACTTTAATACTAAATGCAAGTTAGCAGAAAGCCGTGGATCCGTAAACTGCGTTGTCCTGTTGTTATGGTCAACAAAATAAACTCTGCCTGTTGCTGTATTTCGGATCTCCCATCCAGGAGGCAGGGGACCAAGCTCTTCACAATTGATGTTGCTAAGATCCCTGTGAAAACAAATATAAAATGAAAAATACCTCAGCATTTGGCCTCCGAGCCAAACAAGCGTAAATGTAACAGAACAATTCCATGAAGTCTGAGAAAATGTATTGTTTCAGAAACTTGATCTGTTCAGCTGGAATCTTTGCTCCCAAGGTGCAAGCCCACCAAAGAAAAAACACACACCCCAGAACACATGCCGCAGGGAAAAAAATTCTTATCAAATAACCTTCATTTTTACAAACTAACTTCAGATGTTAAATTAATAGAGGCTTAAAACAAAAATAAAGGCCACTGCCATATTTGCCAGAATGGAATTGCAGTTCTACACCAATTCTGACAGAAAACATTTTTAAAACAACATTAGTCATGTAAGGAACTCTGAATCACACTTCTAAAACTCCTACAAAACAAAAGTATATTTCTGAAGAGTTATACTTTCCATGAAGAACTATACATGGAATATGCATGAAGGCCACAGCTGATTTTTGCTCCCAAACCCCAAGCGCCAGTGGGAAGCAAACAGGTCTCTAACAAAAAAACAAAAAAACAAACAAACAACAACAAAAAAAAACACACAATGACTCAGCTCTGCACTGAGCAGTGCAGAGAAACCTTAATTGGTCTCAAGCAAGTTCTGCTGAAATTAGGATTACACAGATTTGTTTCAGAGGCTCACTGAAGAAAAGTATTAGTTTTTTAAACGTCAATAAATGTATGCAATTCGCACCTTGGATACCTCAACCTGTCAAGAGCGTTATTTTTGAAGGTGCAAGTCTTCATATCATGCAGTACCATCAGAGTTGATGGGAGTAAAGAGATGAGCAACAGAGAGCCTGAAAAGATGCACTCTACAGGGACTCAAAAAGCTTAACAGCTACTAAAGGAAATACAGGCTCTGGGAATGAGCTTCGGCAGATATTACCCATACACACAGTGCTGCTGAACCGTAGGGTTTATTTTTACTAGCTAAATGTGGCATATTAGCATAAAATACAGTGTTTCTTAGAAATGACATAAGCTCTATCCCCTGTCATCGTGGCTGGTACATGCAAGCAGCCAAATTTTGTTCTCAGAGACACTCACACAGTTTATTGCCACACCTAAAAGCAGTCCTAGCTTGGATTTTGTACAAAATCATTACAAAACAAACTTGAGGAAACTTAACTTTCTTCATTCTTAATATGACTTCTTTTTAGAGAAGTCTAGTTTCTAGTTTTACACAATACGTAAATCATGTAAACAAATACTTCCTAATACACAACTGCCAACTCTATTGCACTCTCACGTTTCAGATAATGCATCATAACAAAGGATAATTTTGTAGCACAAAAGGACTACTAAAAGCAATTAGAAGAATCATTTGAAAATGCAATGAAGTTATGGCTACGAGGCACTTTATCCTTCCCAGGAGTGTCAAAATCCATTTCCATGGGAATGAACACCAGCAGCAACTAACAGTTTTTACAATTCTCATAAATGCCAATACTGGCTGCCAATTCCAAACTGCACACATTAAGAAAAAAAATCCTGTTGAAAATTATTGTCTTCTAAAATCTCAGGGTAGTATCGTAAAGAAAATCAAAAACCAACAATTAATTCCATGTTTTCTTGCTTTCCTTTCATATACATCAGAAATAATCATGTGCACAATCATATGCAATGTTTACACACATACACATTGTATAAAGTTGCTAAACTAAAAGAACACTTCAGATTTATTTTCTCCTAAGCGTTGAGATAACTGCAATAGAAATAGCAGCTTGAGTATTTAATCATAGGTTAACCTCTTTCAGCTTCTCTATTTGCCTCTCCCCAGAATTCCCATTTATATAGTACTAATAAGATGCTTGAAAGCATACACAATTTCTCTATGAATATACATGCTAAAAGTTTATATAGTCTTTTCTGCTCTGTATAGGGAAAAAAGCTGTAAAAAAGCCAGTGCAATTTTAGATATTTGCTACCATACCCAAGTGGTAAAAAAAAAAAAAAAAAAATGTTGTTGTTCTGTCTTGTTTCAGTTGGTTGGGTTGTTTTTTATTAAAAAAAATAAAAAATAAAAAAAAAATCCCAGCACTTTGAACACTGCTCACCATTTCAGCTTCCAGGCTTTTTATGACCCAGTGTCTCCAATTAATTTCTTCAAAATATACTACATTTCCCTTTCCTTGAGTTAATTATATTTGGTAGTCTGAACATTGGACAATAATTCTCACAGCCAAGTAAAATTAAGTGAATTTTTAATGATGAGTGTTGTTCAGTACAAATGCTGCATCATAAATATACATGACACCCACTAGATTTTCCAAAGTTTTCTTCCTTGTCTGCTCCCTATCTAAAATGATCACATTTTACTATCACATTTGTCACACAATTTGTTCCTCATAAACTTATATTGCCAGTTTCTCAGGTCTTGTTAATTTCAGAGTCTGACTTAAAAAAAAAAAAAATCTCTACATCACTGTAGTTTGTTCTTGATTCTCCATTGCATTAAATTAATAATCTGAAGAAGTGAGGAAAATAGACCAATTTATTTTGACAAATGACTTGTTAAAATGAGTTTTTTAGGGGCCAACGGTAAATATTTATATATTAAATACTATAGAGACAACTATTAGAAGAGCACTGGTTAAACTATTTTAATTTGACACCTTAAGGATACTTTCATCATTTTCTTACCTAGGTACTCTTGGATCATGCCACGTGCTAACACCAGTCTGAGTATGCAGAAAATAGACCTGACCTTGCTGAGTCGTCCTTTGCTCTGTGAAATCAAGACAAATTAATAACTATAAGAACAAAACATGTAGCACAAAAACTCACAAAGACTGATTCTCCCAAACTAAGTAATCAAAAGCATTTAATATATGATGAGATATAACCCATTTTCCCTACTCCCCAAGAGAAGTACAATACATTATTTTTAATTTACATACCATAGCCTTCAGGTAAATCAGGAGGAGTGTGCAAGTGTGTCCTGCTCATGTAATTCCTGTGCCTCTGTGACCTGACTCTCCTCTCTGCCAGCCGGGGATCTGATGATTGCCCACATGTTGCACCATTTGTTCCCGTAATTGGAGTGTTCTCATCCACAAAGCAGCTCAGCGGTCTGCCTGGACTGGAGTATTCAGATGCTGGCCTGTTGGGAAAAATGTGAAAATTATGTGCTTCCTCTACCAGAAGCTTCTGTCACAGTTATCCGTGGAGCAGGATGCCCTGACAATGGGCAGCAAGCTGCTGTTCTGTTCAGCCCAAAGCGATCACTAGACCTCCTCATCTGTGCTATGGTCTGACCTGACACGTTAGTACATGATGCTGCAAGATCAAGATCATATCAAATGCTCATGTGAGCAGTTCCCACCCTAAAAAAAACAATAGTAAAAAACAGAGAGTGAAACTTATTTTATGAGCAGCATATAGCTCAAGATTTCTCACTTGCCTTCATATGGCTGAAGAAGCCATAAGGTCTAATTAGTCCTTTTAACTTTTAAGGAAGGTTATTAGGCGAGGATGGTGAAAACGGGCTAAGTGAGATAGAAACAGTTGTTCTCAAGAGCTTGACAGCAAGAGGAAACACTGAATGTTATGGTTTCATATCTCAGTGCTGCTTTTAAAAGGATGTAAAATGGATTAGAGGGATTGATAAGAATGCAGGAAACCCCCTAACCAAGTTATGTATTTTGTATTTATTTTTCTATTGTGAACATATCTAGTGCTTAGAATAGTTGTTTTAACGTACCAGAAAAGAATAGACAGACATTAAAAAGCTGTTCAGTAAGTTCAGTCACTTTAAAACTGCTAATATATATCAGAGCTGGCAGCATTAACAGTTTACATTATTTTAAGTCAAATATGGTTACATACAGAGACTGGAATAATATTTATCGAGGGTGCAAGAGTTACTAGGCACGGACAGTCTGCAGAAGAGTGAAAAACACGCACTGACACTGTCCACAGTTCAGGTAACAGCAAAACTGGTTTGAAGAAACACTTTGCAATGCCTATTTTTGGTTATCAGAGCAGGTGATTGTAATGATTTTAAAACATGTTCTGTAACAACCAGTTTTTAAAGTTCTGCTTTATACCGTCATAACATGCACATAGCTGAGACATAGCTCACAATCTTTATTCGCCTCTTACAACGTCTCCACACTATAACGGCTGTATTTATATGGTTCTACCATAGCAGCTGTACAGGAGAACAAAGATGCTAGTATTTAGGGAGAAGAAAATCTAGTCAGAAAGATTATTCTGAAATAAATACTGGACAGGACGAAGAAGTAAGATGTTAGAAAATAAAAGCACATGGCGTTTGTACAGGGACTCTGAGGAATGCCGAATACTTCCTGGTAGAGACACTTAGACTCCCTTGCGGTCAGTGCTCCTGGTCAGCAAACAGACTTCACCACATACACAGTCTCCTGAACAATTTCTTACCGTGTTGGTCGTTCCCACTGAGTTGTTCGTGTAATATGATTTAAATACTGGATCCTTCCAGAAGCAGTTCTCCGTTCCTCCCACCTAGAATTCAGACATCGAGAGATAAGGCAATGAGTGGTATTTCCAGGAAACCAGGGCACTAAATGTTTCCAACATAAATGCCAACTCAGGAAGACGTATGCTATTATGAATCATATTAGCTGAACAAGGTAACAGGAAACAACTGAAAGTTCAACTCTCAATTAATTTTACATGCTTCTCTCCCTTGGAACTAGACACATCATTAAAAATATCATACCATGTTCAATAAATATTTGAATTCTAATTAAATCCAATTAACCATAAAAAGAAACTTTTTGGAAACATCATGTTTAGTTTTTCTAAATTTAACTTTGTTTGTCCTTATAAGTCCTCTTGTAGTGTTTTCACCAATACTTGCTTCACTGAAAAAAATCACTTTCAAATAACAAGATTTTTTTATTCCTATTTTTGCACTTCAAAATACATGAGACAATACAACTGTGAAGTTACACAGTTATGTAAGCAATATTTACACAATTAACATTTTAAAGTGAAAATGCAAAAGCATTTTCAAATATGCTTTTGACTTCCTCAAAACTACAAACTAAAAAACTGCTGTTTAGGACTTGGATGATAATTTGCATTTTAAAGCTCATCACCTGAATTATCAGTTTGTCTTGTCTTTACCTGCAAAGAATCACATTCAAAGGTTCTATGTTTGCTCTGAAAAAGTTGATGACAGCACCACAACCTAAAATAAAGAGTTTTTCTGTATTTGCAAAACTTTTTGCTAGGTGTTAATGATGGCATTAACTCTCACAGGGATAAATCAAAATCCCAAACCCAGCATTTGGCAGGTAAATACAGCAAGAACTCAGTCTCCATTAGCTCTTCCAATCATGTTTTATTCACAATTTACATGGAAGAAAAAAAGTGATCCATTTTTACACGGCTCTGTAGAAGACAGCCAAGCCTGTGTGCTCACTACATTGCTACAAAACTACTATACGGATGAAGCCGATCAGCCGACAGTGACTTAAGGTTATAGTAGCTTATCAATTCTATAATGTGGAAAAAAGGTGTATTTTAAAACTGTATTTATGTTTATATGCCACCTCTCATTTAAAAAAAAAAAAAAAAAAAAAAAAAAGAGTGACACGGGTCAAACTCTTAAATACTCTGCATAGCCTGGCTGGCTTATCACCTGTTCCTAAATTTAAAAATGTAGTACTCAAGTGTAAGAATAAAAATAAATTAACCTATTTTTACTTTGACTTCTCATTACTGCAGAAGTCTGTTGTGTGAGCTGTATTTGTATTGACAGTGGAGTCAACTTACCCATCTGGCAAATCGTTATCAAATAAACGACTGCAATCCACAACTTGTCCTCCTGTGCCTATTCGGTCTCTGGACTGAAGACTTACTATTAAGATAATAAAGGAATTATTAAAGATATGACACCTGCATGTGAATTACAGTTACAGTTGAAAGAGAAACAGCAAAGTTTGGAGGGCTAAACTGAACCATGTTCTGGTTATTTTTTCCTTCCCACCAATCAAAATTATCCAGCAACAACACATTTTCACACACGTAGTTCTCTACATACTACTTTAGAAAGCTACCTCAAAGAAGATGAATGCAAGTGACGGCAGGAAAAGAAGCTAACTCAAACTATCATTAGCTTTTCCCTGTACGAAGCAGACTGTAACATAACAAGCTGCCCTGGTAGCACCTCATGCAGAATGGCTCCAGCGGCAAGTGGGACAGTGCTAGCACCAGCACTGCTAACGTGAAGG